>NW_020451127.1:72915-86956 GCF_003343035.1 Apteryx rowi
CGGCATCGGGCTTGACTAATGGCCCGGCACGTGTTCGCGCTTCCTCTGCGGTTGAGCCGGGGCCCCGGCGCCTTCCTCGTTTTGCTTCCCCACCGGCAGCGCGGCCCTGCCCCGCGTCGTGCAGCAGCGGCCCCTTAAACGCTCCCCGGGCCGGGTCCCGCCGGTGCAGACCCCGGGGCTGCTCGGAGGAAAGGGCCTTGCGGAGGGGTAGGCGGCGAGGCGGGGAGCGCCCCGCGGACGTCAGCGCTGCGCCGTCCCGCGCCAGCCCCGGCGCCTGCCGGTCCGACCAGTTCCCAGAGCCTGGGGCTGGGCGCTGGGGAAGGCGGCGTGGCGGGACGGGATGGGACGGGATGGGATGGGATGGGATGGGACGGGACGGGACAGCCCCGCCGCAGCGGCGCGCGGGTTCAAGCCGGCTCTGTCTGTGCCCCCCCAGGAATGCGGGTGCCGTGAGCCGGACAGCGGGCGCCCATGACTGACCTGGCCTCGCCCACGGGCGAGAACCCCTTCGCCTTCCCCGGCGGCGAGGAGAGCTTCGGGGAGGAGAAGGTGCTGGTGATCCACAGCCAGGCGGAGGAGGAGGCGGAGAAGGAGTTCAAGTGCATCCTGTGCGGGGAATGCTTCGGCCAGCAGCCCAGCCTCACCCGGCACCAGAAGCACCACGCCGGCGAGCGCGCCTTCATCTGCGCCGAGTGCGGCAAGGGCTTCAGCCTCAAGCACAACCTCATCATCCACCAGCGCATCCACACCGGCGAGCGCCCCTACCAGTGTGGCGTCTGCCAGAAGAGCTTCAGCCTCAAGCAGAACCTGCTCACCCACCAGCGCATCCACAGCGGCGAGAAGCCCTTCTCCTGCGGGCAGTGCGGGAAGCGCTTCCGGGAGCAGCGCTTCCTCCTCAACCACCAGCGCACCCACGCCGAGGACCGGCCGCGCGTGGCCGCCGCGGACGCCCCCGCCTGCAGCCGGTCGCCGCGGCCGGAGGCGCATGAGGAGAGCCGCGGCCTCGGGGCGGCGGGCAGCCCCTTCGCCTGCGCCGAGTGCGGCAAGGGCTTCAGCTGCAAGAGCAGCCTGGCCACGCACCAGCGGACCCACACGGGAGAGCGGCCCTTCGCCTGCCCTCGCTGCGGGAAGACCTTCAGCCAGAAGGGCTCCCTGAAGATCCACCAGCGCACGCACACGGGCGAGACCCCCTTCGCCTGYGCCCAGTGCGGCAAGAGCTTCGCGCAGAAGGTCAACCTCACCACGCACCAGAGGACCCACGCSGCAGAGAAGACCCTCACGTGAGCCCTCGCGCGCGCCCCGCCGCCCCTGCCCGAACGGGGGCTTCTGGACGGCCCGTTGGCCGCGTGAGCCGGGCACGGGCGCATCACGCGGACCTTCTGGCGGTCGGGTCCCACCCGGCCGGTTGCAAACCCCGTGGTGCCCAGACCGATCTCCTGCCCTGCTTTCGGGACTCCCCCTCCCTGCAGCCCGTCCCACCCGAGGCCTCTCCTCTAGGCGGTAGGGTACCGCCGGGCTCCCTTGCTCCCTCTTGTCTCCTGCCRTTGGAAATTCAGCCTTGGGGGAATTTTAGGTCTTTAGTCATTTAGTCTGGAGGCACGTGACAGCCCCACCGGAGCRGCGCGGGAGGCCTCGGACACGTCTCTTCCCGGTGTACAGCTCAGCCCTGCCGTGCACGCAGACGTGCCCGATGTGACRGGGCAAAATCAGTCCCGTCTTTGCCCGGGAAATTCCCCCTGGCCTCCTGCCGTGTTCCTCGCCCAGTCCCCTCGGGTCTTTCTCCTGCTAGAGTTTCTCTCCTGACCATCACGAGGCCGATCCTGCACGGCGCCGAGTACCTCTGGTGCCCTCCCAGCCGCTTGGATTAGACCTTTACAGCCTGGTTCTTGTCTCTGCGGGATGCCTGTTGCCCCTGTGGGCTTTAAGGAGGAGTCGCGAGCGATGCGCCGCCCCTGGAAACCGAGTAGTTCCCTAAAGAGGAATTTCTTCCCCGTGTCCGGGCGCCGGAGCGTTGCAGTGCGGCGCAACCGGGGCCTGCGGGTGAAAGCGCCCTGGGCTCAGCGCCCTGCGGCGTGGCTGGAGGTGGCCCCCGCTCCTCTGGGCGCGGAGCTGGCTTCGGCGGCAGCAGAGGAGGATGAGGAGGGAGATCCGCCCTGCGCGCTCGCTCCCTACCCGGGCTGATGCTGCCCCAGTCCAGGCTGGAAAGCCCCGCTCTCCTCCGCGCCGTCCCCGTCTGCGCTGCGCTGCCCGCGTGTGCACGGGTTAATCTCTGCCTCTGCTTGTTCACCCAGGGAATGACGACTAGGAAGGCGAGAGGGAAGCCGGAGCTCGGGAGCCGCGAGGAACGTCGGTGCGTTTTGCAGGGAAAGGGCTCCGCCGCCGCACGGCGCCTGCCGTGAGCCCCGCTGGGGAGAGGGGCGCGAAGAAGAGGGAGCAGAGCCTCGTGCCACGTGTGCAGAGAAAGCCCCGAACAGCACGGAAATCACGCAAAATAAAAATAAAATAAAACCCCAAGCCTGAGAGTAGAGACTGCTTCCAAACCACCAGCGGCTCCGGCCCGGAGGAGGGACCGCGGCGAGGTAGGGCAGCTGCACACCCGCTACGGAGAGGCAGGCTCTCCCGGGCTCCGGGCAGAGGTAAGTTTTTGGGGTTTTTTGGGTGAAAAGCTGGCCGAAGGACGTCCTGGAGGTGGCCGGTGAGCATCCCCGTGCGGCAGCCTCCCGAGCCTGCCCTGCGGCACGGGCAGCGGCGGGGGGAAATGGGAAGAGGCCGTGCAGGAGGGACGTGGCACGTGCGACCGGCGGGGCTGGAAATCTCGCCTCAGTCCTTCTTCGCCCTTCGCAGCCCCGGGGGAGTCGCGCAGTGGCGTGCCGCTCTCGCCCGGTCCGCTCCGCTGCGTGTTTCGGTTCTGCGCCCGGCACCCGGGGAGGTTCGGTTAATGCTTTGAGAGGCGGCAGGATTTGCTGTGTGCGTAGATGAGGGGACGTGGATGGGTTTCTCCCGGAGAGGCGGAGGAGAAGGAAGGTTACGTGCATCATGTATCGTCAGCGTAAAGCTCGGAGCCCGGTCGCCTGGGCTGCTCCTATACCTGTGTCGCCTGCGGTGGAAAATCAGCTTCCTCCGTCGTGTCGTCGCTTTGTGCTTTGCATTTCGCACTGCTCGCTCGGGGAATGAAGCCGGACTGGTTGGTTTTCCTTTCTCTCCTGCGCCGCGTTGGCCGCTGGGGCTTGTCACTAGCTGTGCTTGGTGCTGGGCTCCCGGCGCACGGGACGACGCCRTAAATCGGGAGGAAGAGCGGGGAAGAGCCTTCCTCTCGGAGAGGCAACGCTAGGACGGATTTTGCCTGGCCGATGAGTCCGAAGAGCGGCTGCCTGTGGCCGCCCAGCTCCCAGTGACGGAAATATCCCGGTCCCTGCTGACTCCTGAGGGAGCTGGGACAGGACTCCCTCTTGCAAAGCCCCGAGCRGGGAAGCCGGGGGCAGCAACGCAGAGCGTGCTCAGCTCTTGCACGGACGCCCGTTTGCATGTGTGTGAAGTTTAGTACGTGCTCAGCACCCTGCAGAACAGAGTCCTCGCACCTGGGTCCTCCAAGCTTGACTGTGGCAACGTAACAGCCCGCATCCCGCGGCACCGCCGCAGCCCGTGCCGGCAGCGCTCTTCGTGCCGCTCCTTTGCGCGGTGCCTCGGTCCAGCCCGTGCTCCTGCGGAGGACGCTTGGTCTCGACCGTCGGCCGGGGCCCTCGCAGGGGCTCTCCGGGCGCAAGGGCAAGCAGAGCGGGGCGAAGCAAGCCGTGCCGAGGTGGAGGATGCTGCCGAGCACGTCCGAGGCACGGAGGGCATCGGGGCTTTCCTCGAGCGCGGAAGGGAGAGAGGTTTCGGCAGGGCTGGAGCTGYGACAGCAGAGATCAGCAAAAGCAGCCGTCCCCGAAAACCGGCTTTGTCTGTCGAGCAGTTCAAGTCTGAGCGACTCTCTCCTCCGCGCTGGGTCCGGACCTTTCCCGCTCTGAGTTTCTTTCCCGCAGCCCCGCTCGCTTGGAGGACTTGGCTCGCTCAGTGCCGCAGGGTGCCCGGGCGGCCGCCGCGCGGGGCCGCGAGCATCCGCAGGGACCGGCCTCCCCCGCGGGGAGCCGATGCCCCGGCCAGCGCCGTCCTGCCCCAGCCCCTGGAAGCAGCAGGTTTCCGCTGCCTGCGGCGCCTTGGCTTCTCTCCCCGCTCCGCTGCGTGGGGGGGACGGGGGTCCAGCTCGCCCGGGCCATCCCGGCGCTGTCTTCCCTGCTCCACGCGGAAGCTGCTGGACGCATCCCGAGTGGGTCCGTCCCGGGTCAGAGCCCGCGGGTCTCCGCGCTGCCGGCGGGATGCGCGGGCTGGGGACCGCGGTGCTCCCAGACGTGAAGCCTTCAGGAAGGGGAGCGTCGCCGTGCTCTTCCTCGGCTCCTCTCCCCGGGCACCGCCGGCGCTGGGAGACGGGAAGGGGCTGCCTGCGGCTTTGGTCTGGCTCTGGGCATCCTCTAGCCAAGGGTTCCCAAATGCCAGCGCCTTGCACCAGCACGGAGAGCGTTACCCATTGCCTGGAGCAGCGCAGCCCGCTGTAGATAAGAAGAGACTTGAGCAGAAGAAATGCGTTTTCCAAACCCAGGGATTTTCCCCAAACTTTCATTCCGGACAGAGCAGCCTCCGGCATCCCCCGCCGAGCCGCGGGTGCCGACCCGGCTGCATCCAGAGCGTGAGGGGCCTCGGTCCTGGGTTCCTCCTCGCCCAGGGCAGCGGACCCCTCTCCCAGCCCCGAAGCTTCGCGTTCTGCCCCGAAAAGCGCGTAGGCGCGCTGGGTCGGCGCTGCGCCGTCCGGGCCGAGCTCCTCGGYGGTAAAGGGCGTCGCAGCCGCCGCTGCCGCGGGCTGGAAGGGCAGCGCGGACGGGGCAGGCGCGCGGTCCCTGCGGGGACGAAAACGTGCCGCCTTCCGGGGCGCCGGGCTCRGAAACGCTGGAGCGAATGAGGCCGAGAGCTTCCTCTGGAGTCGCGTTACCGTTTGAGAAAAAGCGAAGACCCGTGCAAGTGACYGCGCAAAACAAGCCTGTGTCCTGTCCTGTCTTTCCGGTTGTTCCTTTTGCCACTGTGTGTGTGGAAATGCAGGTACTCCTGACGTGTACTAATTAAATTAATTACGCTCGGAAAAACGCAGTGTCTCCAGTCTCACTGGGATCTTCTGGATTAGCGTGAGGCTTTGTCCAGGTTTTCCTTCCGGATCGGTGCTTTCTGCGGAAACGTTCCCTTAGCTGCCCCACGGGGACCCCCCACCCCCACCCCGTGCAGGTTCCCGGCGGCGGGGGGGGGCACAGCCCTGCAAGGCCCCTGCGTGCACGGCGTCCGGCGCCCGCCTGCTGCTCCGCGCTCAGCTCCTCTCCGCTTCCCCAGCGGCTGTTGCGTTGCAACGCCGTGTCTCGCTCCGTTCCCGAGCCCTCCTGGTGCCGAAGGGGCGGCGTCAGCCCCGGGAGTCGCCGCTGTTCGGCGCTCGTGACATAGGGGCTTTGCAGCGGATGGAGCATGCGGTGAAGGCAGGCCGGCACCGCCGCTGCGGCAAGGGACGGGATCCCGTGCGGGATGCATGAATCACTTGGGATGCGACAGCAGGAACCGGCGGAGCAGCCGGAGCTGCTCGGACCGGTTTCGCAGCGTGCGCTGAGCTCGGCYGCCGCCGGCGGGACCGTGGTGCATCGAAGCCGCACCTTGCCGAGGGCGGATTTGCTTTGCAGCTCCGTAACCTGCCCTGAGCTGCCCGGTGCGCCAGCAAGCGGCGGGGCCCGTCATCCCGCACAGGCTCCTTGCTCCGCAGCACTTTTTGGGGGGGGGGCGCGGAGCAGCCTGGAGGAATTTAGGAACCTGCGTGTGCGCACAGAGCCGTGTCAGGGGGTGTCAGGTCTGGGCTGCCCTTCRTCTTCCCAAAAGACGGAGATAAACTGGGAGAGGTGCCAGGAGGGGTGGTCCGGAGCGGACACATCACCTGCTGCACCAAAGCGACAGGTTCGCTAGCCCAGGCTCCGAACGGTCCCTGCCGTCCCACGTGGAGGACAGGCCACGGCGGAGGGATGGACACGGCGGGGTGGAAGGAGAAGAAAACTCAAGGCGGTGACCCAAGGGCGCGAGAGCTCCCGTCACCCGCCAAACCGGCCACAAAGCGTCAGCAGAGAGTCCCCCGGAGAGTCTGAAGAGCGTCCGCCGGGCTTTGGAGGCCCTTGGCGCTGCCTTCCCTGCTTCCGGATGCGGTGAATGGGGACCTTCCTGGGATTTCACTTTTCACCGCTTTCACCGGATAATGTGTTCGTAAAACAGCTCGCTTGGAGCGACTGCTGGGGCAGGCAGGAGGCAGCAGGAGATCCCGGGAGGATGAAGCATTTGGAGCTGCGGCGATACGGAGGGATGGGGGGGCGCGACCCTGCTGAGCAGCACGAGGGTAGGTGAGGGTCTCGGGACGGCGCCACGGCGAGCGTTGTCCTCAGCGCTGCCCCGTCCTGCCTGCGAGGAGGGCTGGGAGCAGGCCAGGACCCCTCTGGCYTCTGCATCCGGCACGGTGACTCCCGAGAGCCTGGGACACGGCCCTCCGTGGCTCTCTCCCGGCTCTGCCCCCGACCCCAGCGCAGCCTCGGGAAAGTGGGAGAGCATCTCTCCGACCACGCTTCCCTCCTCCCAAAGTAGGGATCTATACGCAGTAAAAAAGGGGGAGCTTATGCCTGGCCTTGGAAACAAAACACGCTGGGTTTTCATTCATCACCGCTCTCATCCGGCGTGTGATGCCCGTCGGTGCCGGGCTGCAGCCGTGCTCCTGCTCYGACACCTTGCAGAGATCCAGCCTTTGCAACGGGGAAGGCACTTCCCAGCGCTGGCCCTCYGACTGCCCCCTCTCTCCGCAGTTCCCCCTCGAAGCCCCCCGGTCCAGAGGATTCCTCCTGCACCACCATCCGGCCCTCGGGGCTCGGGATTGGCGTCTGAAGTCGCGGCCCAGCCTGCRCTCAAGCCCTCGGGTGGTGGAAAGCGCCTGAGCCCACGGAGCCGCCGAGCCAGGGCGACTTTGTCGGCACGCGGCAGCTGCGAGAGGTTTCCTTTTCGCTCCCGTTCCARGGGCTCGGAGCAGGGTGTCCGACCTCGGAGATGCCCGGCCCGTGAGTAGCGGTGCAAGGTCCTTCTAGGATCCCTGCCGCCCGAGGCAGAGCAGGAGGGGCCGCGCCAGCCCGCAGCTGCAGCTGCTCTCGCACGACCCTAAACCCTCCTGCTTCTTTCCACCCAGCAGACAAGAAAACCCTCCGTAGGACACTGCCATGGCTCTGACCGTCGGAGCGTAGCTACCAGTCCCGGCGGAAGAAAGCTGGAGGCACTTCTCCTACCTGGATCTCATTTTCTTCGTTTTGGCTCATTTCCCTGTTTTCTTCCCAGAAAATGCGATGGCAGAAGGAACAAACTCAGCCCTTCATCATCTTAGCGGACTTGCTCCAGCAGCTCCATCTCTCTCTTGTCCCGGGGAGCCCAGAACTGGACACGTGCATCCCCCAGCCAAAGCACAGTCCCACCCCACAAGACGCTGCACCAACGCGCGCTCTTTGCCCCCCGTGCATGGGCCAAGTTTGGTATGTTCACCTCACAGGCAGCGTTCGCCCACCCCATAGCCTGGAATATCAGCGAGGCTCCAGATCTCCCTTCTCCAAAGGGGGGGTAACCCCCCAGCTCCTTCCCTGGGCCCTGCAGTCATCTGCTGTCCCAGCCCTGAAGAGCATTTGTGYGTCACTGGAGGTGGCACTCTGCAGTCCAGCAGGTCTCATTTGACCCCCCGCTCTTCGTGCAGCCGCCCTTCTGCTGCAGAGAGAGATTTGGAGTTTGCTGCAACGGCCAGAGACCTGTGAATCATGTCTAGGTTAGCAGCAAYGTCTGCAAAGACGACAGGACCGAAACCTGGAGAACCTGACTCCCGTCTCTTGCACGCAGTTAAAGCCAACAGGGTTCTAGGCAGCTGGAGAACGAGACGCGAGCGGTTTCCCTAGGATGTTTCCCTGCCTCCCGCCAGCCTCTTGCCAGCTGCTTGGTGCCAGCACAGTTCAGCCCCGACCCGAGACCCACGTGCCAGCCCGACCTCCTCCACGGCACAGCCCGGGCAGAGAAACCCCACGCCACCCGTCAGGGTGCTTCCCTCCAGCTCACCTAGTCGTTTAGCCGCCGGGTGAACGAACCCAGGACTGTCCTGCTGTGTTTTTCTGCAGAAGCAGCCGTCCTCTCCCCGCGGCAGGAGCAGGGCGGTTTTGCAGGCGGCTGCGAGGTGGTGTCTATGCTTGCAGGCTTGCGGCGCGTTGCACGCTCGAGGCCCCCCGCGACGCGGCAAGGCGCAAGACAGAGGGGGAGGGAAGGGATGCCACGAGTCCTGACTCCCTTGCCAGCGTGCAGCGTTTACCAGGGGCGGCCCCAGCCCCTGGAAGCCCTCCAGCCCCTGGAAGCCCTCCAGCCCCCTTTCAGCAGCAACTCAGCAAGGTTCTGCAGGGACCCCGCCGGCAGAGGGACGGTGCTCCCCACTGAGGAAGATGCTGATGCCCCCCCTCAGCATTTGATTCTGCTCTGAATGCCACCGTTATGAATGCAGAATAACACCAGGTGTTAGAGGTTTTAACCCAGCTCTGCTTGGCCAGAGCCCAACGCGGGCTTGGCCCACGGTGCTGCCCAGCCCCAAAAAAGCCCAGCTTGTGCAACAGGCCGGTTTGCACCAATGCAACTCGGGGAATTTGTCCCTCCAAGCTCACAGGGCAGAGAYGAGACCAGCCCCAGAGAGCAGTGATGGGGCTCAGATGACCTTCTGCTTGGGGCTGTGCCTGAGCCCATGTCTAAGGCGGCGAAGGCGCACGAGCTCCTCAGGCCATGGGTCTGCTTGGCCAGACAGCACCCCAACACCCTGGGCTGCCCCGCTCCCCACCCACCCCGCAGACGTATGTGGGGCCATCCCATCCCATCCCCACCGGGACGTGCATGGGGCCACCCTGTCACCTCGGAGATGTGCCTGGGGCTACCTGCCTCACTTCCCTGGCTACATGTGTGGGGCCACCCCGGCACACTGGGGACACGTGTGGGACCACCGCCACCTCACTCTGGGGAYGTGTGGGGCCAACCCATCACCCCAGAGACATGTATCAGGGTGCTGACACCCCAGTGCCTCCAGTACCCTGGCACCCCCCAGTAACCCAATATTCCTGACAGCCTGGAGCTCAAATGTCTCCAGCATCCCTGGTACCCCAGTGCCCCAGCATCCTGATAGCCCCAGGAACCCTGCATCCCATTTCTCCCAGCACCTCGGTACCGCCAGCRCTCCTAAGGCCCTTGGTCTCTTTCCCCTGCTCTTTTTCTCCTCCCCCCTGCTCTGTGCGGTACAGGGTCTGGGAGAGGCTGGAGCCAGGCAGGTGCCAGCAAAGGGGTGTCTATATCTGTCCCTTGCTTTGCACCTGACACTGACGGCTGCTTCTGGGACTAATCAGTTCATGTCATGAGCTCTCCTTCAGCACACAAAGTGCAAAGGGAAACTCACCATCCATGACTGATCCCAGGAGACTGCTGGGTCTCCCTCCCATGGAGCAGGAGCTGGGCAGGCAAGTTCTCAGCTGTGAGATGGGGAGCTTCCAGATATTGTCATTAACCCCAAAAGTTCAAGTCTAAAGCTGCAACCCAGAACACACAGTTCTTTTTACTCCTGCGGTGTCCAAAGGGCAGAGGCTGAACGTTTCCATCTCTTATTCCATCATCTGGAGTGTGGAAGGGTAAAGAGGTACCTCACTCCGTGTTTGCCCCCCCCCCCATGCTCCCCACACCACCATGCTCTTCGGAGCCTGCCCTGAGCGCCCTTTCCACGTGTGCAGCCAGCACCTCCCGGTAACCCGACAGCTTGTCTGCAAAGAGCAGCCCCTATGCCTATGTGTGGCTATGCACCCGCTGGGTTTGCAGTGCCAGTACATGCTGGGGGACCCAGGAGGAGCAGAGCTCGCCTGCTGAGGGGCCTGGACCCACTGATGAGCCTCAGAAGCGATAGACGTGGAGAGACTTTGCKGGGGCCTCCAGGGGACCAGGCTGTTTCCAGCTGGGCAGCCAGTGAGCGACGCAGGAGCAGGAGGAAGGCAAAGACCTCCCAGGCACGGAGGGAAGTTTGTTCCTGAGCCTTTTATTTAACATCGTTCTCTCAGTAGACCCACAGTTGAGGGGTCTGGTGGTGGTTTGTCAACCACCAGGCTTCRGGGGGGAGAAGCCTTTGGAGTCTYTGGCRACACTCACTTGAAGTAAGAGGGGARGGATGGAGGAAACCAATTTTGTCTCAAACTGCTGCCAACACGCATCAAGAGCTTTTTCTCCTGCTTTCCCGCTGCTCCGGGCAAGGCAGATGGCACCRCAGCTCCATTCCCAGAGGTGGGAGCTGCCGCTTCGGAGGAGCGCACGGAGCACAGACCCAGCGGGGCATCAGCTCTGYTGGCACCTCCACCCCATGGCCCTGTGCACCAGCCCGCCTGCCTTCCAGCCTCTTCTTTTCTTCCAGACTGTCAGTAGTGACTTAGATGATCAGTTAATGAGCATGCCTCTAGGATGTGAAGGGCAACACACGGAGCCCAGGAATTTTCAGGCTCTCTGTACRCGGGTGATGCAAACTCCTGACTGTCTGTGAAACCTCAGCAGTGCCAGAGCTGGAGCATTTCTATTAATCCCATGTAAGGACCGAGCATGAAGCCAGCCTAGAGCAACCCCATAAAATGTGRCCTCTGGATTTAAATGACAAATAAACATTGGCATAGCTGTGCTTTCTGTGCCAGGACTATCCAAGCCAGGCAGCGGGGAAGGGAGGGGAGCAGTGTCTGCTGATCTCTGCACCCTACCTAAAAAGCACTGTGGTCCCAAGGGATGTGAGGAAGGGAGGGAGAGAGGACAAACAGCCAGGGACAACATCGTTTGCACCTGATCCAGCATCACAGCTGAGCACCAGACGTCCAGGCTGCCGGCTCCCTCGGCTGACATGGACACTTCGGGTCATGCATGTGCACGGTGCGGCCCCACATCTTGGGGCCCCTTGGTCCTTGGARTCCCTGGCATCCCTGGGGTCTCTGGTTCTCTGGGACCTTGAGTCTCCGGAGTTCCCTGATCCTTGGGATCTCTTTGCCCCCGGGTCCTTGCATTCCCTGGGTCTCTGGGGTCCCTAGGTTTCCTGTGTCTTGGGGTGCCCGGATCCCTGAGGTCTCTCAATCCATGGGTCTCTGGGGTCCCTGGATCCCTGTCTCCAGAGGTCCCGAGTCCCGGTGTTCCCGGCCCCTGAGTCCTGGTACTCCTGGGCACCCAGAGTCCCAGGTCCTGGTGTCCCTGTGTCCCGGCTCCTGAGCCCCTGGGCTCCTTCGCCGCCGGGGTCCCAGCGCCCCGGGCTGCTGCTCGGCCCTGCCGTTCCCCGCGCCGACACTGGATGTCGCGGCTCCACTCCGGGAGCTCCGCGGCGRGCGCTGCCCCCGCGCCCCGACGGCGCTCCCGGCCCCGCAGGGCAGAGCGGCGGACGGGGACCGGCGGGGCCGCGGCAGGGACCGGGACCGGACGGGGGGACGGGCAGTTAACGGGGGCGGCGAGGCCAGCTGGGTACGGGAGACCGGAAGGGGAGCGGGGACCAGGTGAGTGCCGGGAACCGGGCAGGTACCGGGAGCGGTGAGACCGGGGTGGGCACCGGCACGGGGCAGGTGACAGGGCTGGATGGGTATTGGGGACGGATGGTACCGGGGCCAGCRGGGACCAGGGGACCAGGAGCTGTGGGGCCAGCTGGGTACCAGGGGTCAAGCAGGGACCAGGGCCCGTGGGACCAGCTGGGTTCTGGGGACCAGGMGAGTACCGGGGACCGGGCAGGTACCGGGGGTGGCGAGACTGAGGTGGGTGGCAGGGCTGGGCAGTTACTGGGGGCAGGTACCGGAGCAGGTACCAGGGCCAGGCAGGTGCCGGGGGCAGTGGATTTGGCAGGTACCRGGGGCAGTGGGGCCAGGGCAGGTACTGGAGCAGGCACTGGGGCTGGGCAGTTACCAAGGCAGGTACCGGGGCCAGGTGGGCACAGGGGCAGGTCCTGGGTCTGGGTGGTCAGCTCTGCAGATGCAGCAGTGCATTCGTGGCTGTGTCACGTACGTGGTTGTGTCACATGCGGCTCCAACACTGCTCGGTGGGGCAGCCGCAGCTTTGCCACCTCCTCACCCAGTGCAGTGTTTGCTGGAGCAACTTTTCCTCTTTCAGTGCGTTGCAGAAGGAGGTGTGCTCTGCAGGAAAGAGGTTCGTGGAGGGGGTCGGTCACAGGCATTTTTTGCCCCAGACCCTGCCGTGCCGGTCAAAGCCTGACTTCCCTCTCCAGTGCCATTGCCACAGCGGCAGGGCCTGAGCTGCCTGAGCTGGATGTGGAGCTGCTCAGCCCTGCTGGGACAAGGGTTGCTGTGAAAGCATGCAGGGTCTTAGGTCTGGTCTTCTGGGGGGCCTCTGCAAATGTAAGGCACCTCATGGGGTCCCAGCCCCCCCTGCAGCTGGGCAGCGGCTGACYGCAGGCTGAAGGCTGCAGTCACTGACCCCAAGCCCTACTCAAGCCCCCCAGGAAGGCCCAGGTCCTTTCCTGGATCAGGCTGGTGGATGATGGAAGAGGTTTGGGGCCAGGAGCTTGGGARCTTCATCAAGATGGGGCCAAGGGTGTCGACTAGGAACTATTGCTGCAAAGCAGGAGACAAAGCAACAGTGGGAAGCCAGTAGGAARAATGGGTCTGAGCCCAAACGGGAGCAAGGCAACCACTGGGACATGCCAAAAAGGGGAGAGGAGATGGGGAGAAGGAATACCATGGCTGACCATGTGCCTGGAGTTTGACACCAAGGGCCTTGATAAAGACATTTCCTGTGAAGTCAGTCACTGCACGGTACTCTCCTCCCCAGATTCCCGCTGTCCCGTGTCTGAGACTCAGCTGTGCTTCTCCACTTCRGAAGACCAAGAAGGAGCGAGGCCGGATCAGGTGACTTTGAGAGCTGAGRTTATGACAACCAGCCAAAAGGAAGAGGTGATGGGTAACCTGCCTGGCCAAATGCTTGATACAGGTAATGAAGACCATTTTGGTGTCAGGTTAGAGTCTAGGGTCAGCACACTGACAACCACCTCTCAGACCAGTCCTGTTCGTTCATGCAAGAACCTCAAGCAGCCAAAAACACAGCACCTGCAACGTTCACGGTGCCAGACACAAGTGGAACAACGGTGCCAGGCCTGGCATGTGCGGGCTCTACCTGGAGACCTGCTGCTGGTGACGGCAGTGCCTGGCCCTCTTCCTGTCCCCGTGCCACCGCGCACCACGGCCGGTGAAGCGCACATAGCGAGTCCGAGGGGGCGGCACTTCATAGCCAGGAAGAAGGCAGCTGGGTATCGGTAAGAAAGCAACAGAGATAGATAAACCACGGCTGCAGAGGGATTGTGCTGTGGATGGACATGGAGAGGTTTCTACACACTTCAGGTTCTAAGCAGAGGGTCGGGTCAGAGAAGGGGTTCAGAGGAAACCCTTGGACAYTGTGTGATAGCATTTGGGAGCAGCAGTGCAGTGTTCAAGATGAGAGCAGCCAGCGCAGGAGGGGCATGTGGGAGAGCGTCCCCACTAGCTCCTTCTCCCTCGCTTTTGGGGGCATTTAAACCTCCCCGCTGCCACCTAAGCTAGCCAGAGCTAAAGGCGAACGCAGGTCCCCGGGCACGCAGGTCCCCGGGCACGCAGTCTTTGCTTTCAGCTCTCCCACGGCTCGCTCTGGAGCCTGCAACGTCAGATACGCTGCTGCCGATCAGAGGTTTGCAGCCCGGTGCTGTGACACCAGCGTGACACAGGAGGCGCACGGCGACAGCTAGGGCAGCCCCCAGCCACGGTGCTGGGGCTGTTTGGTGAGCTTTCCCGGGGAGTCGGGCACATGCACTCAGCTCCCGGCATCGGAGGCAGCGTTTCCAAGCGCCGCAGCCCCGGGCGGTGCGGGCGTTGGATGTGCTGCCCGTCCCCGCGGGAGGAGCCAG
>NW_020451127.1:87891-104161 GCF_003343035.1 Apteryx rowi
AAAGCACAAAGGCACCACGATGGCGGGGACATCACGGTGGTTGACACAGCCAATATTTTTGATCCAACACCTGTCAGCGACGAGCTGTACAGAGAAATTATTCATTGCATCAAGCTGTCCCAGCCAGGGCCCCATGCGCTGGTGCTGGTGACACAGCTGGGTCGGTTCACTGAGGAGGACAAGCAGGTGGTGCAGAGAATGCAGGAGATTTTTGGAGCTGATGTTCTGAGGCACACAATCGTCTTATTCACCCGGGCGGAAGATTTGGTGGGGGGATCGCTGCATGATTATGTGCGATATTCGGACAACAGRGCTCTCCAGGACTTGATTAGGAGGTGTGGAAACAGGTACTGCGGTTTCAATAACAGGGCCACAGGTGCCGAACGGGATGAGCAGGTTGCTGAGCTGATGGGGATGGTCTGCAGCATGGTGCAGGAGAATGGAGGCGGGTACTTCAGCAATGAGATGTACGAGAAGCATTCATCATTAACTGAGAAGGAAGTGAAATATCACATGCAGCAGCACAAAGCAGCCGGGGAAATGAGCAAGCGACCCAGGTCTGTGCCATACAGGACCATTCTCCTGGTTGGTGGGATAATTCTCCTTGTCATGGCTCTGAAATATCGCATGCAGCAGCACAAAGCAGCCAGGTAAATGAGGAAGAGACCCAGGTCTGTGACATACAAGACCATTCTCCGTGTTGTTGGGATAATTCTCCTCATTATCGCTGTGGTTTTCCTTATTTTCCTTATTAGGGGCTAATACCAAATCACAGAACCACAGAGGGGTTGAGGTTGGCAGGAGCCTCTGGAGCCCATCTGGTCCACCATAGAGCAGGTTGCTCAGGGCCGTGGCCAGTCAGGTCTCAAATCTCTGCAAGGATGGAGACTCCACAACCTCTCTGGGCAACCTGTTCCAGTGTTCAACTGCCCGCTCAATAAAAAAGCTTTTCCTTAGGTTTCACGGAATCTCCTGTGTTTCAGTTTGTGCCTATCGCCTCTTGTCCTGTCACGGATCCATCTTCTCTACTGCCTCCATCAGATGTTGATGCACRCTGAGAAGATCCCCCTGAGCCTTCTTTTCCCCAGGCTACACAGTCCYGGCTCTCTCAGCCTCTCCTCATATGTCAGATGCTCCAGGCCCCTAACTGTCGCTGCGGCCCTTTGCTGGAACCACTCCAGCGTACGTGGAACGCGTGTGCGGCATACTCTGCTCTTCCCGGCACTTCCCCCTTTCCAGCCGTTATTGTCTGTGATCATCATCTTCTCTGTCCTTGCAGGCCAGCAYGGCCTCAGGTCAAAGCACGGCTTGCTGCAGCATCACGAGCCCTACTCCTCCCATGCGTTCACGGACCAGCAAGGCACCGCCAGGTTTTTCTGGTTTTACATGGTATCGCGAAGGCTAAGCAGTGGTTGCAAGACCTGCCCCCTCGCTTCCTCTCCCGCAGGAAGCCTCTCTCACAGCCCTTGCACGTTGGCTCCAGCTGGCCATCCAGGAGGCAAGGTGCTTTCTTCCCTCAGCTCATCACCAGCCCTACAGCGCCTGCCTTGCTTTCCCACGGCCAAACCCAGCCAGGGCTGCTCTCTGCTTCGAGTGACACATTCCAGAGCAGAGCAAATACATAACCATTCCCTGCGCATCCCTCTAGCTCTCCTTTAGGGTGAAGTGCCTCAGACTGAAATGACTCCATCGGTGATCAGTCCATCAGCAGTCATCAGTCCAGCCTGATTTCCCCAGATCATTTCTCGTTTCATTCCCTACTCCTCTCATGCAAGCCTGGTTCAAAGTCTYGCTGCAGCAGTGCCCAGCTGTTTCCTCATGCTTCCCCACACGTTCCTCTTTCTCTCGTTCTTCTGCCTGAAACACAGCCCTTTGGAGAAGTTTCACACACCCGCAAAGTTCCCGTTCTCGGCTGAATTTTCACCAACCCAGAAAACTCACGTGCAGAGCAAAGCCCCCCTCCTGAACAGCTGCCTCTGTCACAGAATGGTGGAGGTTGTCAGGGACCTCTGGAGATCATCTGGTCCGACCCCCTGCTCCAGCAGGCTCACCTAGAGCACGTTGTCCAGGACCACGTCCAGGCGGGTGTTGAACATCTCCAAGGATGGAGACTCTACAACTTCTCTGGGCAACTCCCAGGTCCTTCTCTGCAGAGCTGCTTTCCAGCAGGTCAACCCCCAACCTGTACTGGTGCATGGGATTATTCCTCCCCAGGAATTCCTCCTGTCCAGGCCAGGAGCTAATGTTCCCGGGTAATCTCAGGGTCAGGATGTTTATGAGCCCTCCAGACCTCTCTGAACGACTTTTAGCTTTGAAAAATATACTGGCGCAGACCATTGCCTCCTCTAGTAAAGAGCGCTCCGGCCACCAGGCTGGTCTTCAGCAAGGTGCTCCTGCATCCCCCTTCCCTTCTGCCCCCAGGACGGTTTTGGGGGGGGGTCTCTGCAGAGAACTGAGCCCTGTTGCTTCTCAGCAGACAGAGGCCTGACGCGACATTATCTCCCTTTCCCTCTATTTTCCCATGTTTGTTCCTGCCCAGTCCACTTTAGTGCCTCTCCTTCCCTGCCTTTGATTCTTCCCCTAAGTATCCCATAATAAATCTACATAATCCCACAGGCTCTTTCCCATGAGCCCCAGGGTAAATTTGTTTTTTTTCTTATCATCAGCTGCAAAGTCCTGACTGACCCTCTCCAGCCCACCAGCCAGTGACCTGAGCACTCTGCTCCTCATCATGGTCTCCGTTATCTCCTGCTCGTTGAGGTTGCGTATCCGCGTGTTTAATTTATTACCTTTTCGGCTTCTTGTCTTTTAAGCTAAGTCACCACAGACCAGATATCCTTAAAGATGCTACGCAATTCGGGTGCTCATGTGGTGTCAACATGGTAGGGCTGCCGGCGCTATGGAGGAAATATCACAATTCCTGGCAATGCTGCACAACCAAAAGGGGTCTGGGAGGATGGGGAGGTCTCTACACGGGCAGGAATACAGTGTGCTTCACCAGGCAGAACGAGGACCAAGTGTCTGGGTGACAGCAGGGCTCCGGCTGAATAGGGGTCAGCTGCGGCTGGACATGGAGAAAAGGGCAGGACGGGGACCGATGGTTTCGGATACGCTCCTCGTGTCGCCGGCCAGGCCTCGTGCGGAGTCCTGCGCCCGGCTGCAGCCGCAGTCGCTCCAGGAAAGAGGATGCGACTGGAGAGCGCCCAGGGCAGAACATGAGCAGCTGGACAGGGGGAGAGGCTGCTGCTGAGCAGGAGGGACTGGATTTCTGTGCGACTCCCTCTGGGATTAGCCCGATTTCTCGGTAMTGACGTTTGCCCTTGCTGTAATGCTGTGGATGTCCAAATACCACGCCTGGTTCTCCCATTCCCCTCCGCACCACAGCAAAACAGGTCAACAAGCAAAACGGGAGTCAAGCAATTACTCAGCAACTACTTTTCCCTCTGCAGCTGTGGTTTATCCATCATCCCTGTTGCTTTCTTACCGATACCCAGCTGCCTTCTTCCTGGCTATGAAGTGCCACCCCCTCGGACTCGCTATGTGCGCTTCACCGGCCGTGGTGTGCGGTGGCACGGGGAYAGGAAGAGGGCCAGGCACTGCCATCACCAGCAGCAGGTCTCCCAGGTAAAGCCCGCGCGTGCCGGGCCTGGCACCGTTGTTCCACTTGTGTCTTTGTTGCATGCACAAAATGCCCTTGTCTCTTATATCCTTACGTTCCTACCAGAGCACAAGTGCTGCCATACCCCTCTCTATCCTTCCTGAGCACAGGAGAGCAGAGGAAGGGATTGACTTTTCCCTTCATGGGGAAAGGCTGCTGCACTGACACGGAGGGCAAAGCTGCAGGTTCTGCGTCTCCTCTTCCTTCGCAGAAGCCTTCGCGTAGCTCGGGTGCAAAAGGGCCCAGTGAGTCTAGCGAGAGAGGAGTGAGCCACAGTAGAGTCGGGGTGCCACAGCGGCACTGTGAACATTGCAGGTGCTGTGTTTTTGGCTGCTTGGGGTTCTTGCATGAACAAACAGGGCTGGTCTGAGAGGTGGTTGTCAGTGTGCTGACCCTAGACTTTAACTTGACATCAAAATGGCCATGCAGAAAGTAACTGCAAGAGCCATCTGCTTGGCTCCAGCCTCTCCTAGCCTGGGCACTGCACAGCAGGAAGGAGGAGAAAGGAGTGGGGGGTAAGAGGGACCGGGGGGCCGAGGAACGATTTACAACTTGCTTTTGAGACTATTTGCATGAAACATCATTTGGGCTCTCCATGGTCAGGTGGGCTGTTGGGCTGCAGTGGGGCTAGGGCCCTGCCACGCTGTTGGTATGGGGGTCAGGAGACCATCCAGGCTTCTGGTGTGGTTGTTCTCCCAACCCACTTCCACGAATTCATCGGTTTGTGGGAATTTGTCTTCTGTCTCCGTTCCTACTTTTTGAACTCTGCTCCTGGTCAGCCTCCACCTCAATGTCTCCTTCCCAGGCACACACCTGCCTCTGGTGACCCAGCTGGGCTGGTCCGCAGGGAAGGACATGGTGATGCCTGGAAACACACCATTGTGCAGTTGCTGATGTGAGGGACACGTTGCTGGGTGGCTCCTTAAGTGCCTCGGAGAACAGAGCTCTCCAGGGAGCGACCAGGAGCCCTGGGAAGTGGTGCTGTGCCTTCACCAACACAACTGCAAGAGCAGAGTGCAAAGTCCAGGCTGATGCATTACGGATACCAGCGGARCAGGTGGTCCAGGACTGCAGGTCCTGTGTCCGGACAACACTGGTGTACAAGCGTGGGGGGGAGCTACAAATGCAAATGGTTGAGTTAGTGGTAAAACCTGTTGAAGAGATGAGAAAGCAGTCCAAAGAAATGGTGCAGCACGTGAAGGAGAAACAAAAAGAGATAAACAAGGAAAGTAAGGCAAAGCTGGATACTCCAGATGGCAACGCCGACAAAACATTTTCCCATGGCATAAGCGTTGCTGCAAAAGTGGCAGGAGCGCAGAGAGCCCCTAAGGACAGACTGGGAGAGATCCAGGGAGAAGCTGAAAATGCCAGGGAGTGAGCAGCACCATTTGTTACCATCATGATGGTACTGCGGTGTTTCTGGGGACATGGCTGGCTATGAGGAGAGGCTGGAGTTGAAAGGGATGGATTGGATTTCTGTGCGACTCCCTCTGGGATTAGCCTCATTTCTCAGTAATGACGTTTGCCCTTGCTGTAATCCTGTGGACGTCCAAACACCACGCCTGGTTCTCCCATTCCCCTCCGCACCCCAGCAAAACAGGTCAACAAACAGGAGTTAAGCAATTGCTCAGCAACTACTTTTCCCTCTGCAGCTGTGGTTTATCTATCTCCGTTGCTTTCTTACCGCTACCCAGCCGCCTTCTTCCTAGCTGGGAGAGCTTCTTCCTAGCTCTGCATAGTGGCCCAGAAGGCTGTTGCTCACGCTATTTGCACGCCGGGCAGGTGATCGGTGTGATGTGGTCCGGCAGACACCACCACAGAAGGCAGTGCTGTGCCAGCCTGCAGAGCCGCTCCTGCAGGGTAAAGCCCGGCGAGGCGACTCAGGGAAGTGTCAAAAAGAGGGCTGTCACCTGGCAGGTGGTTTCCTGGCATTCCTGGAATTCCTGTTGAGGAACTGCTGTTGGCCAAGCGCTGCTTTGGGTATTTACTAGCAAGGCGGAAAGGTAAAGGCACCACAGTTCAGCAAATGTTGCCAAGGCAGGTGGTGGTGGGAGCAGCCTGGCTGGGCAGACCGCTTGTCCCCTTGGGTACGCTGGGCTCAGGCAGAGCTGAGCCCGAGCATGGTCGGGCGCGTTGCCTCTGCTGCATGGGACAGCACTGACAGACGGTCCCATTCCCCAGAGGGATGTGGAGAGGTAGGGTGGCAGCGGCAGGGGGGTGACGCACAGCTGGCAGCGTGCAGGAGAACAGACCAGCTCGGGACATTTTTGTGGAGGGGGGAAAGAGACTTGAGCAGTGCCCGAGACTTGTCTTGCACTCAGCAGCAGCCTGGGGCTCTTGCAGGGTGATTTATTTCAGCCAAGCCGATCTCTGCTTCCCTGTGCCCACAGCAAGTTTTCTTATCTGCAATGCCTAGAACTCACGGCATTTACGGGAAAAGCCTGTTTACTGGACTGTTATCATAGGGCTTGCACTCGAAGCGTGTTTCCAGATGAGTCCTGCTGGATTTCCCATTGGCTGGCAGGGACCCTGCATTTGGGAAGACGGTGAACTCCTAGCTCCAGGCCAGCTCATGCGGGTTTCATGTGCACGGCAGTTTCATTTCTGTAAACTAGGAATAGCCATAAAATTCTTGCAGATCAGCACAACGTTCTCTAGAACAGAGGTTATCGGCAAAGCGCCAGGTTACAAGTTTCTGCTGATCCCAGTTGAGGAGAGAGGGGGCCCCTCTGGCGCAGAGCGGGCGAAGGATGGGCATGACGGCTGCTGGGASTTCCCGCTGGCTGGCAGGGATCCTCTGCACGCCCGTCACAGGCGCAGACGGCGCGGGGCCCGGGAGGCACGGCTGGAGAGGGTCGGTGCCCGCTCCCCAGGCGGGCTGCGTTGTGACGACGGCGTGCGCGCCGCGGCGGTGCCGATGCCCCGCTGTTGGCCCGCGCCTTTGCGGGACAGCGTCGCTGCGGGGGTCTCGATCAGCTTGGGCTGGGGCCGTGGCTGGGACCAGCGTCTTTTCCGTAACTGCAGGGATCAGCTGTTGCACCGTCCTAACAGGGCAACAACCCAAGGAACCATCCATCGTGCTGCCTGCTGCCGCGTGCAGCGTCAGGACAGCCCCAGCACGCTGAAGCCACAGCCTGCAGCACTAGCCTGGGGCTCTTGCAGGGCAATTCGTTGCAGCCAGGGTTATCCATGCCCCCCCTTGGCTGCCCTGGGCCTCGTTGTCTGCAAAGCCCTGGGCTCAGCAGTCATGGGAAAAGCCCGCTTACCTCACCTTGCCCGATACGTCCCGTTGTGCACGCTGGTGAGCGAGCTCACAGCCGGGGTCTCCATCGCAGCCGGTGGCACAAGTGCTGGCACGGCTGGGTGGGAGGGAGCTGGCGATGCTGAGGAYCGGGGGCTAAAGCTGCAGGTCTCATCATGAGGCCTCACATGGGGGTATTAGCAGCACACTATGGAACACGTCTATGCTGGAGCACCTGTCACGCTTACCGTGCTCCTGGGGAGGTGCAGAGCTTTGGTGGTACAAATTAATGTTTTGAAGCAGCTGAAAGGCGTACGGGTGATGTGAACAGAAACGAGATGGCCAGAGGTGGTTCGCAAACCAGGATGCTTGCGTCTTACACAAGCCAGCTGCAAAGCACTTGAGCAGAAGTGAGGCGAGCAYGCCAGAGGTGGATCTCCAATGGCAGGTGGATCTGGTGGGTATGCAAGGATTTTCCAAGCATAATGATGGCGTCACGCACCTTTACAGCAATAGACATATTATCCAAACAAGCGTGGGCCATGCATCTAAAAGACAAGATGTGTTCTGAAATAGCCAGGACTTTTACAACCAGTTTTAGCAGAGGGGACACCTCAGAAATTACAGACCAACGGGAGGAAAGAATTTTTTAAAGCAGCCTTTGAGCAAGCTGTTAAAACAACATACYGTTCACCGCTTCATTACTAATGACATAGCAAAAGCCTCCTTCACAGGGCAKTTTAACAGGATGCTAAAATCCAAGAAGTGGAGGCACTTTATAGTACACGATTACTTTTGCTGCATGGACATCTTACTGGAGCTTACAGAGAGCTGTRAGTACAGCTCCCACAGGCTTTCTGTGCCAGACCTGCGGACACAAACCCTTCGGACTCTCCAAAGGGCTGGAAACTCTTTATGAGGGACTGGTTGAAAGAGAATGAAAGTGCACCGCTGCTCAGGGAGGGAGACCACATGAGGGTGTCCAGAACAAGAGAGAGRTGCGAGRAATCTGTGGATAATGATGCTGCTAGCAGCAATGGTGCCAGGAACCATTCCAACTTCATACATTGTGTTACTACCTTTGTGGCCCCGTACGTGRATGGTGAACCAACCCAGGAAAGCGCCTGCAATGCAATTTTGAGAATGGCTGCTGTGTGAGGGAACGTACACGGCGTGAATGGACAGTTGGTGGCCATGTGAGAGATTAAACCCTGCTGGTTGAGAGGGGAGAGCTCACCCATGGCTACACCCTGCTGACTTTGACCTGTCTCCAGACCAGGAATGTGCTGGAGAAAAGAAGGCTCAGGGGGATCTTCTCAGCATGCATCAACATCTGATGGAAGCAGTAGAGAAGATGGATCAGTGACAGGACAAGAGGCGATAGGCACAAACTGAAACACAGGAGATTCCRTGAAACCTAAGGAAAAGCTTTTTTATTGAGCGGGCAGTTGAACACTGGAACAGGTTGCCCAGAGAGGTTGTGGAGTCTCCATCCTTGCAGAGATTTGAGACCTGACTGGCCACGGCCCTGAGCAACCTGCTCTATGGTGGACCAGATGGGCTCCAGAGGCTCCTGCCAACCTCAACCCC
The DNA here is from genome assembly GCF_003343035.1 of Apteryx rowi. Classification (NCBI taxonomy): domain Eukaryota; kingdom Metazoa; phylum Chordata; class Aves; order Apterygiformes; family Apterygidae; genus Apteryx; species Apteryx rowi. The sequence goes on from NW_020451127.1 coordinate 96,381, forward strand.
TCTGTGGTTCTGTGATTTGGTATTAGCCCCTAATAAGGAAAATAAGGAAAACCACAGCGATAATGACGAGAATTATCCCAGCAACCAGGAGAATGGTCCTGTATGTCACAGACCTGGGTCGCTTCCTCATTTACCTGGCTGCTTTGTACTGCTGCATGTGATATTTCACAGCAATGACAAGGAGAATTATCCCACCAACCAGGAGAATGGTCTTGTATGGCACAGACCTGGGTCGCTTCCTCATTTCCCTGGCTGCTTTGTGCTGCTGCATGTGATATTTCACTCTCTCCTCAGTTAATGATGAATGCTTCTCATACATCTCATTGCTGAAGCACCTGCCTCCATTCTCCTGCACCATGCTGCAGACCATCCCCATCAGCTCAGCAACCTGCTCATCCCGTTTGGCACCTGTGGCCCTGTTATTGAAACCGCAGTACCTGTTTCCACACCTCCTAATCAAGTCCTGGAGAGCCCTGTTGTCCGAATATCGCACGTAATCATGCAGCGATCCCCCCATCAAATCTTCCACCCGGGTGAATAAGACGATTGTGTGCCTCAGAACACCAGCTCCAAAAATCTCCTGCATTCTCTGCACCACCTGCTTGTCCTCCTCAGTGAACCGACCCAGCTGTGTCACCAGCACCAGCGCATGGGGCCCTGGCTGGGACAGCTTGATGCAATGAATAATTTCTCTGTACAGCTCGTCGCTGACAGGTGTTGGATCAAAAATATTGGCTGTGTCAACCACCGTGATGTCCCCGCCATCGTGGTGCCTTTGTGCTTTTGCACAGCTTACGGTGACTGGCTTTGTCGCAAGCTTGGACGTGAAGACTTGTTCTCCAAGCAGGGTGTTTCCCGTGGCGCTTTTCCCGCCGCCAGTCTTCCCAACTAGGAGCAGTCTCATCTCCGAGCAGCTGCTCCTGCGAGCACGGGAACACGCTGGACGGCCAGAGCCGCGCTGCACAAACGAAAGCACATATGGACGACTTCTGTTAATGCCATGATGCTGCTTGGGACGACTTTATGGGCTGAGGGCCCCACACTAAGCAATGAACGTTCGGCACCGCCGCTTCATCGCAGCGCCTTGGCCACTAGCATTTCCCTCGCGAGCTTTGTGCACGCAGGAGCTCAGCAGCGACAARCAAGCACACTCGCTACGCTCTTCTTAGGACAAGTCAGGCACACGTGARCTCCCTTCCTCCTTATAAAATCTTCCCAGCCAGGATAAACCACTGCACATCTCCCTCCCCTGCCCCTCCACCCTGGTACCTTCGCGCTGCCTCGCCGGCGTCAGCTCTCCGGCCAGAGCGGCTCAGTGCTCTGCTCGCTGCCAAGGCAGATCTTCTTCCCCTCCCAGCTGCAGAGCACGTTGCTTCTGCAGTCTCCTCTCCAGCAGAGCAGTGCGTGTTGCRGGCTGCGGTGACTTTTGCTGTCCGTGAGAGCAAGGCTTGCCCGGAGCTTGGAGCCCCCCCTAAGCGAGGCAGGCAGGGAGCTGCGGGGGCTGGCAGGGACCGTTTCCTCGCTGAGCAGCTCGGATGCACCTGGAAGCGCGCGCGTGTGCCGGCCGGCAGCGGCAGCGCGAGCTGGAGCCTTTTTGCAAAGTTCTCACGCGGGRGACGTGGCTAGCGCGCAGCCTGTTTGCAGCGCTGGCTCCTCCCRCGGGGACGGGCAGCACATCCAATGCCTGCACCGCCTGGGGCTCATATGGATATATCAAAATACGGAATATCAAAAAAATACGGAATATCAAAAAGAAMCTGGTCAGAGAGTATTGGACTCCGACACCATCGTTTGCCCACTCTGCACCAGGGGGACCCACGTGCTAGCAGTCGGTCTCTGGTAACCCAGGCAAGGGTCCATGACAGAGTCAAGCATCCTCCCAAGGGCATGGGGAATTTCCAGCCCCAGGAGCTTTAGGGCATCCTTAGGGAAACTGCTTGATTAACCCTGTGCTGATCTACGACCCTTTCAGGGGCTCATTGCACTTCAAAGCACAGGCAAGATTGCTAACAGCAGCACTCAGAGCTGCAGGACASTAAAAGACTGCAGGCTTCCAGTATTGGCCTTTCTGTGACATAAAAAAGAGTTTCATCTTCCTACATCCCTCCAAGGTCCAAAGAACTTGAGGTTTTGACTGGGGCAAGGAASTGCATCCTTGCCTCCAATGCTTTTCCTCCCACTGTGGCCTCCATCAAGACAGAGGGCTGCACAGGTGAGACCAGACTGACTTTCTGAGTCCAGCTGAGCCTTCAGGTCTGTAGCRATGGGGCAGGTCTGGGGACAAGCCCACAGGTCAGTCTGCAGTTGGGGTCCAGATCAGCAGGGCCCACGGCCAGGCACAGCCACGGCCACGGCTGAACGAGAGACCAGCACACCTACAGCATAGCTCATGCAAAGACTGAAGGCCCAAGCCCGGGCTTAAATGGAGCTCCTAGGCCCACGAGCAGAGGCAGTGGGTGGGTGGAGGCCCCAGGTGAGGCTGTTCAGGGACATCAACATCTATCAGCGCGGTCAGGGCCCTGACAGGCTGTGTTGCCAAGTGTGCGCAAAGAGGCGGATGCTGTGTTAAACAGGGATGACGTGTTACTATTATTAAGCGTTACTCACTATTTTGTGTTATAGCATCAAACGCTTTGTAAAAGGTTTGATACTGTGTCGTATCAACAGCGCRCAGTGAAGCTAGGGGCTCCTTGCTGCAGCGTGCTGCGGATGCACAGACTTCCCTTGGATTCCARAAGTGACGGTTTCATTCTTAATAAAACCTTCATTTTGTGGCTTTCCTTTCTACTAACACAGTTGCTGGAATTTCTCACGTGTTTCTTCTCACACATCTAGCTGCTCTGGGAGCCCAGCCACGGTCAAGGCTTCTGTGGTGCAGGGAGGAAGAGGAGGGCCGAGAAACATGTGTCTGGAGCTCCGGCAGGGAAGGGCCTCCCTGCTGCAGAGCTGGAGCAGGCACTGAGGAAGAGCAAGGGCTTTCTGAGGCRGTCTCCCTCCCCAGCTCTGCCGCCCCRCTCRCTGGTGAGGTCCTGCACGGYGAGTCCCACRGGCAGCTCTGCCTAGCTGSTGCTGYTTCCGAGACGAACTGCAGGAAGCCTCCGTGCAGTCCCCTGCCCACCCTCACGCTCTCGGCTCAGAGCGCAGCTCACGACTCACATCAGACCCACCAGCCTGGGGAGAGCCTGAGTTTCCCCCTAACCCCCTAACCCCCACCTCCTCAAAGAGGTGTTTCAGCACAACAGGCTGGAGCGCATGGACTGACACTTCTCAGGACAGCGAGGTTCAGCGTTTATTGAGAGCTCCTTTAGGCCCAACAGTTACATACAATTACCCAATTAGAGCACTGCCCAGCAAAGGCAGGGATTGCACAGCAAGCGACATGAATCCTTGGCACCTGCTAGACCTGCTGTCCCTCCCAGACCCTGGAGAGGTCATTACAGCCTTGGCTGTCCACAGGGATTTCAGACCTGTGCACGGGTGCCCTTGAGATGCACAACTGCAGGCAAGCCTGTGCACATATTTCTGGACACCTCCCAGATCCCAGGTTTCCATTCACTTTAGCTTGTCCGTGTCCTGAGACCTGGTGAGGGGAATATCATTGCAACGGTGCTGAAAGCCAGCCGACACAGTGCTCTGCCAGCGAGCAAACATCTCCAGTTCCCCAACACAACAGCTGGTCACAGAGCAAGGCGAACGTGCAGACAGAGAGCAGCAGAGGAAAACTGCGTTTCATCTTACACTTGTTGCGCTCCTGGAGCCAACGAGGAAATGAGTCACAAAGCTCACAGGAAAGTGTCCGTGTAGGACTTTGAGGGTGACAGAAAGTAACATTATGAAAGGAAGGAGAAACTGTCAGCTTCAGAGGGCAGTGAGAAAGGCACAACAAAGAAGACGTTTCCTGTCTAACAGAATCCTTATCAGCTAAAGTATAGKACAAAACCTTCCAAAGAATGTCCGTACATCTTCCTCCAGCATTTCTCGCGTGTAGCACGGATTGTCACGGTTAGTTTTTACCATGGTATCAATCATATTAATCAGCGTTGAAATCTGCTTATCCCTTGCCTCTCCTTTTGCTATGTTGCTGAAAGCAATGTACCGGCCTCCGCACTTTGCTGCCAGCCCCCTGAGATGATCACTGTCTTCTACAAAATTCTTGATATCTTCTGGCTTCTCAAGCTCTTCTCCTCGAGTGAATAAGAGGATTGTGTACCTCTCTGCTTCAGTACGCAGAATCTTTGCTATGTACTTAGCTACTTTCACCTCTTCCTCACTGACTCGGCCCAGTTGCATCACCAGAAGAATAGCATGGACCCCTGAGAAGAGGTAGCGAACAGCATCTTTAATCTTTGTGGCTACCTCTTCATTAGTTTTCTTGGTGTCAAAAAGGCCAGGAGTGTCGATAACAACAACTTTTCTTCCCTTGAAACTTCCTTCAGCTTTGCTGTAATCCTTCGTTACAGCATACGGTGCTACTTTGGAAGTGAAAGCTGACCGACCAAGGATGGTGTTTCCCGTCGCACTTTTCCCAYTGCCAGTTTTCCCCAAGAGCAGGATTCTCAGTTCAGGCCCTGGGGGAGCAATCAGAGACATGTGTCTAAGCCCCACAGCCCATTGCTGTCTTATTTTAAGAAACTGCCAGAGCCACCCCAACCTTCAGCAACCACCACCCTGATCAGTCAGCAGCCATCAATATMGAGGCAAGATCCTCCATCAGCAAAAAGACTACGACTCGATGAAGGCTCAGGTGATGGTTAGCRTTTTCCAGCAAAAAAGTATTTTTAAATTAAGGTACGCACATTGTTTTTTAGACATAATGCTATTGCACACTTAASGGACTACAGTATAGTGTAAACATGACTTTTATATGCAGTGGGAAACCAAAAAAYGTGYGTGACTYGCTTYWYTGCGGTAGTCTGGAACCRAACCTGCACTATCTCTGAGGTAGRCCTGYATTAGAGGTGGGAAGGTGTGAGGCAATCTCAGGTCATGCTTGAGCCCATGCTGTCCCCCAAAACATCATCCCATGTCCTGAAGTTTTCCTCTTTGCATGTGAATTGCACAAAGGTGGAAAACAGAGTTATAAATGCAAACCTGGCTTTACATTTACCAGCAATGCACCTGAATGAATTCAAAGAGAAGCAGAGTCRGCCCTTGGCTTGCTGAGATCACCAGGTAAAAAGCTCACCTGGCGGCAACCTATTTTCTGCCATAATGAGTCCGGTTAGGTGGAAAGCCTGGAAGAAGAGAGAGAGCTTTTAAGTGGGATTTGCAAAAACTTCCCTTGTTTCGGTTCCTGTGGTAACAAAGATGACAAAAACAACCACTGGGGAGTCTAGTCAGCAATATGCTAGAATGAGCTTTGACTTCAAAGCTGCCAAGTTGTGTGCCCACACGCCAAAATACAGTGGCTCGATTCTGGAAGCCATCAAGTAGCTGCACCTGCAGTAATACCGAGCACTAGAAAATGCTCACATTTCCCATGTGGAAACACTGCAAATGCTGAGGTCCATCTAGTGGCAGCTTCTTGAAGGCAGAGCTTGTGGCAATCAGGTTACCAGGGGACCCAAGAAGGGGCTGGGTGGGGCAGAGGAGGGAAGAAGATGCTGCAGCCCTTAAACGYAATCCCCCACAGAACCAGGGCTGGAACATGGCACAGCTGGGACTCCCCAGTCCTCCATTGCTGTCAGCCAGTCCTGGTCCTGCTGTGACAGGGGTAAAGAGGAGCTCTGCAGTGCACAGACAGGTTTGTCAGGGCAACAGAAGCAAAGAACTGCAGCCTAGCTCCCAGAGCAGAAGAAATGGGAGGGCCTGGATTCTTTCCACTGCTTCTTTTATAACCAGCTGATGCTGCAAAACCATCCCCACCTGGAGAGATCTCCATGACCCATGTGAGCCATGCCTGAAAAATAACTGGGAAACCTGGTGGAGTTCTGGGTCTCTCCAAGTAGCAGTGTTCATACACACATCAAGATCCTGATACAAAACAGAGCTTAGGTGCCCGAACATGATACACCAGCTGCATTTGGCAGCATGACCCTCTTGCCCAGATATTCCTTCTGAGCCTCCATGGTGCTTATCCCCACTGATCCAAACATTTCCAGGCACCCACTTGTGTGAGCAGAACTGCCCTGCACAACCTGTCCCTAGCACAACCTAAGCACCTGTTAAGCCAGAACCCAGAGGGTGTAACCCCCTCTCTCTGTGAGCCCTGCTGTAAGACTATCTCCACCCCTCAGGGTTTACCTGCCTGTGTACCAAGGATTCAAGGTGTAGCTATGATACAGCCCTTCTTTGTAACTTGGCTCAGACTGCTAAGAGCTTTGAGAAAGTCTGTAGAGAGATGAGGAAGGTAAAACTTAGAGACAGAGGCAGGGCTCTTAAGACAGGATCTTTGGTAGCTCAAACATTCAAGAAGAAAAACACCATCATAGGAAGATATAAAGTCCTATTTAAAAAAAAAAAAAAAAAAAAAAAAACAGGAAGGCTAACAAGGCTGGTTGTTCAGGTCAGGGACTAGTCAAGAATCACCATGCCAAGACGGCAGCGTCAGCAATGCCAATGGAGCTGGAGGCAGGCAGCAACTCAGTGACGCTGAGGATCCGTTCCGGGTTGCTGCCCAGGCTGACCCTTCCCCCTCCTTACTGATGCCTGCCTGGCCACCACAGACTGTCTTGATCCCTTCTCAGGGATCATGGTATGCATATGAATGCGGAGCCTAACAGCTTGTTAWTTGTAGCTATCTTTTGCACGCGTTAGTCAGTAAAAAATTGCTTTATGCTTTTAAGTTGTACATATCCTCCTTGCAGAGTCTTTCTGCATCCAGTTTAAGGTGTCCAAAGAAAGCAGCTCCAAACAGGGGCTGCAACAAGGAGGCAGGTGACCCTGAGAGCTCCAACGCTGAGTATTTCAGTTTGGATATTCCAGGAGGGGAATTCAGAGCAGAGCAAACACCACCAGCAGCCCTGACCCCAGCAGAAGGCAGCCAAACAAACCAGGAGCCTTCGCACCTTCTGTACAGGAGCCCAAGCCTTAGGGATTAACCTCCACAGGCTAAACCAGGCCGTCTAAGGGGTTCCCCGGCAAAGCCCTGGAGCCTGGTGCCGCCATGGCAACGCGCACCCCCCCCCTCACCCCTCCCAGCAGACACCACGCGGCCGGCCAGCCAATAGCAGCGCCACAACATACGTCAGGCGGCTCAGGGCGGTGCACAACATGGCCGCGCCCACACCCCCTCCGGTCACGTGTGATGCGCCCCGCGGGGGGGAGGGCCCCGCCCCCTAGGAGCGCAGGCTCGGGTCACGTGGTTCCGGTCACACAGTGCTGACTGAGTTCCGGGGGGCGGGGCTCCAACCGGAAGCGCATGGCRGAGCGCGGCGGGGAGAAGATACCCGTGCGGGAAGCGTGCCGCGGCTTCCGGAGTAGCGCCTCACGCGGCCTACTTCCGGCGCGGAGCCYGAGGCGGCCGGAAGCCGGGGCTCGAAGCCCCGTGCCGCTGCCGTGACGGAGGGCGGCCCCCGTTCCCCCCTTCAGGGCCTTCCCTGCGCCGCCCGGGGGCCATGGCGGGACGGGCACAGGTAGGAGCCGGCTCTCAATCCCCCCTGGCAAATGCGGCGGGGCGGGGGGACGGYGCAGCACAAACAACCCCCCGCACACGCACACAGGCACGAAGACCCCAGACAGCCCACAAGGCTGCACGGCCCCTCGCACCGCATGTCACCCCTCTCTGCGTTACACCCCCCCCAACCCCTCATCACCCTGATCTGTGGTATTGGGCCCCCCCC
>NW_020451127.1:104705-119146 GCF_003343035.1 Apteryx rowi
CCCCCCCGTCCTCATGTCACGCCTCACGGTGATGCTGTCCCTGCTCCCCGGGGTCCACAGGCAGGCATCAAGACCGCCCGGTGCTTCCAGCACCTTGTCCTGGGCTCCCGTTGGGCTCAGGGCTCCTGCAGGGTGTGGCTGCCTGGGCGAAGCCCRTGCGCCCTGAGGCAGTGCAGTGCCTGCTGAGGGGATGCCACTGGCTTGCACCCTTTCTGGGAAAGGCGCATGCACCTAAGGGGCAAGGCTGGCGCTCTCTTCCTCTTTCACCTGCAGCGAAGAGAGCCTTAGATCCGTGGGGAAGTTTGAGCGATAATAATTGCAAGGGGCCCCTCTGCAGCCAGGCTTCTCGCCCCGAGACCTTAGAGGCACATCTGTAACAGAGTAGGAGTTGGGCCCATCTTTGCGTTGCGAACTGCAAAGATTCATCTGATACCCAGGAACAAGACCTAGCAATTAGCACGCTCGGCACTGGCACATGTATTCTTCTTCATCTGGCTAATCTTAATTACAAGTCACCTTTAAAAAAAAGCTGATTAGCTTTAGTCTAATGCTAGCAAAGGTGGTAAACAGTGTGACACATGACCGGTCTTTCTACAGCAGTGTGGCTGAGCCAGGCCACAGCTCCTTCCTATCTGGGTCTGAGCAAGGTTATTTCTAGGGTGTCTGTGGGTTGGACAGTGTTGAGCCACAGTTTGGCTCTGGGTGCACTAAAGACTGAATTGAAAATATACCCAAGCTCCGGGCAAAATGCCTTGCTAAGATGTCATTCTCTGATGGTCCGTGATTCACACCCCCCACCCCCCCCACAAGAATAAAGCCTGAGAACAGAGCCTGTGAGAAGTGCTATTTATTGGCATTCTGAATCCCCCATATGGCTGGTTTTCCCAGGGGTGGAAATAGTGCCTGGGAAATAGTACTTGTAGGAAACACTTCTGTCACAAGGCTGTGAGCTTCCATGTATTGATAAGTATGTAATGCTTGTGTTTGGCAGGAGCTGGTGACCTTTGAGGACATTGCTGTCTATTTGAACCGTGCGGAGTGGGAAACAATAGAGGAGTGGCAGAGGGAGCTGTACCGGGGCGTCATGGTGGCGAATTACGAGCTCTTGACTTCTCTGGGTAAAGTGCAGTTTTAACTCGGGGCTAGGATGTCAGCCGGGGGGCCATGCTGGGAGCAGAACAGCTTCCTGTTTTTTCTGACCAAAATCTTGCTGCATTTTATGAAATGATAATAGTTAAAGGGTTGAGCACCTAAGCGCCCCCAGTCTTGGGGGAGTTTAGTAGTGGGAAAAACACAGGTCTGGGTCTCAAGCAGGGCACCAAATGCTAGYGGCTGCTTCTGGAAATGTTACTCCAGGTGATCTGCCTGCCCTGAGGTCATGCAGCTTTCTTGCTGGGGTCCCTGGCTCCTGGTGCCGCAGACTCTGCCCCCTTCCCTTGGTGCTCATGCAGTGACATTGCAGTGCTGTGCATGAGGCGCAGAGCTGCAGTGTGCAGCAGGCCAGGATGACCACGTACCAAGCAAGCTGCGGGGGAGCAGGTCCGTTGTAATGACAGCCGATGGGAGAGTTCCCTAAATCAGCAAGGTCACTTCAGAGGCCTTGCTCACTGTCGCCAGGATGGGAGTGGGATAGCTAGCTGATTATCTGCATACAGGATCTGAGCTGTGGGCCTGGACCTGGCAGGCTGCAGTGGCACAAAGTACCCAGCTGCTGCTCCTGGGATGAGCAACAGCTAAGCCCTTGCTGGGAAACCCTGTCAGCAGAGCTGGGAGCAGGTTGTTGTACTCCTGTCAGAAAGAGCTGGGTCTATCCTTGTCCCTGTGAATGAATTCCTCAGTGGCAGCAGATCAGATGCGTCTCCTGCTTTCCTACATAGTTAGGTGTTGTTTCTGCTCAGGACTTCTCTGGTTGTGGTGAAGCACAGCTTAGAGGGTTACAGAAAAGACGCTTCTTTCCTTATTTACAAACTGCTGGTTATAGGAATAAATGGTTATAGAACAACACTCTCTTTTCTACTTTTCAGGCTACCCAGGCCCCAAACCTGACATATTATATCGGATGGAGCATGGCGAAGAGCCATGGGTCTCCACCCCAGAGAGCCCAGCGATGTGGGATGGACCCGACAGCCCCTCTCCAGGTGAGTGGTAGCAATCCAAACCCCCTCAGCAGCACTCACCCTGATAAGAAATCATGAAGTCCAGTGACCTCCTAAAGGCTGCACCAGGTTCCTCTTCCTCTTATGAGGGACCAGAATATCCCTGTGCTTCCCACTTGCCCTCCTGTCCAAATCACCTTCCCTTCCTCACTGCCTGTGCTGATAGTGTCTCCCACTCTTTCCCTCTGGCCTGCGCAGAGTGGTAGCAACGTTGAGGGGAAATGGAGGCTGTCTCTCTCCCTGTGCAAAGGCTGCAGCTCAGCAGGGCCATTGCAGATCTGCTTATGCTCCCTCTAATCATGGAGAATCCTCCCCCCAACTCAGCCAACTGTGAGCAGAGTCATATCTTCCTCCTCTAGTCCTTGTGCTGTAGAACAGAAGGGCTTCCCCTATCTGGAAGATAACATCTGGCTGGTTTCCCTGCAGGGGCTGGTGGGAATGCGAGCTGGCTGGTGGAGCATCCCTCAGGCTGGCRGCCTGGTGCTGTCAGGGACTGTGTGCCAGAGGAGAGAATGGAGACCCTCCACCGAGGTGAGTGGTGGTCCTCCCCCTTCCTCATGACCCAGGCTCTGGAGCAACAAGCTAGAGGTGGACACCAGCCCTCACCCCTGTCCCCAGCCTCCTGTGCTGTACCTGGCTCGCCAGGGCATGTATGGCTGGGGCCTCCCCCACCCCTGCTCAGGCAGCATCCCCGCACCCCCAGGCAGGGCTTGGCTCTCCCGCCCATCCAGCCAGTGCAGGGGCTGTGGAGTCCGGGTGTCCTTTAATGAGTGAGAGTGGCTGTTTCTAACTGGAGGGATTTCAGGCTGTCATCATCCTTCCCATTCCTTCAGCACATTCCTTCTCTTCCTGCTACTTGCTGTCCCACTGCAGTGGCCCTGCCAGGAAGAAGAAAGACTTTTCCCAATTCTCTCYCAGCAGGTGAGCAATGTATGCAGTGGCGTCTCCGTTCCAGAAGACTGCTGAACAAGTTCAAATGTGTCAGTGGTGGGAGTCAGTTGGAGACRGTGGCAACCGACAGAGGAATGATGCCAACTGAAAACCAAGAGCAAGAAAGGACAGRATCCCAGCCTGGGAAGGAAGTAGAAGTAGCAGAAGAAGAAGAGGTTGAGCCAAACCAAAACCAAAACCAAAGCACAGGACTTCAACTTCATCCAATGATGGCAAGACAGAACAAAAATCCAGATTCTCAGGAATGTGTGTGTGGTGAYCCTAAGGAGAAACTTCAAGGCAGCGTCCAGAAAAGACCATATACCTCYGAAGAAATGAGGCTTTACCTTGCAAACAAGAAACAGAACACTGAGGGTCTAAATGAAGTTATTTTGAAAGACCACTGTTATTGCRCAAGGAATAAGACAGAATTTTTGAGTAGCACTCTATTCCCACATGTTCTGAGAGACCACGACTACTGCAGAAATGGCAAGGATGTTGTTACAGCACTTAGAGACCATGAATATTGTCAGATACAAAGGARTAATTGTCAGGCACAGATGAGTGGCTCTCAGAACAGAGTTTATAAAGGTGCTGGTTCTGCTAATAAGTCTCGTGCCATGRTTCACAGGCTGGTAAAGAGAAAATCACAGTTACAAATGGGGCGACTRATCAGGAAAGCTAAGCGAATTTTGTGGCGTTACAAGCGTTTTGTCAGCAAAAGGTTACGCTTTCCTCCAGGTTCCTCAAGCGCAGACTCTTTCTCTGAACCTGCTGGGTCAGCAGCTGTGTCTCCTGCTAGGGCAGAAGACAACTCCATGGAGGAGACTTGCAGGGCAGTTTGCCTTCCTGTGGAGCAGGAGACTGTTCACCCACAGTCTCAGAATGAGGATAACCCCCAAGAGAGGCCACTGGAAGCAGTCCATGCCCCAGCGGGGTCATTTGAATCTACAGCTGCACTCCCACCYTCAAATGCAGTTGCAGAGGCAAAGGAGGAAGTGGCACGACCCRTGACTTACGTGGAACATGTGCAGCAGTGGGTGTGCCCAATCCAGAGATTTGAGGCTAAGCAAAATGTTGAAGGCTGCAGATTTGTTAATTCAGAATATGTATCACTACATGATGCTTATGAAATGGTCATGCGGACTGTAGATCAAATGTTAGACCGTGTATGCCAGACATTCGAACTTGGTGGCTATGCTCAGTGTAAGGATATCTGGCCCATAGTTATTCAGATAGACAGTTGATGACCAGAAAAAAAAAAWTGACGGCTGCTCTTAATACCATCAAGGTGAACAGTTAGTACTTTTTCCCTGTTGCAAAACCTTCTAAGGGGATTTAACAAAAGAAACTCTGTGAAATGCACACTAAGGGGAATTAGTGCATAAAGGGGTACAGAACTTATTGTGCAGTGCCTGCTGGGAGAAATGTGATTGTATGGGACTTATGAGATGTTTAGGGAAAGGGAAGGATCAATGTGGATAAAAGAGGAACAAGTATGTGGAAAATGGAGAGAAGAGGGAATAAAGGGCAGTTGCATGTAAGCAGTCTGCTGGTCAGTACATTTTTCTGGCCAAGCTGTTCCTGATCACTGTGGTCGTTTCAGTCTTCTCATTAAGCTCTACTGCCAACTRTTTTCTGCATGGGCATGCTCTCTAGTCTGTCCATCTGGGTGTGAGATATGCTAGCAAACATAAGGAGTAGCTGCTCATTTYGATGTGCCCAGGCAGGGAAGAATCCTTCTGGGTTCTCCAGGGTACTGTATGCAGCTACCCTTAATGCTTAGCTCTACACTGATGCAGTCAGCATGCACAGCTCTTTATATGGTCCCACTATTTATTTAAGCAGTATGAATGAAGGAAAGTTTTTAGAATGGGTCAATACTCTCCTATAATATTAAAGGGATTTTTTTTTTTGTTTAGGTTTGTTTGGGTTTTTTTAATCAGACTTTCCACCTATCACTTGTAAAGCTGTTAGGGGCTTATCATGAATCCTACAGCGTTCACTTTCTAAAAGTATCAACAAAAAGCAGCACTGTTTAGTAGAACTGTATTACAGGAACATTGTTAAGGCTGCAGGCAGATGACTGGGTTACTGGCTAGGCTCTGGCAATTAGTGAAGTGACAGAAGTTACAGAACATTCTGTAAAGGATGGCTGGATTTCAAAGGTGGTTAAGGGGGAGTCATGTGGAAAACTGCTAAACTTTGCAGGGAACTGAAGGAGGGTCTTTGCGATCTCTTGGAGAAGAGAGCCTTGCAAGACCAGTAGTACCTAGGGAAGCATAACACTAATTCCATGCAGCGTTGAGATTACCTAGGTAACAAGTATCCAAAATGCCAAATTYGGRTATGAATGTAGCAAAACTGGGACCAAYGGGGGAAAAAGTAAGGGTGAGATATTTATTTGGGAGGGGATGAGGATGATAAAGGGGAAGAATCTAGAATGGGAAAAGAGAATAATAAAAGGGGGAAAAGGCAGAAAAGCATGTGATCAGGACTGTTTGGGAGTCCCTGTCGGGCAGCCCATTGTCTGATGAATGCAGCTGGGAGTAGGTTAATAAACCTGCTGTTTCCACTGTACTCGCATCTGATCTTTTCCTGTCATCAGAAGGGATGTGGTATGTCTTCCCTGGTGTTGGTGACAGAAGCTTGGGAATTATTCCTAATATAGATAAGGGAACAACGGGAGATGTCACCTAGCAACACAGTCTCTCCCCAGCCTACTTTAACAGACGACCTCTGTTTTGCTGGTGATCTCAGAGCGCTTACAGCAGTGAGAGATCTGACAGATGCACAGCTGCTAAGCAGGGCAAAAGAGCTGCATGGCAAGCTGGGGTGGCCTGTGCACAGGAGGGTCATGCTGCGTGAGATTCTGTAGTTTGAGGATCAGAAGGACTTTTTAAAAGATGAATGTTACTAGCTCAAGAAGCTAACGTGAAGTTTGTCAAAAATTGCAATCATGTCCTTGGATATAAATATTACCGGCTCTGCCTGTCACAGGACTGTGCAGATAACGCAGGCACGAGAGTCGGGTGTCCTAACTGCAGGCTGCTGTTCCAGTTTGGGGAACGTTTAGAGCAACACAAAGCCCTGGCAATTAAGAAGCAAATCGATTGTCTAAGATTGTCTGCGAGAGCTGCCAAGCCTATGTGGAAAAGGCTCACAAATGTCAAGGCTGGAAATGTGGTTTGTGCTGTGGACAGCTCTTGAATGTGAACGAGCACCAGTGTTTCCTGCCTGTGGTCAAAAACCCTGAAATGGGGAAGGGCTACATAACATGGTCTGGAATGGATGCAGAAAACTGAGACCCATGTCCCAAATTAAATGTTGCCCAGGAGTTAACAGCAGAAGCATTGTGGGATGAAGAAGGGGCGGAAGGGAAAGCCAAAGGAGAGGGGGAGCTCAAAGGCGACAGCTGTCTCATGGACTTTATTTGGCTCTTTATACACGGACAGCTCCAGGGCTGCACATGCATAGTGCCCAAGGGTGCAATGGCTCCTTCGTTTTCTGCCAGCTTCTGCAAGAAAGGGAGGCGCAGTTAGTAACCGCGGGGTTAAACCGCTGTGTCTAGAAGTTCCCCAGCCTGAGTGTGCGTTTCATAGACTTTTCACATTTTTTTTTACTCATAAAACTAAGCGACCTTCCACGAGCAGCGCTATTCGGAGGTTATTTTCAATACGGTGTATCCCGGGAGGGAAAAGGAAAAAAAAAAAAAGCCCCAAAATGGTGGCGCCGCCGAGGACAGCCAATGGCGTGGCCGGCCCGCGTCACGTGGCTGCGGGCGGTGTAAAATGGCGCCGCCGCCGTTTCCCTCTCCGCGACGGGGCTGTGTGCACGCTGCCGCACTTCCTGGTCACGAGGGTGTCGACATCATCACACGGCGACCGGGGGCGGGGCTACCACCGGAAGCGCCCGGCCAGCCGGCTTCCGGCGCGGTTCCCCGGGCAACGCGGGCCGCTTCCGGGGGGGGGGGCCTGGCCGGGGCCGCACGGCGGAGGTGGAGGCCGCGGCCGCCGCTGGCCCTCAGGGCTGCAGCCGCCGCTGCCGTGGCGGCCGCTTCCGGCCCTAGCAGAGAGCCAGCCCGGGGCGTGTGAGCCCTCAGCGCCTCCCGCGGGGGTCCCTCGCTCTCCTGCTGCTGTCAGCCCTGCGCTCAGCTCCCAAGGGGGTTTCAGGAGATTCCCTGAACTGACAGGCGGTTCCTTGGCTTTATTGCGCCAACCCGTTGCCTTTAATAACAGCACACGGCGGCACGAGCCAGCCCTCAGCTCAGTGTGCAGCCAGCAAGGTGCTCCCTATCTCTGCGCAAGCCTGGAGCAGCGCAGTGACTTCCAGGCCGGAGACAATGGGAGCTAGAGCAAAATTTGCAACCTGTCCCATTAGCGTTGTTTCTGAGCGTTGGGCCTCTTTCCTTCTACCTTCCCGAATCAGAACGGGATTTTGCCCAAGGAGGCCGGAGAGCATTCATGAACAAGGCCGTCTTGGGGGATTAGAAATGCCACGGGAGACGTTACTCTCTGCTCCGTTGTCACTGGCATTCGCAGAGCCGCTGTGTGTGCACAGCTGCGCTGTAGCTCCCCGACCCCGCCACGCTCCCCGGCTCCGTGCTGCCTAGGACACACACCTGGAAGCGGACAGGCCTGGGCAGGGAGAAATGGGTGCACTCCACGTGTCTGCCTTTCTTGGCAGCTGCACCCTGCTCTGCAAGCGCCCCCCTCCCCAAACCAGCTCTCGGTAGCTCCCCAGCTGCTTTGCAAGGCCACGCTCCCCACTTTCCATGCTCGCAGTGTCCCCCGCTCCCATCTTTCCCTCCCAGGAGGTACAGCACCTAGACAAGTCCAGCTCGTGGCTACTTCCCAGTCCTTCGTAGGGAAGGTGCATTTCCCTGATCCCACTCGCAGTCCTGCTGGAAGCAGGGGCTCCCGCAGCTCGTTTCATGAGCAGCATTCCCAGGGAGCCCGTTCCCAGCATCCAGAGTCAACTGTGCAAGCGAGCCCTGCCCGTGCTGGGTATACACTACCCACGCTGCCAAGGCCCATTGCTGTGAGCTGTTTCTTTATCTTCTGAAGTGGTCTCGCACTTGGTAAGTGCAGGCAATTCCCACTGCCCTGTTCCCTGGTAGCCGCGTGCCCGTTGCACGAGGGCTGCATTGAGGTTACATCATTTTCTCCTCCCTTTTAAAAGCGTTGCTTGCGTCAGGATTGGAAATTGAGCTCACAGCCTGTTACTGCCTTCCCATCCTGCTCAGGAGAAGCAGCAACCGGAGCAGAGCTAGGGAGAGACAGCAGCTTCTGGGAGACTTGCAGGGAAAAGTGATGAACATTAATAGAAGGAAACAAAAAACGGAGATGTGAAAGATCGTACCCGGAGAGGCAGCCTTCCAAACGCCAAGGCAAGGAGATGCCACGGGTGACTGGGAAGATCCCGAGCAGCAATGCCGGGGTGCCTGTGCGTTACCGCAGGAAGCCTCCGAAGGCCTCTCCAGCACAGGAAAGTTCCAGTTGGAGACTTGGTGGGTGCCGCTGGGCAGTGCCGGTGCTGGGGAGGAGCTGGAAACACGTCAGCCCGAGGCCATTGCTCCCGAGGGCAGGCAACGTGCCCTGAATCCGGCCTCCCCAGCCTGAGGCTGCTCCTGCGGCTTGGACCAGTACGGAGCAAAGGGCGGTTTGGAAACCAGGCCATTCCTGGCCAGCGCTGCTGCTTGCAGATCCGTACGGGCCTTTGTGGGGCCAGGGGCTGCCTGATGCCCAGGGCTGCAAATGCGGGATGAAGAGGTGGGGAAGTGCCAGCAAACCCTGGGAGAGGAGGAGCCCCCAGACAGCGGTTTTGGGGAGCTGTTTCCTTCCAATGCATCCAAAGCGAACCCTTGGGACAGCAGAGGGGGAGCTACCTCATCTCCACCACTCCCAGAGCTTGTCCTGCAGGGAAAGGCTGTGTCCGCACCGGCGCATCCTGCCCCCCCTCCCCGAGAGGGGGGGTGTTTTCCCCCACGTGCTGCCTGCGGCGGTCCCGTATCGACCGGCGATGAGCAGCCTGACGCCGACCTGGGCGTCCAGCGCAGGCCTCCGGCCGCTGACATCACCGAGCGGCCAAGGTCCAGGCGGCGAGTGCCGCAGCGGCAGCCGAGCCCCCGCCGGCACCGCCTGACGCCCGCGCTCCCCGCGCCGCGGCCGGCAGCGCCATGAGGCTGGGGCTGCTCTGCGCCTTCGCTGCCGCCGCCGTGGCCACGGCCGCAGCCGACCACGGGGACTTGAAGAAGGTGAAAACCGAAACCCGGGAGAAGGAGGTGCGTCGAGGTTACTGCTGGGGAATAACAGGAAGGCCGAGATGGTGGGTGTGGGGGGAGATTGCAGGGAAAGGGCCGCGAAAGGGGACATGGCTGCAAGGAGGTCGGTGCAAGAGACCACGGCCGCAGCACGGGCTCCTGGGCACCCCGTCGCTGGACGCTTTCTCAGCCCGGAGGATTTCTGCTCCCTGGGAGCAGGTTTGGCTGCCCGGTGCAGCGGCCTCATGGCACTGACGCCAGGAGGGCTCTGCCATCGCCAGCGGGATGCTCCCTGCTCAGCTGTCAGCACCCCACGCAGTTCGGCGATCGGCCCTTCAGAGCCCCCGGAAAAAAGTGGGTTAAAGCCCACGAGAGCAGCGCTTTCGGGGAAGAGCAGGYGACGTCCCCTGTGGTCCCACGCTCCTTCTCCCTTGCATGGCTCCGAGGACAGGCTCGGAGCGAGATGCGCTGCTGAGGTCCTGCCAAGCCCTTCACTCCTGAGCACTGGACACCACAGGAGCGTGTGCTCTGCCAGCGGCTCTGTGGGACACCCCAGCGTGTTTGCTCTGTGACAGCCCCTTTTGCAGCGGCAGGGCTTGCACAACAGGCAAACATTTCGTCACGGCGGGGCCGAGCAGGGAGAGGAGGGATGCGAGCGCCGGGTCCAGCGAGTCCTTCCCCGCTGCCGGCCATGCCGTGCGCATCTCAGGCTGAGCACGGTGCGTTTGCTGCTGCTGCGCCTCGGTGCTGCCCTGCAGCCTCCCCTGTCCCGGCTACAGCCGAGCAAGGACCCACCGGAAAGTGGTGCGGGAGCCCGGCACAGCTTCCCGGCAGTCGTATTCCTGCCACCTCCAGCCCTTCGGGACCAGTGCATCCCTGGGCACTTTGCAGCCAGCTGCATCCCTGCTCTTCCAGCTCTGTGTTCCCGTGGAGAGCTGCCAGCATCTCCGGGTCATCAGCTCCTGTTGCTGCATGGCCAGTGGGACACAAGCCATCCTGGCAGGGGTCAGGGAGACGTGGACAGTTTGGAGCACAATTTGCACCCGAAGGGGGTGACGGCTTTACTAAGTGAAAGCGCCGACGAGGATGGAGAACGGCGGCACCGAACTGCCTCTGTGCGCAGTCACGGGGTCCGGACTGCAGGCAGGAAGAGCCGTAGGGAAAGTGCAACACGCGGAGCCGTGCTGAGGGCTGGCAAAGCATCCAGGGGCATCGTGCCCTGGAGCGACCTACAGCCGAGCATGGAGACAACACTAGAGAGGAAAAAGCCCTGCGAAATGGCAGCTCCTTCTTCTTTCCCCAAGGAGCTGTGTCAGGAGGTGTGAGGGGGTCAGCAGCACAGCTGATGCGTCACCCCAGAGTCCCTCCGCACCGAAAACGCCACGGGGATGGGAGGAAGGCAGCAGAGCAACAGGGCTAGAGCAACGTGAACTGGCCGCGTGTCTCTCTCGGTCACGCAAGAGCCAGTGGGAAAGGGCAGGTGCCGATGGAGAGCAGTGGCAAGGCCAGGAATGGGAAACGAGGGTGAGCGCAGGTCCAAAAAACAGCCCAAAACGCGTCCTGCAAATGAAGTCGCTGGCAGCAATGCACCGGGGAGAAGCTGCGGAAAGGACTGGGCGCCCCTGGGCATCAGCTGGTGGGATGAATCCTGCACCGGTCCCAGGGATGGGGGTAAATGGGACCTTGGAGACCATTCCCACCTCGGGCTCCTGCTCCTCCAGGCGCTCCCTGCCTGGAGCAGGGACTTCCCACCCCAGCCTCCCCTTGAGAGCTCAGTGCGTTTACTCAGACCACGCAGACCAGGCTTCGGTAACGAGGGTGACTCCAGCTAACGACCTCTTTCCCTCCTCAGGTGGGGACGAGCGGCATGGGCAAGCGCCGGCCGTACAGACCGTGCTCCGGTTGCTTCTCCGTCCTGAGCGAGGTGAGCAGGGAGCAGGCAGCGCCCAAGGGGAGCGCCGGGCCCCGGCAGCGCTGCCCCGCGAGTGCCGGGGAAAGTCGCCACGTGGGCTGGAGAAAATCGGTCAGGGGAGGAGGAGGCTTCGTGCTGCACCCCGGAGATATCGGAGAGCCCCGCAGCGGCAGCCCCGCGGGGCCGTCTCCATCCGTGGGGACGTGCCGGCGTGGACCTGGCCCAGCGTGTGTTCACCAGCCTCCTCTCACGCCCCGTTAGCCCTCCGCTTTCACCGACACTCTCACCGACAGTCCTTCCTCCCAGGCCGGGCCAGCGTTGGCATCTTCTGCATCTCGTTTCATGCTGCGGCGACTTTGCCTCGGGGCGAGCTCAGCGCGATTGCGCTGGGCCCGCTGCTCGTTTTCCCCCGCGCCCTGTGGGTCCAGCACGCCCCGGCACGTCCAGCCCCATGGAGGAGGCAGGACAGTCCCTGCACCCCTCTCTCTTTCTGCAGGAGTCAAATGCTTTGTCCCGGAGCACGAGAGAAGTCGAGGAGGTTCAACAGCGCATGTGGGTGCGTACGCAGAAACCAGAAAAAGCCGAGGGTGAAATGCGCCTCCACCAGCACGCAGCCTCTGCAGGGCTGCTGTAAGGCGCGAGGCTCTGCGCCRGCCCCTCATCCCTTGATACCTGCACTGAGGTGCACCCCAAATTCTGCCTACAGCCTCCGAAGAGAAAACACGGCAAGAAAAGCCCAGAAGGCAACAGACCTCCCCRGAGCCAACCTCACGAAATCAGCAGCGTGGACGTCCTCCGCGGAGCCAGGAGGAGAGAGCAGCCGGTGAGAGCCCCAGCCGCTCGGCAGCRGTGCCGGGCRGGACGCAGGCGCAGCGTGCCGGTGCCCCAGGACGGCGGGATGGGGTCTGGCTGCCGGGGGCCGAGTCAGCCGTGGTCCGGACGGCGTGCAGACCCTCAGCCCGCGGCGGGCAGTCCCGCGTGCCCGCAAGTCCCGACATCGTGGGACRCAGTGCTAGGGACAGCAGGAAAGGAAATGCGTGTTTGTGTTTTCCACCTCCTGCCAGGTGCGTTTTCCCCRGCTTGGGGAAACGTTACAGCTCGACCTAACGCTCTGCTCGCTCCTACAGGGTGAACAGCAGAGAGTCAAGAGGGAAGACAAGAAACCTTCGCACGTGCAACCCCTGAGAAAACCCGATAGCTCTGTGATGAGAAAGGTAAATACAGGCGGAGGTTCAAGTTAAGAGCCCGGCAGTGAAATCCCCTCTTTTTGTCTCTTTGGGGCCAGTGGGGAGATGGAGATTTGCGCAGGTGAGCAGCTAGGCTATAAACGAGCTCTGCGAGAACAAGAAGAGATGCCCGTGTCGCTCGGGATCACCGTGGTTTATTCTGGGCCTGACGTCCCACTGCAGAGGCAGCTTTTTCCGTGCAGGGACCTCCGTGCGTTCGCCCCAGCGCGCCCCCGCCACGAGCCCTTTGCACAGCGCCTTCCCGCACGGTGCAGAGGACACCTCCGGGCTGCGCTTTCCTGCCCCTTCCTGCTCAGCGCAGCTTCRCCTTTTTCTGTCCTCAAGCCTCAAAGCGCCTCCAGAGCCTCTCTTAGCTGCCTTTGCACCGCAGCAGCCGCGCTCGTCCTTCCCCCGCGCCATGAGGCCGTTCCTGGGAGCCAGCCGGGCAACGGGAGCCCTGCGTCCCCTGGGGTTGCCCCTTCCTCCCTTCTCCTGCAGCCTCTTCCAGCCGTTCCTCTCCGCGCCAGCGCTGCAAGGTCCCCGACTCGGGTTTCCTCCTCGAAGCAGCTTGGTCCCACGCGGGAGGTGCCGACGTGCGGACGCCCGCGGCTGGGCAGGAGCAGAGCAAGCGCTCCTTGCTGCGGGCCCTGAGCCGCGCAGGGGGAGGGGGCCGCAGGCAGCGGGCAGACACGCACACACGCACACAGCACCAAGGATGGGTAGCAGGGATGCCGTGGAGATGGGTGGCAGCTCCCAGACAGGGGTGGGAGGATGTGACGGAGAAGGACAGGCTGGGCAGGGTGGCGGGTCGGTGGCTCACGCCGTCGGTGTGGGTCTGGCAAGGTCTCCTTTGCCGCCGCACCTCCGCTCGGCCCCATCCGTCCCAGGGAAGGGGGGGGGACAGGCCGCTTCGCCTGCACCCCACTTCCCGGCCCCCCCCAGCCCCTCTGCTGCCCTGCAAACGCCACAAAGGCCCTAAGGGGCTGGGGTGGTTCGGCCGCCTGCAGCCCCCGCCGGGGTCAGACCCCCAGGACGCCCATGGGGTGGCGGGTGGCCGAGGGTCCCGGGGCAGCCGGGGAAGCGCTGGTGGAAACACCATGCCCATGCCAGGGCAGCACCGGGACCCCCGGGGAGTCGTCCCCCACGGCGGTCCCCCGCCCCGTGTCTTGCAGGACGCGCCGAGCACCCGGACCCTGCGGGAGGACGAGACACCGGGGGCAGGATGCAAAACCTCACCAGGAGAGAGCCGAGGCCCCGGCGGCGCCTTCCCCTCCTCCGTGGGGGAAGCCGGGGGAGCCCGGGCCCCCCGCCGCCGCACCTGGCTGGGCAGGGGGTAAATCGCCTCCAGGCCCCTTCCCCTCCGTCCCGCGCCTCCTCCAGCAAACGCGGGTCGGCAGCGCTCGGCCCTTGTGCCCCCTCCCGAACCGCGTGCCGGGGGCAGCTCCCTCTCCTGCTTTGCTAAGCCATCGAATAAAGCTAACGAGCCACATGCGGTGGGTGCGTTTATCCGGGCGGGATGTTGCACGAGCCTTGGACAGAGAAACGCTGGTCCGCACGCGTGCCCCGGCCGATGCCACCGCAGCCCCCAGCCCCGTCGTCCCCTGCGGCGCWGCCCGGGGACGCCGTCCCTCCGCCGCCCCGCGGTGCTCGCAGCTCCCGGACGGGCTCTCGCGGCCGAAAGGGGCTGCAGAGCACGGCTGGGGACGCCGGCCGGGAAGCTCCTGCCTCGGCAGCCCCACGGCATTTCGGGGCCGGGGGGCTTTGCCCAGCTCGGCCGCCTGCGCGGGAATCGTCACAGCGCCCAGGTTTTGCCAGCTGCTGGGGAGAGGGTTTGGCCTGGGAAAAGGGGGATGGAGGGAGCGCAGGGGGATGGAGAGAGGATGGGGGGATGGAGGGAGCACGGGGAAATGGGAGGGAGCCCGGGGAGATGGAGGGAGCGCAGGGGGATGGAGGGA
>NW_020451127.1:121242-124047 GCF_003343035.1 Apteryx rowi
GGGGAACCCCTTGGAGCGGCCAAGGTCAGGGGGGTCCCCAGGGGGGATTGGGGGGCTCCCCTGGGGGGTGCCAGGGCCCAGGGGCAGCTGTGGGGTTTGGGGATGGTCCGCTTGGGGGTGCCGATCCCCACAGGGGTGTGCGGAGCCCCGGGGGCCGTGGGGGTGCCCCACAGGGGCTGTTTGGCCAGGACGGGGATCTCACCCTCTTTCCCTCGCCTCTCGCTTCCCTCCCAGGTCTCGGCGTGGGACTCGGGCGCCGGCGAGCGCGGGCCGGTGCGGGCCATGGGGCCGCGGGCCGCCGCGGGGCAGGCGGAGGCCCACGCCCAGGAGCTGCGGGAGTTGCGGAGCCGGACGGAGAGGGCTGAGCGGAGGCTCCTGGCCTGCGAGAACCTGGTGGGGGAGCTGGGCAGCCACATGGCCGCACTGGGCTCCCTCCTCCAGGGCTACGGGCAGCTCCAGCAGCGCCTGGACAACGTGGAGAACCTGCTGAAGAACAGGAACTTCTGGCTCCTGCGGCTGCCGCCGGGCACCCGGGGCGAAATCCCCAAGGTGAGAGTCCAGGCTGGCTCCGGCGGCAGCCGAGTCCTTGAGCCCCTTGCGCCGTGGTTAAAGCCTCAAGCAGGACCGCGGCTCGGCGGGGCCGTGGTGGCGCGGGAAGGGGGGCTCACGTGGGGTGATGCCTCGCGCTCCTGCGTTGCCCCGCGGCCCCACGCCGTGCGAATGGCAGTCACGAGCCGTGGGGCTGCGCTGCCCGAGCCTCGAGGCGCGCGAGCGCGGCAGGGAACGCTGCAGAGCCGAACGCCGACGCTCCCTCGGCCTCCCCTGCCTTGAGGGAGCTCGCGGACGCTGACCCAGCGTGCGGGGGACCAGCAACCCGGGCACGTGGGGTCCCTATGGCAGGAAGAGGCGGATGAGGGGGCTCCTACGCAGGTCGCCGGACCGGAGAGGGGTGGGAGTCAGACCCGCAGAGGCTCCTCTCTGTTCTCAGGATGCCGGTGACAAACTTTCTGCTACAATTAGATGTCCCAGCCTGGTTTTCCTGAACGCAAAATTCAAAAAGGAAAGGGGAGAGAGAGACCAGAAGCTTCTAGTATATGCAGTGGTCTGCCGCGTTTGCGGTGCCTCTCCCTTGGCCCTTGCACACACACACCTGCGCCCCGCGCTCRGCGGGGGCTGCCCCAGCACTGCGCCGGTGGGACCAGGCCGTGCTCCAAATCCCACTTGGAGGCCTCCAGGCCTCCCGGGAATTTGTGAGCTCTGCGAGTGGGCAGGGGCCAGCTGCTGGCTTTGAGTTGCTGGTGCCTGGAAGGCCAAGTACCTGCAGGGCCGAGTGGCTTTGGAGGTGGTTTGGGAAATGCCAGAGCGATCTTAACAGTGAGCTTAGTGGGCCAAACATCTGTAAATCTTATAAAACTTATCATTTACCTGATAAATTTTATTATAAATAAATTTTATTATAAATTATAATAAATAATATATAAATAATATATTTAATATATTTATTGTGGATTATAATAAATAAATTTATTATAAATTACCTGATGATTTACCTGATCAGGCAAGCCATGCCTTGCTCTCTGTCTGTCCCGAGCCTCCCGTGACCAAAGCCAAATGCTCACTGTGTACGTGCAGTTTCCAGTTATTTGTAACYGCAGCAGAACCCGAGCGCGTAACACTTGTGATTCCAGGTGCCGGTCACATTTGATGACATTTCGGTGTACTTCAATGAGCAGGAGTGGGAGAGACTGGACAGCTGGCAGAAGGATCTGTACAGGGCTGTGATGAGGGGGAACTATGAGACCCTGATCTCCCTGGGTAAGGCACGGACTCCGATCTCCCTGGGTTTGCTCCTCTGTATGAGGCTCTCTCCAGCGTAGGCTGCGCTGTTTCCCACTGCAGTCCGTCTGCTGGTCTGGCTTGTGCGACTGGATGTCAGTAACTGGCAGAACCTTTCCCGGGCAGTCAAACCCACTCGTTTTCTCTCCTTCCTGCTTATAAGCAATGAACAATCTCTGTAAGAGATATCCATAGAAATTAATAATAATGATGATATAAAAAATATCTTTTACAAACAATATCCGTAACAGATGCTGTTCCTAATGACTACATAAGAAGTGGATCGCAGGGTCAGGGAACCATCATGATCTTGTTCATGTTTTCTGTCTATTTAGCCCTGATTTAAAGTAACAGGGATCTTGTCAATGTTTATAAATATCTGATGGGAGGGTGTAAAGAAGATGGAGTCAGACTCTTTGTGGTATCCAGTGACAGAACAAGAGGCAACAGGCACAAACTGAAACACAGGAAATTCCTTCTGAACACAGGAAAACAAGGGTGGTTTAACGTTGGAACAGGTTGCCCAGAGAGTCTGTGGAGTCTCCATCCTTGAAGATATCCTGGGCAACCTGCACTAGCTGCCGCTACTTTGAACAGGGGGGTTGGTCTAGGCGACCTCCAGAGGTGCCTTCCAATCTCAACTATACTGTGATTCTGTAACAGGGATGTTCCCATGTGCCTTGGTAAAGAACTGGCTTGTTCGTGTTTGATCCTCATAAGGAAATCTGACATGTTCTTGCATGATTTGGGCTATAAAATATTCCCCATCAAAAACTGTTTCATGGGCACCATTAATAATGTGTTGGTTTGTACAGTTACTGGGAGTGAGGCTTCCCCGTTCACAATGATATTCTGTAGAAACAGAAAAAGCCTGTTCCTCTGATGATCCATCAGACATGGACATCTCTACAAAGCAGGAATTTCTCCGTCTCTACTCCAGACCTAAATTCATCTGCTAACGATAGTGCA
>NW_020451127.1:124542-132881 GCF_003343035.1 Apteryx rowi
TGCATCCAAGACAGTCAGGAGCCCCCGCAGCCACCAGAAGAGACAGACGGGAAGGAAAAGGCATTGGAAGAGGAAGTCCCCATGGAAGCTGACACAGGTGAGTTACATGGGTGTCATGAGGACATGCTTCCCTGGGCTGTTCCTGTCCCAGCTTTCTTGGAAGATCTCCTAGCAGTGTTGTGCTGGAGAGAAATGAACCACTCAGTCTCTGCTGGCTGTACTGACTAGACCTCCATGGAGTGCAGAGGGATCTTACCTTCGAGAGGAACATTAATGTTTGGGCAGATGAATCCCATGCAGAAAAACTGACAAAACATGTTAGGAAGGGCTGGGAAGGCGTTTGGAGCAGTGGGACAGATCTCTTGTGATCCCTTACAGCTGTTTCTGTGCAATTCTGCAATCCTTTACCTGATTGCATGCATCAGCCCTGGTGCTTCCATAGATGCTCCTGCTTGCTTTTGTGCTGAGAGGAGACGTGGTGGGAAGCGAGGAACCTGGGCCCCCTGCAGCAATGGGAAGAGGAGGCTGAAGGAGCTCTGTTAGGGCTATGGAGAGCAGAAGCAGTCYGGAGAGCTTTGCGACTTGGCGTGGAAGAGTTGGAAAAATGAATTGCCGTAGTGGGAAGGTCGGGCAAGGAAAGAAGGAGACATTAGAAAACCACAAAGAGACCCTGACAGAGCCGAGAGAAAATGACACTAACAGGAAGAGCTGTGTTTGAGAGCTCTTTCATGCTGGAATGAGGAGCTGGAGGGCTAAGAAGCTTCAGGAAGGGTTGGGTGAGCACTGGCAGGCAGGGCAGAGGACAAGGCAAGCCCTGTCCTTTGAGGAGTGTTACCAGGGAATGGCTCGTGCCAAGTGTGTATTTGGGGGGATGTTTGTCAGGTGTTACAGGGAAGAGAGGAGAAAGATATTACATAGAGACAAAGCCTTTTCATCTCCTTTGAGATTTCAAGTCACCTTTATTATTTAGATTTTCTCCATACTTTAGCTACAGCTGTTCTTGTGTGTGAATCCTGCTGTATGGGCAAGAAATCAACACCACCATTTTGACTGTTACAGCACAGATATCTGTGTCGGTATTACCTGCTCGCTCTGGGGCTAGGGAAAGAAAGATCGCTTTAAAATGTTTGGGAGTTCAACAGAATAGAAGTCTGGCCAGTTCCTAACAAAATRTGCTGTYCACTGCTCTCCTGTCCCGTGAGCAGACTATGCTGTGTCCAAGCCTGACATCCTGGCCCAGATGGAGAGGGATGAAGAGCTCTGCACCAAAGACAGTGAGGAACCGCCACAGACGGGTATCCAAGACAGTCAGGAGCCCTCACAGACATGCATCCAAGACAGTCAGGAGCCCCCGCAGCCACCAGAAGAGACAGACGGGAAGGAAAAGGCATTGGAAGATGAAGTCCCCATGGAAGCTGACACAGGTGAGTTACATGGGTGTCATGAGGACATGCTTCCCTGGGCTGTTCCTGTCCCGGATTTCTTGGGAAATCTCCTAGCAGTGTCTGTGGGAGAGGGCATGGCAAGCCTCTGTGCTTAGAGGAGCATTACCAGGGCAAGGCAGAAATCCTGGGTTGGGGGGCAGGCAGCGTCGAGGTGTTACTGGGGAAAGTAGAAGGGGTTCAAGGACCTGAACACAACAGGAGGGATGAGGTTGCTCTGAAGAAGTGACAGCATGTGGCACCTTGGTGACTTTCCTTTCAGTCCTCTCTCTGCTTTTGGAGCTTGCGTGTGGCTCGCTCCAGTTCCTGCTAACACCTTACATGTTTTCCTTCAGCGCATGTAATGGCTTCATGAGCTGCAGCTTTCTCTGGCTCTTCTTCGTATTCCCAATACATCTCCAGCCAGGATCATACCAGAGCAGGAAGATATGAGAAGCTCTCCAGGCTCTCTGTGGGTGTTTAAAATTGCTGTTCTCTTCTCTGCGAACAGAACTCCCCATCTTGGTGATGAATGTCATGTCCCTGAGTGCACAAGAAGAGGAGTTGAGCAGGGAGGATCAGCCAGAGACAGAGGTGGAAGAGGACCCAGTTGAGTTCAGCGCCAGTGAGTAACCCTGTACATGGGTGACAGGGTGTCCTGCAGGCAGGGAGCAGCTGTTCCAATTTTATAGTGTCTCCCAGCTCTCCAGTGTGCTTGAAATGGGGATAGAGAGGAAAGCGCTGGGGCTCTGGCCAGGAGGGTTCATGGGTTGCAGTTGGTTCTTTTGGTGCCTGCAGAGAGGGGGAGCTGGAGACACGCAGGGACTTCTCAGAAGGGCAGTGTTGCATGGCCATGGCAACCCGGGCTGTTTTCAGACCTCTCCTTTATCACCTGGTAAGGAAGAGGGCTGGTGTTGGGTGGGGCGTCTGAGCCCTGCCTGCGGCAAGAACAACAGTGCAGTCAGGATTCTTCTGTCAGAAATTGTGGGAGAACTATGCTAAACCGCGCAGCAGCATAAAGAGAGGGTAGCGTTCAAGCCAGCCTGGGCAAGAGGAGAGTGGGCAGCAGAGAGCAGTCCTGGATCCCAGATCTGGCTGGAGCTGTTGAGCCTCAGCAGCGGAGCAGAACAGGGAGGAGGGAGAAGGAAGTTTACAGCAGTAGCGTGCTTCCTGCCTCCCGGCTTCACTGCATTGCAGTAGCGCTGGCTGCCTGACCTCACGCTCACATTGCCTAATGCTTCCCGTGATAAGGTCCTCTTCTCTGTTGCGGGAGCAGAGGAGGTGTGGGACATAGGAAGGGGGGACGGCGGTCTGCAGAGACCCTCCGTTCGGCTGCTGAAGCTTTGCCAAGCTAACGTGCGGAGCATGTTCCTCCTTCAGGGACTTCAGAGTTTATTTCTGGGCATGGTGCACAGAAGATAAACAGGACTGGTTCTGGGCAGGGCTTGTGCAGACTAAATTGCCTGGCTGCGGGGGGGATTGTGGAGAGTTCACCGCAAGTCTGAGTTGCACAGCCCTCATTAGGGTTGCTTTGCCTTTAACATTCGGCGTTTAATGCTAGTCACAAGTGTGACAGAAGTGAAGAGCCTGGAAGTGCTGCAGATTGGCTCTTCAGTGATCTTTTTTTCCTGCTACGTCTTGTGGCAGTCACTGCTGCCGTGGTTTTAGAGGTGGATCCCTTTGCGCAACCCTGCCGTAATTGCACTGCGACAGACCACAGTCTTGGTGCTTCCTGGGAGCTCCAGATTTGCTGTACCTGAGACCACACTGGGTTACTTACTGCATGTGGGCAGGACTCTGTGCTCTTTCCAACTCTGTTCTCAGATTTCTTGGTAACTCCCTTTTTGCTAAAAGCCTGCCCAGTGCTTTGGGACTCAACCACAACCTGGGATCGCCCTAAGAGCATGAATGACTAATACCTGTATTGTCATTCCATTGCAGAGGAAGGCTTTTCACTGAAAAATGAAATGGCATGTGAGGGGACTTCTCCTCCTGAAAACGTGGAGGTGAAGGAGGAAGCGCCCGAGGCATTGCCAGAGGTTTCCACAGGCTCTCCTGACCTAGAGATCCAGAAATGCCCAAAAAAGGAGGAGGCCAAGCCCAAGAGCAAGAAGAAGCCGAACAGGTGTTCAGCCAGCAGCCTGCTGATGGGTACCTGTCGTCGGGGCTATGTGCGGGAGTGGGCGCACCCCTGCACCGAGTGTGGGAAGCGATTCCGTCTGAAAATCAACCTCATCATCCACCAGCGGAGCCATGCCAAAGAGGGGCCCTATGAATGCACGGTGTGCGAGATCAGCTTCGCAGACAAAAGCCATCTCGACCTGCACCAGAGCATCCACACAGAAGGCAGGGCCTTTGGGGCCAAGGTCTGGGGGAATGTCCATCCGGAGTTGAGGATCCGGCCGAGGAGGAAGTTCTGCGGGGCTCTCTATGGAAGCGCCCACAGCCTGGATCACAGGGCGCGCGCTGGGGAGTCCTGGCTGGGCCAGGCAAAGAATGAACCGGACGCAAGGAGCCTGTCCAGCACGCGTTTCTCCCAAAACCACAGAAGTAGGACTCATGAGAAGTCTTTGCTGAAGTGCACTGTTTGCCGGAAGAGTCTCTCGTGCCCCTTTTCCCTTCGGAGACACCTGCAGACCCACGCCCGTGACAGACCGTATCACTGCAGTGACTGCAAGAAATCCTTCACCCGCAGAACGCACCTTTCACGCCACCAGAAAATACACGACCGCCAGAAAGCCCTGGATATGGTCCAGCAGCCCAAGACAGCCCAACCCAAGGCTGTCCTGCCAGGGCCCAAGCAGCCCCAGCAAAGAGAAGCCCCAGGGTTACCCAAAGAAGGGGGTGTTCCTTGCTCACTAGATCATGCGTTGAAGAGAGAGGTTAGTCCTGCACCCACTGCAACCAAAGCTGATGCTCTCTTGGTCAGTCCTGCAAATCTCGTACTTTCAGATAAGCACTGCCAAATCCACTGCTTTGGTGGCAGAGCAGTCCAGCCTGTTGTAAGACTAGGAAATAGGGCAGTGGTTTTGGGGGTGACTGATAAATGACAATAGGAGAGATCCAAACTGCTTGTGTCCCTAGAGAGAAACAGCGTGAGTGTTGAGACAGATTTTGGACATGGTGGGGCACTGGGGTTTGTAGACCATCTGTAATCTGGATTTGGTGAGCTTTCCTGAATTATAGAATGAATCAAAACTTGGATACCATCAAAGAGAGCAAATTACAGACACTCGTAGTGATACAAAATGCTTTACCATTCCTCAGACTCTTGTGTCTGCTGGCTGATGCAAGAAATTAACCCACACTGACCTTCCTAGATTATCAGATATCTCTTCTGCAGCCCTTGCAAGGGGAATTGCAAACAGGAACTGAGCTCACCCATTACATGATGTTGGAGCTGATCCCTTGGATTTGGAAATAAAATTGCACAGTGAAGAAGACGGACAGAAGGGAATCAGCCTGAGAGTAAGCCCGGCTGGATTCCCAAAGAGCTCATTTCACTGCTAAAGTTTCTTTACTATGGGGCAAAAAGGGGAGAAAGTCTGCGCTGTCATCTCAGGGCCACTTTGGCAGAAGCAACAGTTCACCCTGTTGGCCTGGCATCTCTGAGGCTCCTTCCTGTCCTAGCCATGCTTGTCATATAACCCAGCCCAGTGACAGAATCTGATTGCTAAGTGCTAGATCAGTTTGAGAATATCTGTATTGCATAGGTGAGCTTGACATTTTATGCAACAACCACAATGGAACATAAATAGAATGAATCGAACTGCGATATTTTCTGTTTGCAAGGATGCTGCGAGTGTTTCTGAGGCCCCAGCAGCATTACTCCTTTCAAAGAGCCCATCCTTCAACGACTGGAAATATGTAACAGGGTTAATATCCCTCAGGCTAGTAACAGGCATAGATGGAGAGTCCCTTCGGAAATACGTAACGGGTAAGATTACCCCAGCCCCCCCTGCACTGCTGCAGCAGGCCCTGCGAGGACCCCTCCTCCGCCTCCGATGTGTCAGCCGGGATGTCCTGACGCACGCYGACGACGCTGGGCTCGTCCCCTCCGCTCCGCGCTGCTGCAAAGGGAAGCCCCGGTCTCCGCATCCAACGTAGCCATGTGCAGAATCCATCAGTAACTGATCCTGTGAAAGACTAGTCATGCTAGCTACCTCAGACGCGCCCTGGAGCGAGATCTGCCCGCGGGCAGCCCCTAATCGGCGAAAGCCAGGCTGGGTTAGCTGACGTGGCTCAGGCATCCCCAAGAGTCCTTTCAGCTGTTCACGTCCACAGCCAGAGCCCCCCATGGATGTGCACTAGTAGGAAGCCCAAAGCACATGCGCAGAGAGATCAAGCCGGTGGCATCGCTGTGCATGGCAAACTGATAGGCTTTTAGGACTCTTGATTTTAGTTTTCTGTTTTCCCATTAAATTGTGTTTGATGTAATAGTTTGAAATGACCAACTCTTTCCCTCCCAGGCCAGGGGGCAGGGTTTGCTCAGAATGTTTTTCACTTTTCTGGCCGTTTGCAGGGTCTAACGGGCTGCAGACGGGGCTGCTGCTGGCAGTGTGCGTTGGGCACTGAGATAATGTTGTTCCTGCTGTGTCGTGGTGTAACTCGTTAGTGCTCAGCGGACTGCACCCGGGGCAGCACTGCCGTTCCCCTCCGAGGTGGCGTCAGAGATGGAGACACGGAGGGTCTCCTCCTCAGAGCTCCTTTCGGATGCACAGAATGTCCCAGCGCTCCGGTGGGCCGTTTCCTTGCTCCCGTTTCCCGTCCCTTGAGATTGCAATGCAGAGTGTGCCTAGACTGTATCGTAGCCATGAAGGGGTGACGGTGGCCAGACAAGTCAGCCCGCGCTGCAGAGCCCTGTGAGATGCAGAGGCAGTCGATGCCTTATGGTCTGTGCTGCGATGGTGGGGCCAGGGAGCAAGCTCGCGCTCTGGCCTGGGTTCCCCCAGCCGGCACGGGCGCAGCTGTGTGGGCTCGAGTGACCGAGCTGGTTACCGCTGCCCGGTTGAGCCATTGATGCCTGTGACTTGCGTGGGATGAGTGAGCTGGGGCAGCGGTATCGCCAGTGGGCAGAGCTGGGCCTCTGAGCCCGGCGCGGGGTCTCGTGGAGGAGCTGGCCTCTCCCTCGGGCTGATTGCCCAGCCCAGGGCCTTGGTATGTTGTCGTGACTGGGACCGGCGTTGGTGTGAGGTCCCAGATCTTTCTCTCAGGCTATGGGATTAATAAAGTATTTGTCCGTACATTTTCCTGTTTTTCTTGGTCTTCCTTTTGCAGCATTTGTACACCCGTAGCTGTGATCACACACACAGCGGTGCCTTCGATAAGCCTGGGGTGTATTTCACCATTTAACATTTCACTGAAACACGCTGCTTTGAGCCTAGGATAATGTTTGGAGCTCTGGTCTCCGAAGACAGTCCCACTGACTTTTCCTACGTAGATTGCTGTGGTGACGCAGTGCCCGCGCTCCAGCCGTGCTCCGCTCCTTGGGGATGAGGAGGAGGACGTTCGCGGTGACCTAGGGACGTTCACCGTGTGAGTATCGACGTCAGATACACTGATTTATTCGGGAGAGCTCAGAGCAGGAGCTGGGAGTTGCTTAGCTACCCGAGGCGCATCGTGAAGTCCCGTGGGACCAGTGCCGATGAGGCGGTGTGCCGGCCATCCGCTCTGCAACCACCAACAGCTGCTGTTGTCTACAAGCCAAAATGAAAACCTCCAAGATCCGAGCACCGCTATTGTACCGACCCCGGCGTTATCCCAGGTGGGATCTGAAGGGCGTGGGACAGCGCTGGCTCTGCTGTGCTGCGGGCAGTGAGAACCGCAGCCTGGCGCGTGGTGCGTTCCCAGCTGTTCCTCACCTCTCCGCTGTGAGTGATGTAATGACTCAAAGCATTAATAAAGCATTAATGTGGATACCGAGCGGTTCGGGCCAAGGGAACACCTCTTCCATCCCGAGCTGGAGGAATTGCCTGTGCGTTGGAAGGCGTTCGTGACACAACCGCGGCACACCCTGAGGAGCGGAGCTGAGGCTGGGGCTGTTTCTCCTGCGGAGAAGGCAGCTGAGATGGGTCTGAGTGGACACCTGCCGTGCTGTGGGAACGGCGACCGGGCGCGCAGACTGCAGATCGAAGCAAATGGCAGCAGCAGCTCGGGGAAGATCACGGAGCCGTTGCTCGTAGCGCTGCGATCGCCTCCGGATGCGGCGACGGACGGACGAGCCAGCAAAATGCTGGGTGTCCTGAGGCAGAGCGCAAGAGCGAGTCAGGGCTTTATGTCGCCGTAAGGCAGAACACGGGGGTGGGAGCGTCGGGAGGGCTGCGCACGCCGCTGGGAATGTCAGAGCAGGCAGCTGGGATCATGGCATGGAGGCACCACCGTCCAGGGAGAGAGCGAAAAGGCCGGGGCACGCCCGGGTCTATGGACTCGCGAGGGGGCAGTTTAAATGCCACGAAACACCCGGGAGGCGGCTCTGCCGCTGCCCCCCGCCTCCGCCGCGCCTCGCACCGGCTCCCCAACGGGAGACCGGGCAGGGTTGCCCATAGCCAACATGGCGGAAGCCGCCGCCGGCGCCCTCAGCCAAGATGGCCGCGCCCAGCCTCAGCGGAAAGCAGCGGCGGCGGCCATGTTGGCTACGGGCTCCCGATGGGCGGGGCCGCGGGGTGCTCCCGGCGTGCAGCGCGGCCCCGCGCCGGCTCCCGCCGGGGCCATGGCCGCCTGGGCGCCGCCTCAGGTAAGGGACGGTGACGGTGACGGTTCCGGCCCCGCCGCCCGCCCGGCCCGCGGCCGTGCCGGGGCCTGTGTGTCCCCGCTTCCTCGGGGTGACTCCCCTCCCCGGCTCCGGGTGTCCGCCGGGATGCCGTCATCGCCACCCCCCGGGTGTCCGCCGGGGTGTCATCGTCGTCACCCCCCCCCCCG
>NW_020451127.1:133239-143748 GCF_003343035.1 Apteryx rowi
GGGCCGAGCCCAGCAATCGCTCCCGGGGGGCCAGGGGGGAGCCAAAGGGGCCGGCTTTTAATCTTGGCTCCTGGAGCTCTTGGCAGAAGCACGTGGAGCTCTGAAAAACCCCGTTCAGATTGCTGAACTTTAGGGAAGAGTGGGGCAGTTCAAGCCCCTGGGGGGAAACAGGCTACTGAGATCCACGCGGAGGCGCCGAGTCTCCGGGGTTGTGGGGAGCCGGCCCGTGGGAACGGGCCGGGCAGTGCGGTGAGGAGAGGGCTCTCTTCATCCGCTCTGCAGCCGCTTTGAACTGAGCGTGCCGTCGCTTCAGCGCCTTTCCTCCTCTCTCCTGGCGAACAGGCGCAGGGATGGGACTCCGGACCCTGCTGCCCGATGCCTCTCCAACCTGCCGCTGTCCCGGAGCAAACACCTCCCCAGAACACGGAGATTTCCATGCGGACCCTCGTGGCAGCAGTCCAAGCCGTGGAGAGGAAGGTGGATTCCTTTGCCACACGGCTGCTAGACCTGGAGGGGAGAACAGGGGCAACCGAGAAAAAAATATTTGACTGTGAGAAAACAGAGATGGAGTTCGGGAACCAGCTGGAGAGCAAGTGGGCCGCGCTGGGCACCCTCATCCAGGAGTACGAGCTGCTCCAGCGGCGCCTGGAGAACATGGAGAACCTGCTGAAGAACAGGAACTTCTGGATCCTGCGGCTGCCGCCCGGTGTTAACGGAGACATCCCAAAGGTACCTGCCTCTTCCTTTCGGCAGAGCAGGGGTGACAGTGGGGTGGCCTTTTTCGTTTAAAAGCCTTTGAGTTAGAGCAGTTTAGTTAGCTTCAGGGTGTGTTACTGCCTTCAGGAATACTTGAACTGGGGGAAGGTCACGCTAGCTGTCGAGCCTCATCTTTCCTGGGTTTTTGAGTGTGTGAATTAAGGTTCCCGTGTGCTCCGAGGGGACCGGTTAACCCCACAGCTAGCAGGGCATGTGGTTGGCATCCCAGGCCTTAAACTGGCTGGCAGATCAGGGGTGTCCGAGAAGCAGAGCGCTCATGCTGGGATGCCAGGGAGCCTTTCTTGCTTTGCCTCCGCTGCCACCCTGGTCACACTGTTCCTCCTGTGTCTCCAACATGGAGCCCACATCCCGTGTGGGATGGGATCGTCCTTCCTGATGCCAGGGCAGTGTGAGCGATGCCAATTCAAGGAGCATCAGCTCACTCCCTGTGCCCTGTGCCTGGGACACGCTGTTCACTCACACCCCCTTGCAACGGCCAGGGACGCAGCTGGGATTTCCCAAACCGTGACAAAGCGCAAAGGGAGACCACGGAACACGTCCGTCACCCTGTGACAATCCTGGCTGGGCCACCACATTCCCACGTGGCTGTGTTACTGCTGAAGTCCCCCGGCACCAAGCTCCTCTGTCCCCAGCAGGACTGTTTGCCTCGCTGCCACGCACCCAGACGATTACCAGCACTTAAATCAAGTGTCAGCGCTGCTCACACAGGTGCTGACAAACACTAGAGACTCTTTGTAGAAAACTGAAACGTAGCCCCAGCTGGAGGGAGCCGTAAGACACCTGCAGGTACCTTTACCTGGGATCTGTCTGTCTTTTTCCCCTCGAATGCAAGGCCTCTTTCTCTGTTATGCATTTGCAATGTCCTGCATTAAAACTACTTTAGAGCTGCAGGACTGTGCTCTTGTTGCCCCCATTTTCCTAACTAATCTCCGGTTGCAGCAGGTGCACGCAGGCCTCCTTACACCGCTGAGACCATTTCCTCAAGTGCTGCGCTGTACTGGCTTTCCTGCTAGCAAATCCAACCTCTTTTCCCTCCCCTCCCGTGTCTCTCGTGTGTGTAAATACTGGTTAAACTAGAGCAGAGGCAGTGCTGGAGTGGTGATGTGCGTGGGCTCCTTGTTCTCCGGATTGGCCACGCATCGGGTTGTGACACCCAGCGGTGCCGAGCTGAACGTTTGCTTGCAGGTGCTGGCAGCGTTCGACGACAAGACGGTGTTCCCCCACGAGGAGCGGGGAGGCCGGGAGGACCAGCAGAAGGAATGGTGCAGGAACGTGCTGACAGGGGCCTGCGAGTCCCTGATCTCGCTAGGTAAGAGCTGGGGCGAAGCGCCGCTCCGCGAGGCTCGGGGCTGGACGCTGTACGTGCTCTCGGCATATAAGCAGCGAGCGCAGCTCCATCCCATCCACCTGCCACGAGGTCGCGGTGGCGAGCACAACCCTCCATCCCATGCGCAGAGCCCTCTCCGGGCTGACCTGGACCTTAGCGTGACGCGGGGAGGGGTCCGCGCAGCACTTCGCGTCCCGTGCAGGGCAAGGGGCTTGCCGTACGGTGCGCGAGGCGTCCCGAAGGAAAGGGACGGGTAACGGCGCTTGCTGCTGYCCGTCCCTGCGGGTGGGACGGGCTGCCACGTCGCAGGGCTGCTCCTGGTCCCGGAAGCGCTGTGGCGGCGGTCGCGTCTGCCCGCCGGACACGTTASCTCTCCCCGCAAAGCCTGTCGTTAGCGCCACGGACCGTCGCCTCTGCAAACCCACTCGTGACTCTGTTTTGCTGCCTTCCAGGGAGGTGCGGTGCCGGCCCCGTTGGCCGATTGCTCCGTAGCTGTTCGCTCCARTGAGGGACTCTAAACTGTGACTCTGCCTTTGGTTATCCCCTGTCGTGTCCTCTCCCATAAGCAGACTACGCCATTTCCAAGCCTGATGTTCTGTCTCGGCTCGAGCGAGAAGAGCCACGTCCAAGGGGGCGACCGGGCCAGGAGGGGAGAGCGAGCTCCGCGGACCCCGGCGCAGGTGAGGGGTGCCCGAGCGTCGCACGGGTGGGCCTGAGCTGTCGCGTCAGTGCGTCCTGCCTGCTCTGGAGCCGCCTCTGCGATCACCTTGGCCACCCGGTGTCCGTCTCGAGCCCTCTCGCCTGCTGCAATACTGCAGTGCTCCAGAGCTCTGGCTTTTGTTCCCTCTATATCCGCTCTGCAGGCAAAGCGGGTGGTGAAGGTGTTCTCCTCCAGCAGGCTCATTTCACGTTACTCTGAGTAGTTTACGGAATTACTTCTCAAAGGCATGAGGTTTCCAGGAGCAAATAAGCAGGGATGCACCGCGTGGTATAGGAGCTGTGCAGGTACTGGCTGTGCAAACACACCCGGGGTACGGTCCATCTTTGGCCCTACGCTCGCTTGGACCTGGCACRCAGGGGGGGAGCAGGGAGAACAAGAGGATTTTGGCTGCACTAAATCCAGCCRGACCTTTTTGTGGCTGGGATCTCTGTCAGCGACCCCGGTCGGTTAGACAAGCTGTGGTGCAGGGGAGAAAAGTCCTGTTCTCTGAGGGTCAGTGATTTCCTAGGGAACTTAGCTTAATTTTCACCTCCCCTAGCAGAGCCTCTGAGCCGCAGCCTGGAAGTCTCTCCGCAGATCAAGCAGGAGGAAGAGCAGGTCAAGGAGCACCAGCACGATGTGGAAGAAAAAGGAGATGCTCGGGATGCCCCAGCAGGTGGGTGACGGGCYCAGGTGGCCCTGAACACTGCAGATAAGCTCGAAAGCAGGAGGGAAATTAAGAACTCAGCCTCAATCGCTGCTCCCCGTCACGCTGGGGCGGTGACCAGCGGCTCTGCGCTCCCGCAGGGCAGCTCCTCGCTGGGGCAGAGCCCTCAGACCGGCTGCAGCACAGAGCCGAGGGGACTGGCAGGAACCAGGTCGCGTTTTAGCCTCGCTCTGTTCGCAGCTGGCCCTCGCTGCTCATCGGGGTCTCCCAGCGCTGCCCGGAGCAGAGGTGTTCACACCTCTGGTGAACGCGTTCTCGCCCGTGCGCGTGCGGCCGTGCCGTCGCTGCTCCCGCGGCCGGGATGCTAGCATCCAGGGACGCCCTGCACGGCTCTCCGCAGCCCCGCTGCTGCGCTCAGCGCCGGCCTCGGGGCTGGGCAACACGGCCGCCCTACGCGTCTCCACGCCGGCACCCCCACGCAGAGGCCGGGGCCCCTTCGCGCTTGGTTTCCATGAGTTTGCAAGTTCAGCTCTAAGGTGTCTGTGACGCCTGGGGGCCGTGACACCGGCCTGGCTGTGCCGCGGCGGCATGTGACGTGCTGGCGGCCGTTCCCGCCTGCTCCCCGGGGCAGTGCTGTGCTCTGATGTCGGCCTCTCTGTTGCAGCAGCAGCCTGGCTGCCCGGCCGCGAGAGGGAGCAGGACACGGAGCGGGACGTGACAGCGCTGGAGCCGCCCCGGCCTGCGGCGGGAAGGCTGGACAGCTGCGTTTATCCAGGCACGCAGCAGGGCCAAGCAGGTGAGGCTCCGCAGAGCCAGGATGCGGCAGGAACGGGCCCGGCCCCAGAGCGACCTGCCCTGCCCGAGGGAGGTGCCGGCACGGTGGAGGCCGCGGCAGCGAGACCGTTCCCGTGCTCGGCCTGCGGCAGGAGCTTCAGCCACCAAGAGCTCTTCGCCCAGCACCAGTGCACGCAACCGGGGCGGCAACAAGCCCGGCCCCGGCAGCACCCCCAGGGCCTGGCACTGCCGGCCGGCGTGGTCACGCAGGGCCGCGCGCGTGCCACCGGCCCCCGCGCCCACGTGTGCACGGAGTGCGGCAAGAGCTTCGTCCACCAGTCCACGCTCACCACCCACTACCGCACCCACACGGGCGAGAAGCCCTACCCGTGCGGCACCTGCCCCAAGCGCTTCGGGCGGCTCTCCACGCTGCTGGAGCACCAGCGCACCCACACCGGCGAGAAGCCCTACGCCTGCGGCGAGTGCCAGAAGCGCTTCGGGCGCCTGTCCACGCTGGAGCAGCACCGCCGCACGCACACGGGCGAGAAGCCCTACAAGTGCGCCCAGTGCGAGAAGAGCTTCACGCGCCTGGCCAACCTGACGGTGCACCAGAACACRCACGCCGGCGAGCGGGCCTACCGGTGCGCCCAGTGCGGCAAGAGCTTCGCCCAGAAGCCCTATTTCCTCAAGCACCTCCGCAACCACTCCCGGGAGAAGCCGTACGAGTGCTCCGAGTGCGCCAAGAGCTTCGCGTGCCGCTCCTGGCTCCTGCGGCACGCGCTCACCCACGGCGGGGAGCAGCCGTGCCGGCGYGGGGACTGTCCCGAGAGCTTCGTGCAGCCCGAGCTCCTCCTCGAACGCCAGCGACTCCACGGKGGGGAGCGCCCCTGCCCCGCAGCCCCCCGCTGCCCGCCGGCCCCCCTTCCGCCCCGCAGTACGGGCGAGGGCCAGGCTTTCCCCCCACCGGAGCACTGGGGCTCAGTGCYGTCCGTGAAGGTGGAAAGTACGGAGTAACGAGGGGGGGCGCGGGGGCGGCTGCCCTGCTCCCTGCCCCACCTCGTGCCGCGGCTGTTGCCGTCCGGACGTATTGAACGTGAGCYGCAAGCGTGTCTGACCGCGCCGCGGGAGAAGCGCCGTGAGGGGCCRACGCCGCGCAGCGGAGGGACTGACCCAGGGATGGTGCCACGGTGCTGGGGTGCTCCTGGCCCCCCCCGTGTAGGGACCGTGGGGTGGGGGCTGCATCTCCCGGGGCTTTGCTACAGTCTGAGCTGCTTCTGCTGTGAATAAAGACGCCGGGAAGGTGGCCGGAGCCTGCCCTGCTGTTGGGGAGCCGCGCTCTTCCCTCCGGCCGGGCTCCGCGCAGCCACGAGACCACCAGGAGACGCCTCGAGGCCGAGGGAGCCGAGCAGCCTGCTCGGCCTCCGCCAGGCGCCGGCTGCCCCCAGCCCATGGAGGTTACCGCCGCCTCGAGGAGCAGGACCCAGCGCGGCCTGGCGTTACGGCGGCAGCGCCCGCCGTGCCGGGGGGGCTCCGGGGGAGCCGGGGCAGAGCCAGCAGCCCCGAGGGAGCGGAGGGGAGAGGGGAGGTGGCAGGGCTGTGGCGGGTGCCAATAGACCCCCAAACCATGGCAGGGCCCCTGCACGCCCAGCCGGAGGGAAAAGCTTTCAGCCCTGGGACACAGCGTTCTTCTGCAGMAGACCTCTCGCGCTCGGTCTCGGGGGTGGGCCTGAGCCTTGCGGAAGGCTGCAGGGCCCTCGGAGCAATCGGGGATGCGGCGGGAGGTTTTGCCGGGGGTCAGCACTGCAGGGGGGGGCCCCCCCCCCTTTCCTCCCCAGCCTGCCTGGCAGGGCCCAGCCCGCGCCGAGCCTGCGGGAGAGGTGCCCACTGCCCCGCGAGTACAACAAGACCGGCCCCAAGTCACCGGTGCGTCCCGGGCACGGCAGCACAGCAAACACCGAGCGGCTGCCCGGTAATCGAACCCCAGCCGCAGCAGGCGCACGGGGGGCAGCGAGGATCGTGCAGGGGCTGCGGGAGCTGCCCCAAGAACCGGCCCCTCTCGCAGCCATCCCAAACTCCACAGGAGACCACATCACCCCAATCTTTTATCCAAGCCTCGCCCCAATTTGTGTGACGGCCCCAGCTGTCGCCCACAACAACAGCTTTCCCTAGGGCCGCCGAACACCCCCAGCCGATCTCGTAGCTGGTCGTACTTAGGTAACCCTGAGTTCAACCGCACCACTCCCCACAACACCGGATCGAACAGGCGGCAGCTGATCTTCAGCTGAATCCCCCTTTCATAAGGCAGCAGCACGACGTGACCTTGCCCCGCTGCCAAACCTCCTCTGCTTTGTCTTGGGCCAGTCACTTCAGCCCGCAGCACRTTCCTCTGCCCGGGCAGCACAGCAGATACCCGCCGTCCTTGTCTYGCGAGGCAGCGTCCAGGGAGAGCCGGGCAGCGCCGCGGCTTCGCAACGCCGGCTGCGTTTGCACGTGGTGTGTCCCRTCACCGCAAACTGCTGCGCTTCTGCGGAGCAGCCTGCAATCGCGCCGCCCCTTCCCTTCTCCAGGCCTCGCGCTACGGATTATCCTGGGTCAACGCCTTGCAGGGGCTGCTCGCCGGCTCCTGGTGGTGGTTCAGCAAGCTGGTCCCACCAGGACAGCTGGCGACCGCGTGGATCTTCTGGTGGTGGTTCAGAGACTGCCGGTGGCGGAAGCTCTTGCTGCAGCCGGTGCACTGGAAGGGCCGCTGCTGGGTGTGCCGGCGCTGGTGCTCCTCCAGGGACGCCTGCTGGGGGAAGCTCTCCGCACACTCGATGCAGCGGTAGAGCCTCTCCCCGGCGGCGCTGGCCCGCGCCGGCCGGCCTGTCCACCCGCCCCGCAGCTGCACCCCGTGGATGCGCTGGTGCTTCTGGAGGTGATGTTTCTGGATGAAGCCCTTGCCGCAGGCGGAGCAGCGGTAAGGGCGCTCGCCGGTGTGGATGCGGTAGTGCTTGTTGAGGTTGGACTTCTCGTTGAAGCTCTTCCCGCAGGCAGGGCACTGGAAGGGGCGCTCGCCCGTGTGCAGGCGCTGGTGCCGCAGCAGCGCGGCGTGGTGGGCCAGGCTCTTCCCGCAGGCGGCGCAGATGAACGACCCGTTGTTCTTCCTCGCGTGGCTCTGCTGGCGCGCCAGGAGGTTCCGCTTCAGCCGGATGCTCTTCCAGCCCAGCGGGAACATGCGGGGCTCGTCCTCCGGCACGCACGGCCGATCCTCTTCCAAGCCGGGCTGCGACAAGGCAGCTGCTGCGCTGGCTTCCTCTCCCAGCTGGATTCCCTGGGGCAGGGAGAACTGCTGTTCAGTCCCAACACTGTGCCCGTGCTCTGCCGGGAAAGACAAGCCTGGGGCAGGGCGAGCTTCCCCCGGGACAAGCAGGGGCTTGAATTCGGGCTGGGCAGCGTGGTGCTTGCAGAGCTCCCCTAGGCCGTCTCCTGTTCCCTTCCGCTCATCCGAGCCAGGGTGACTCTCCCACGGCACTGGCTGCTCTTGGCTCAGGGGAGCCTCCTCTTCCAGCCTTACTGCGGAYGGCCGGGGCAGAGCCAGCATTTCCGATCTTTCCTCCTGCGGCTGCTGCTCCTCCGTCTTGATCACGATCTTCTCACCTGCCGAGAGACAGCAATTCATTCCCAGCAAAGGAAAGCTCTCCGATGCCAAGAGCCCCAATTCAGGAGCAGGAGCTGAGCTTCCTCTGCAGCATGTTGGCAAGACGAACCCAGAAACGTGCCGTTTAGAAAGTGAACAGGAAGATTTTTACCATGCCCAAAGAGGGAGAAGGACACGTGAGGCTGAGGGGTCTTTGGCATCTTTTTTTTTGGGGGGGGGGGGGTGTCTAGTTATCTTGTTGAGCTTCAGGAACATTCGATGTCCTGACAATGCAATACTCTTAAAGAAGCCAAAACAGAGAAAAATACGAATGCAAAGTTGAGGCTGCAGAGTCATTTGTCCTGGAAGGAGTTTTTGTCAGAAATGGCAAAGTTTAGGTGGGTCAGTCTGGGAAACGGGATGAAAACAAAGACTTCCAGGAGCAGAAATGAGTGTCCGCCTGCAGGTGAACAGCTGCAGAGCCGCACTCACGCCAAGTCTGGCCGCAGACATCCCAGCCTCTCTATTCTCCACTCTCTTTGGCAAGTGGCTTGTTCTGGGCTTAAAGATTTGTTCTTTAAAGTTTTAAAGAGGCCCAAGTCACATGGCTTAAAATCCCAACAGTTTCTGTCCCTGTGCAAGCCTGGAAGCTGCGGGACCTGATGCACTGTCAGAGACGCTGCCGCTGTGTCTCGCGCACAGGCACCGGCTGCGCTGGGCCCTCTCTGCTGAGGGCTGTGAGGCAGGATCCTCAGCGAGCGGTGTCTAACTGCCATCCCGCTTTGGGCAGGTACCAGAGG
Source organism: Apteryx rowi (assembly GCF_003343035.1). Lineage (NCBI taxonomy): Eukaryota > Metazoa > Chordata > Aves > Apterygiformes > Apterygidae > Apteryx > Apteryx rowi. The sequence goes on from NW_020451127.1 coordinate 141,901, forward strand.
TGTGCGAGCAACAGCAAAGCGGGCACAGTTAACATAAACCCTGCTTGGTTCTCCTCTGCCCTAGGAGGAAAGCATTCAGCGTGGACCCTCCTAGATTTCTTTCTCGCTAAGGTGGTGTTTTTCCTCCTCAGTTCTTAATTTCCATTCGTGCAACCCTTAACGACCTCCAGGAGATCATTTTGGCTCGTTTCTTAATGCTCGTTCTCAGCGATCGCTGCTGAGCGGGAGCACGCGCGACAGCTGCTGTGACTCACCAGAGCCGAGGTGCCCAGGGACGGCTCCCTTCTCCAGCAGCCCCTGAGTCCTGGGAGCCGAGTCCTCCCCGTCTTCACCTGGCGACAGCAGAGCGGGTTTGGAGCCGGTGTCACCCGGTCCTAGGAAGGAGGAAGCGGCTGTATGAACAGCTGATGCTGGGGATTGGCACCGACCCCCTTTGCGGCGATGAGAAAGGGCTGCTCTCGCACAGCCGGAGCCGTGGGACGCTTGGAGGGTCCCAAGCAAGTCATGAGCAAGGAGCACCAAACCTTACRTGTAAAAAGGCTTCACCTCCCACTACCGGTTCTCCACCAAACTTCCACGCAACACAACAGCCTACAAACAACCTTGAGCTAGATTCAACCTAGGAGTTTCTGAAAAGCGGGTAGAGATTGATCCTCACCAAGGGAGACCACAGCCTCGTAACTCCCCTTCATTGCCATCTTGTAGAGCTCCTTCTGCCGGTTGTCCAAGCTCCCCCACTCCTGCTCAGGCAGACTGATCCCATCCTCCTCACAAGCTGCYGGGACCTGAAACCGCAGAAGGCGCTTGTGAGCATTTCCCCTCTTCCTTCGTCTCCCACCCGCGAAATCCCCACCGCTCCCACGCCGGCCGCAGGAAGCCAGGCTAGGAAAATAAAACGTAGGTCTCTCTTCCCCTCTGGAGCTCCGTGGCAGACACTGAACTCAGGGATCAATTTCAAAGTTTCCAAATGGCTCCTGCTCCGTTGTTTCCCTCCGTCCACAGCTCCCACGGCTGCTAGCTCTGTAAGCACCTCTCCTTCCCGTTACCCACACGGGCCGCCCGAAGCGGCCARGTCAGCAACAACCCGCCTCTACCACGGGAGCGGGACAGGGGGGAAGGAAGCTCTCGCCAGAAGCGAGGCTGCTGGTGGGGGCCCAGCAAGACTGCAAACGCTCAGGGTTTTCCTGCTGCCGCCCGGCCCTCCTGCGACGCTGTTACCTTGGGCATGTCCCCGTTGGGGCCCAGGCTGGGTCTCAGGGGCCAGCAGCTCCTGTTCTGCAGCTGACGCTCCACGTTCTCCAGGCGCCGCGTGTTCTCCTGGACRAGGGAGGCCAGCGCGGCCCACTTCCTCTCCAGCTGGCTGCCGAACTCCAGCACCGCTTTCTCCAGGTCCGTGATCTTCTTCTCGGCCGTCTCCGCTCGTCCCTCAAGGCTCAGCAGCCTCAGGGCTTGCGACTCCACCTTCCTCTCCACGGCCTGGACCGCAGCCACCACCGTCCACAGGGAGATCTCGGGCACCTGCAGCTGCTTGTCCCCCTCTGGGACAGGGATGGGGACATGGCCGGGGGGCTGYGGTGGCACCTGCTGCCAGGGCTCCGGCCCCCAGTCAGGCTCCTGCGAGCAGGGACAGGAGGGAAAAGAGGGGTCCTGAGTCGCACGGCTGGCGGGGGCCGGGGGGCCGTGAGGGAGCAGGTCAGCGCCCCGGGGTCCGGCGAGGGCCAGCAGGCACCAGCGGGGGCCTCGGAGCCGGCCGGGGCGCGACAGGGGGGGCCAGCAGGGCCGGAGGGAGCTGGTCAGTCCAGCTGGTACGAGGTGGGGGCCGGTGGGTGCTAATGTGTGCTGGCGGGG
>NW_020451127.1:145358-150377 GCF_003343035.1 Apteryx rowi
CCCGCTGCCCACCCCCGGGGACAGCACGCCAGCCAAGACACAGCCACAGGACGCAAGTGGCTCCTGCTCTTTATTCCAGCCCGTTACATGCCAGTAGCGCTGCCAGCTCAGCGTGGGACCGCGGCAGCCCCAGCGCCGCCTCGCAGCACCCCTTCCTCGCTTGCAGCCAGAGACGCTTCCTCGCCAATTCTCAAACCTTCCTTCGCAGGTTCACTCTGGCCCTTCACGCGGGGGCTGCAGCTGGGCTGAGCACCAGTCCCTCCCTGAGCAGGCCAACGCCTGGGGCCGCAGCACCCCCTCGGCCCCACGGGCCCATCAGTTACCCAAAAGAGCGAGTGGAGCAAGGTCCCGAAGAGCCCCTGCCCGTTCAAGGGAAAGGACCCCGCGGCAGAGGCCTTCAATAGCACCGAGAAAAAGGCACACGGTGAAATTCAACACAGCAACCCACCGACCTAATTGTTCTAGGATCTCCTTCCTTAGATTATCTTCCTACAAAACCCAGCCTAACCGTTCCCTAAATCTGCTCCCTCGAAGCCCTTCAGCCCCCTTAGCTCCAGTGCTCACCCTGCCCTGAGAATGCTCAAGTCTTATTTCAGCATCATTTTTACCCAAACTTATTTTCACCCATTAGCTCACTACCCAGCTCCTCAGCTCTAAAATGACCACTCACTTCCCTACCTAACTTCACATCTAACGCATGGCCAGTGGGGAAGACCAAGGTGACCTTTCCAGTGCACAAAGTCCCCCATGTCCCGCACAGCAATGCCGGGACCTGCCCCGCACAGCCTACACGAAACAGCTACACAGGGAGACCAGRAATTGGTGGAGAACTGCCTGGGAAGCAACAGCACAACGGCTGCCACACAGCCAGCACCTGGCCGCRGCGGAGCTCAGCCTGGTGCTTGCGAACGATGACCAAAGGAAGCAGTTTTCAGCAGTCAGGAGCGACCTGGTTTCTACAGCCATCTATTTACACTCTCTAATAAAGGGAAGAGTCCTTCATCTAAACATCGCCCAGTTCCTCCCCCGCAGCGTCTCTGCCCACCGCAGCTGCTCTTCCATCACTTGGATGTGAGGAGCAACTCCTGAGCATGGACGGTGTGTCCAGCAMGGGGCAGGGCTGAGCGCCGCTCTGCAACGGGGGAGGCTGGGCTCAGCGCAGCACCGCGTGCTTCAGCCACGCTACCAGGGTTCGTCCAACCCGGTCACACCAGTGGGCGAGGAGGGAGAGAGGAGAAGGTAAGACAGCAGCTGTAAGAGGAAAGACACCTCCTGACTTTGCCCTGTTCCTCCAAACTTGGCGTCCCATGCCCTCCTCTCACCCCCCTCTCCCGCTACGCTGTCTACTTCGTGTGGACACATTTGTGCTTAAACAGGTGCTGCTGACAGAGGTAACTCCTCRCACTCGCTGCACTAGTATGGCCTTTCCCTCCTCGCGTGGGTCTTCCGGTGGACAACCAGGTGGTGGTGGCGCTTGAAGGCTTTCTGGCATTCAGTGCACTGATACGGCCTCTCCCCCGTGTGGATCCGGTGGTGGCGGACAAAGTCAGAGGCCCAGGCAAAGCTCCTGTTGCAGCAGGGACACAGGATGAAGTGCTGGTCAGTGTGCATCCTCTGGTGGAGGATCAGGAAGCTCTGGCTGGAGAAGTTCTCCATGCACTCGCTACAAGTATATATCACTTTCCTAGAAGGCAGCGGGTACCTACTGGGGCTGGACTTCTCCCACTCAGCCACGGTGCCCTTGTTTTGGGCAGCGGACTGTGAGGCAGGGCACTGCGCCAAGCCGGAGCATTCCTCGGCATCAGAGCCCAGGCAGGACCCCTTGGTTGCCCGGATATGCAGATGACGTCGGATTTTTTTCTTGGATCTGAAGCTCCTGCCGCAGTGTGTGCAGATGTACGGCACCCAGCTGGCGTGGCTCCTCTGGTGGATGATGAGATTTATCCTCAGCAGAAAGTTCTTCCCGCACACAGGGCACGTGTAGAATTTCTCCCGAGTGGAGTTTCGCTGGCAGGCCGCAGTTCTGCCCATGCAGGAGCTCTCCACCGGGTCCCCCAGCGAAGTAACTGAGTGGCTTGGATCCGCATGTGCCGCTGCTTTGCAAAGACCTGGTACATCCTCCTTACCCGGATCTTCAGGGACATCATCCACTGGATCCTGGCCACCTTTCCCTGAATCTTTCACATCCTCCTCTTCCAGCCTCTTCAAAGGCATTTCAGGTGTTGGAGGYTTCTCCGCAGCAACCTCCACTGGCTGTATTTCTGCTGCAATCCCCACCACAGCATCTGCTGGAAATTTTACAGAACCAATATCACTCTTCCACTCAGTTTTGAGGACAAAGTATAAACACCAAGGGTTCCTGCCTCCTTCCCTCTCRTCCTCCCGCTAGCCAGCAAGCTGGTGCAAATCTCTGAATTGCTCTCCTCTTCCAGCTCAGTGTTCTCACACCTGAACTGCAGGAAAGGGCACAGCTACAGTTCAYCTCTGTAGACACCCCAAGGGTGGTTTGAGACAACAAACAGCACTTAAGTAGGATGAGGGGAGTCCAACAGAAACATCAGGRGTTCATCCTTCAAAGCAAAATAACCAGGTGGGCTGGTTCACACTACGCCATGCCTTACCACTTACAGTTTCAAGGCTGGCAACTGCATTTACTGTCAGAACCCATTCATGGCTCATCTGGACCACGTAAAATTCTGTCCTGAAAGCGCCAGGCGCAAAGATAGAGCTGCGGAAACCTCCTGCTGCTCCCTGAGCGTGCCAGCACCCCGTGGGACTGCAGGCCCCACCAAAGAGGGTGGAAGGACTCTACCTGCTGCAGGGGGAGGAGATGGAGACTGGTTTGGATCCACCACTTCATGAGAGCACGCACAGAGAGGTTGAGGAGGRGAAGGGGTTGGTTGACTGAAATCCACTGGGACAGGAAGGACTCCATGAGGGACGTGTGCTGCGAAAGCAGAAATAGTGATTACGATATTGGATTAGACACAGCCAAGGAGGGGCCCAAGACCTCTCACATAGGCTGGATTTGCCAGCCACTCACGTGCACAGCAGTCTGGTGGGTCTGCTGGGCTCCTGTTTTCCTCCAAATCCCCGCAGTTCCCCTCACAAGACTCCTCCTCCATTTTCACCTCCAGCAGAGCATCATTGCTCGCACAGCTAGGAGAGTCCAGCTCTGGGGAGAAAAAGGGCRCTCTGCTTTACCAGCGGCCAGCTGGGAGTTCAAAGGAGCAAGCGCAGGCGTGGGGGGACCGCGGGTCCCCTCCTCCCAGGTTCACAGTGCCGCAGGAGACGCAGAGCACRATCCCTGCGGCACACGCATTACCACAGGAGCTGCTGTACCAAGGGAGGGTTTCCAGGCTGCTGCTGTGTCCCAGCACATGYTCCCCCATCCTCTCTCAGCACAGAGGGATGCTCTCTGCCATCACAGGAGACACCTCAATCCCTGCGGCTGAGGGCAGGGATCTCAGTTGTCCTGATACATGGAGAGGAGCCAGGATCCTGGCAGGGAAGACACCCAGCGTCACTCACCTGCGGGCGGATCCACAGGCACGTCGGCTCTCTCCGGGTCGGACTGCGCTGGCACACACGGCTCTTCCCCTTTTTCAATCCGAGATAAGAGGTCAGGCTTGCACAGGGCACAGTCTGTTCAAGGGCAAGACAGACAGCAGGGGCAAGATGGGACAGTATCTCTGAGGRCGCATCCGCAGCCTTTTGCATGCAGCCTCAGCACAGAGGCCAGTGCCTGCCCAGAGAGCTCCATCTCCAAACCCAACAGTGTCAAGGCCARCACACGGGGGGTTACGGGACACGGACAGGGCCCAGCAGGCAGCAGTCCTAGGCGGAGAATCCGAAAAGAACCCTCTGATATGGCCCAAAAAAAGCCGGTAACAACTACCGGAAAATCCATCCCCGCTCCATCTAGGGGAAGTTCTCGCTACRGAAACTGTCTTCTCTCCCAGAAATTCACACTGCAGGTGGGAAAATTCTCTGAAGCACAGGAAAAGGATTGCAAGTGTCCTGATTGATACCCTGTTCGCCCACGTAACAGCTCTACCTCCCTCCRCTTCCRCAGTCTGCCCCCRCTACATTTATCTGCTCCAAACCACYGCTATCTACTGCTCATCACCAGCCAGGAGATCAGCCGGTCTGACAACAAAGTGAGGATCCTCATCCACTAAAGRACGAGGATAAAAGACTCYGACTCGTCCCACCTGTGACAAGAGCCACTGCCGTGAGGAAGACACTAGTTCCCTGCCCTGCTCTGGGATCACACTCACACCTCTAATTCCTCAGTAGCTTTTGCTCCGGTTCCTCAGGCTACACTTAGCGAGGAGCCCGCAGGACAACAGGGGGTAGCCCTGGYACCCGCTGCTTGGAGATCCAGGCCCCCACTCCATCGTCCGAACACCTGGAAAGAACGATGAGTGTGCGGTCCTGGCCGCGCTGCACGGGCTGCTGTCACGCAACAAGCACAGCTCCGAACATTTCATACGTACACCCATTCTCTAAAGAGAAAAACAATACCGAAGGCAATTCCTGAAAAACATCCCGTTTGGGAGAACTGATTTACACCGCTTCCTGCAAGCGGGCAGGTCTGCACCAAGCTACGAGGCAGCGCAAAGCGGCTTTTTCAGTTCGGGACGTCTCAGTCCCATCCCCAGCGCTTGCAAACACGGCTCTTTTCAGCAGGATTTCTACAGCGGGCAACCTCCGCTCGCTCCCAGAGGGGACAAGAGACCGAGCGGAGCGTTGGAAGGCTCCAGAGCCCAGCGACACGCAAAGGGGCAGGACAACAACCCCGAGAGAGCTCCCGGGGCGGCAGCGGCCGCTGGCAAACCAGTGCAAACCGAGCCCTACAGAGGGAAACCAGCGTCTCGTAGTTGCCCTGCATCACGCTGCCGTACAGCTCCTTCTGCCACTCGTCCAGGCTCGCCCACTCCTGCTCGCTGAAGTGCACCGAGACGTCGTCGAAGGTCACCGGCACCTGCGGGACAGGGGCTGCGCTCAGCGCCGCGG
>NW_020451127.1:151835-163939 GCF_003343035.1 Apteryx rowi
GCCGGGGGAGGCGGCGGCGCGGGGAGGGCCGGGACCGGTGTGCGGGGCGGCCCGGGCGGGGGAAGGGCCCGTCACCGTGTCCCGGTTCCCCGCAAGGGCGGGGGCAGGGCCCGTCCCGGTGTCCCGGTTCCCCCACGGGTGAGGGAAGGGCCCGTCCCGGTGTCCCGGCCCCCCTACACATGGGGCAGGGCCCGTCCCGGTGTCCCGGTTCCCCCACGGGTGGGGGAAGGGCCCGTCCCAGCCACGCCACACGTGGGGCAGGACCCGTCGCAGGATCCCAGAACGGTTGGGGTCGGCAGGAGCCTCTGGAGATCATCTGGTCCAAGCCCCCTGCTCCAGCAGGGTCTCCTTGAGCAGGCTGCCCGGGACCAGGTCCGGGTGGGTTTTGAACATCTCCGAGGATGGAGACATCCCAGTCACCCCACGTGCAGGGAAGGATCCTTCCTGGCCATCCCACGCATGGGGAAGGACCCATCCTAGTGTTCTAGCACCCCCCACACAGGGAAGGACCCTTCCCAGCCACCCCACATGTGGGGAAGGACCCATCCCGGCCACCCCACGTGTGGGGAAGGGCCTGTCCCAGCCACCCCACATGCGGGGAAGGGCCTGTCGCCACACGCCGGCTGCCTCCCGCACAGGGTGTTTCCTGACCTCTTCTTCCCTTTTACAATCAAACAGCCGTGGGGACAGGCCGGAGCCCGGTGGCTGACACCGTGCCAAAGCCACTGAGGTGCAAGGGTTGGAGCCACCACCGTGACCTCTCCCTGTCCTCGCGCGCAGGCTCAGGAGCAGGAAATGGACTCCCCGYGCTCGGCGAGTTTCCGCTGCCCCGTGGTTCCAGAACAAGCTGCTGCCAAAGGCATGAGGTCGTGCACCACGAGCATCTCCCTGTGGACGGTCGTGGCGGCYGTCCAGGCCGTGGAGAGGAGGGTGGACTCGCACGCCTCGCGGCTGCTGAACCTGGAGCGGAGGACAGTGACTACCGAAAAGAAGTATTTCGACTGTGAGAAAACAGTGGTGGATTTTGGTAACCAGATGGAGAGCAAACTGGCCGTGCTGGGCACCCTCATCCAGGAGTACGGGCAGCTCCAGCGGCGCCTGGAGAACATGGAGAACCTGCTGAAGAACAGGAACTTCTGGCTCCTGCGGCTGCCCCCGGGCACCCAGGGCGACGTCCCCAAGGTAACAAATGGCTATGCATGCTTTTGGGGGAAGGACCGCGAGGGTGTCACCCGGGCAGGCGGCCGCAGTGCTGAATGGACGCGCTGTTGTTAACAAATGACTGTTGTTAACCAACGACGGTTTGGAAGGGGGCATTTCAAACAGCGCGTGCAGGTGTCAGAAACGCATTTTTGCTTTTTCGCGTACATCAGCTGCAGCGTTTGCTTGCGGAGATTGTGAGCGCCGCACGTCAAATCCCTGTCGAGATGAGTGGGTTGAGATCTCTAGATATACCTCACGCAATTCAAGCACTCCCTGAGACAACAGTTTAGTTCAAGGGGATCACATTACTTTTATAAATGACCGTAGAAGCGTCAGCCTGGAAGGGACCTCAGGATCTGCTCCAGTATCCCCATGTTCCAAACAGGCTTAGTTATCCCAGCCTCATCCCTGAGACTTTTATCAAACCTCTTGGAAAACCTGCAGTGGCGTGGGGCCTGCAGCCTTCTCGGGCTCCCTGCTCCAGTGCTCCACAACTCTTACACCTCACTGTTCCTAGGATCTGACTTCAGTCATTTCTGCTGCGAATTAAGCAGATAATTCTCTTCTTGTACTTAATACAAAATCACACATTCTACCTTGTTAACATCAAACATAATTCGTTTGTCATTTTCTCAACCTCATCTTGAAACGGGGTGCCCAGAAGGAGACCTCTCGCGGTAGCCAAGGCTCTGCAAGGGCCAGCTCTTAAAATTAATGCTGCCATTGTGCTCTCCCAGTAATTCACCCACACAAGTGGCAGCCTTCTCCCACTTATCTTTAAATATTTAATGAACTTTGCAGAAACAGCTTAACTTCTAATTGCTTTCTGCAAAATTGCTGTCTTGTGTCACGAACAAGTATCAAGTAAGGACTGTTTGTTCACATACGTATATATAATTGTATCTCATTATAAAAGGACAAATTCATACATTTTACACTGAGTAGTAGATTCTTCCCCTTAAACAGTTACACTGAAGTAAATGAACTACCTTTATAATCAGCTAAGGCTCTGCATAAGGAGATGTAGGAATATTCTGGAATTCACAGTGGGCTTTCCAATAATTAGCACAAATGAACAAAGTTCTTTAAACTGAAGGTCTGAGTCATTCCTCTCTCTCCTGTTTTGTACTCTTTGTATTAAGCCTTACTTCCCTCTTCTCAATGCTCTAAGGGTGGCAGGGCCAGCTCAAGTACCGGACAAGATGCAGAGTTTGTAACTTTTATGCTTACAGGTCCCAATGGCATTTGGAAATGACGCTGCTTCCTTTTCTGAGCGAGAGTGGGAGCATCTAGAAGAAGGGCAGAAAGAGCTGTACAAAAATATGATGAAAGGGAACTATGAGTCTCTGATCTCTCTGGGTAAATATCACTTTTTCAGTCATTTATTGGTGCTTCTGGACTAACTCTGTTTTGGGGACTTTTTCCCAAACCCGGGAACCAAAGCTGTAGAAACTCGTAGATGTCTGTGTTCGTTGCTGATGCCAGCATGGAGCACGGTGCGTGTAACATCCAGTCCCTGGGGATCCAGTGTTTGCTGGATGGGGATATTGGTTGCAGTTCACCTCGGTGTTACATCCAGACACCTGGTCCATGCTGTGTACAGTGGGCATCTAGAAGTAGGTGCTCAGGTGTCAGGCTGGATTAAAGACAATAAATAAGATTTGGAAGTTCAGGCAAGGTCACTCCCCCTCCTTGGGCTTTAGGGATGTAGGGAACAGTTATGCCAAGCTGGTTTCCATTTCTGTCCCAAGAACTGGGAGTTAAATCGCACTGCCCAGTGGGGCTTGGTTTGGTAGCTCTGGTCTTTCTGCCCAGCGAGGTGTAGCCGAGTCCCCGCGGTGTTTGCAGGGGAGTGTTCCTCCCCGTGAATACAGCAGAATCCGCTCACCCCAGCAGGCGTGTGTTCCTCCAGGCTTTTTTCATCACCTGGCACAAACCGCAGTGAGGGCGGTTTGATGCAGCACGGAAACTTTAATATCTGTATTCCTCAACAGACTATGCAATCTCCAAACCTGACCTCCTGTCCCGGATTGAGAGAGGAGAAGCACCCTGCGGTGGGAACCGGGCAGACTCGGCAGAGAGAGACGTTCCTGCAGAACCAAGTGCAGGCAAGAGATGAATTAGGAGTTTATCCTCAGGCATAATGTTTGTGTATTGTTGTCACCAGAGGATGTCACAAGGTGATAGTCCTGATTTGCTATGGATGGAGCTTGTCAGATCTTGTTGAGCACGAGGTTCAGGGGGAATAAGACAGTGTTAGAAAAAACATAATGGGATTGATCTTTCCCATTAGCAGAGTCTCTGGCATTTACACGTGATGTGAGCAGCCAGGACAGCGGAGAAGGAGCGCAGTGCCTGAGAGGACAGGATGATCCGAGGGAGAGAATAAATATGCTGGCTGAACCCAGAGCTGGTAAGTGTTGTTCTGAAAGCGTGTGCTTGGACATGTCCGGCGGGGAGGGCACTGTCCTGAACCACGATCACCTGAGAGGTAAGAGGGAAACTGCTTCTCTGGAGAGCTGAGTAAAGCTCCAAGAAAGAGAACCGGAGTAGGAGACACTGAAGAGAGGTTGTATATAAAAGCAGTGTAACTGGGTGCAAACTTTGGCACAGCAAGGGAAGAGCCAAATGGTGTTGTGATATCCGGTAAAGAAACCTGTGTTTCCTCTTTACGTTAGCAGACTACGCCATCCCGGAGCCAAGCTTTCCATGCGTTGTGAAGCAAGAGGAGGAGTCGTGTGTGGAGGATGACAGAGCTACGGAGGGTGCAGAATTTGCAGAGCTCAGTGTGGGTGAGTTTGGAGCAGACGCACAACGTGCTGTACAGCCGGAGATAAGGTGGAGGGCTGATGCCGCACAACGGCACCCTTAACCTTCCCACTGCGGGACAGCGTATGCTGAGCTGCGGGGACTGCGCAGAGGCAGGTGGGAGAGTGAAGAAAGGACAAGAACCACACTGAGGTTAGGAAGGGCAAGAGAAAGGTTAGGGACAGTATTGCTAGTAGAAAGGTTAAAGTGCCAGGTAGGCAAAACACTGCAAGTGAAGGGACAGGAACGCCCGAAATAAGTCAAACAGAACACAAGACGTTATTAGGAAAGGAATTGAGAACAATTATCAGTGTCTTCTCCACAGATGTTGCTACGCCACAGTGTTGGAAAGGTGAGTGCAGTTCACCTGATCTTGAAAAGGATATAGTAGTCAGTGACATGGTCCAGAGAAGAGCAGCAGGATGGACAGCTTCTGTATCAGGAGAGGCTAAATACAGCAGGACCCTTTAGCCTGAGTAGGGCATGGCAAAACAGGGGATACAACACAAGTCTGTGCATTCGCGAATGGTGCAGGGCAGGGACTGTAGGAACAACTCTTCACTATTTCTCACGCTCCGACATCAAGGGAGCACCTAGTGAAACAGGAGGCGTTTGCTTTAGGCCGAGCAGCAGAGAGTCTCTTACTGTACACACGTAAGCTGTGGAACATACTGCCTCGGGGCACAACAAAGGCTGAAGGCAAAATGGGCTCAGAAGGGGTTTGGGCAAACTTGCAGATGAGAACATCGTCTCTGGCTCTGATCATGCTACGGGGCAGCCGTTCCCAGCATTTGGCAAGGCAATGGCTGCTGCAGAGCACAGCTCTTCTCTGCTGCCCCTGAGCTTCTGAGCATCTGGCCCAAGAAGCTCCTTCCTCCTGGTGCAGTCTCACGACTTCCAAAGCTTATGTGCTGCTCTTTTCCTGGAATTTCTTCTGCTTGATGGAGGCATTCTCAGAAAAAGGGAACTGTGCTCTAGAGCAGTCCCACAACAGCTACATAACGGCTGGGGCAGTGACCGTTGAGCTGGGATGGCTCTTTTATTCCCAGTGTTACAGTAATATTACTTACCTGATTAATAGACCATTCCCAGCCCACCAGTCACTTCCTTGTTTTATGCTCTCTTCCTCAGTGTCAGTCCTGATCTCTGTGTATTCTCTTTGTGATGCCTGAGGGGTGTTTGTGGGGCTTGGTCAGTTTTTGATGTTATTTCCCTGCTGATAATAAACCTTAGACCCTTTTTGTCATGCCTCTTGGGTCCCCCCGGCATGCCCTGTTGTCAGTTGCTCTGCAGCGCTAATGACCTGGGAGGTAACACATTTTAGACAGGAGGCCAGTCCCCACGCTGGCCTGCTAGATTGTGCCCTCAGTCTGTCCACAACTTTCTAACTGGTTATGTGTTGGCAGTTTGTGTCGTTGACCTGTGGCTGGTTTTCCACCTGTGGGTTATATTCATATCCAGGTCAGCTGAACAAAGGGTTCAGGTAGGAATGGGAGTCGAGAGTAAGTCCCAGACAGACGTGGCTCGGAATTGAGGAGCAATGAACCCCTGCCAGAGCAGCTGTACTTTTACTGCCTCAGAAAAGACTCTGGAAGAGGTTTCCTCATAACATACATATCTAAAGCAGTAGCAGGTGTGTCTCGGAGTCAAAACCAGCTAGTGTTCGTGTGTCCTCTTTAAAGAAGGAGGCTGCACAGACGGGTCCCCATGTCCGGGGAACAGAGGGAAGGTAGATCCCACGGCAGGGGCTGGTGCTCTCTGAAGAGTGAAAAATACTGAGTCATTGGTGTGAGGAGGGAGGCAGATACCCAGGCTGTGTGAACAAAGGAGGCAAAGGGCTACCCCAGGTTCATGAGATATCAGCACTTAGGAGAAGGAGGATGGCTGGAGACAATTTTGGAAACTGTCTGGGGAGTGTTCGACCCTGCTCTCCTGGAAGGCAGCACTTCTTTCTGCCCCCTCCCTCGCAGCTTCTCACATTCGCTGCTAAGCCAGCTGAAATGGCAGCGTTCTTGTGCTTTTCGCTCGTACCCTCTCTCCTCTTCGTCTTCAGCTAGCTCTGCTGATCTGTGAGTGCAGCTGCCTTTCATGCTCCCTGTGTAAGACAGGCCTGTTTGATTCGTGCGTGGGGGAAGGAATCAGGGGATTTCAGAAGTGTCTTGTATCTCAGGCCAATGAATGTCCCCTTTGTTGTTGTTTTCAGTTCCAGCAGATGAGGTGCTGATGTTCAAAATAGAAGAGGACTCTGAGGAATCTCTTCAAAGCTCGGAGACCCCCAAGACTCTGTCCAGGAAATCACAGGAGCTTGTTTTCCAGGGTCCCAGTGAGGAGCTGCCCTTTGATAGTCTGTACAGCTCCCCGGTGCAGCAGAGAAACCAGAGGACGAGCGGGCTGGTACCGTCTCCCCCAGGGGAAGGGGGTCTTAGCGAAAGCAACGTTATCACATTTTACGAGCAAAGCTGTCCCACTGAGAGACCTCACACATGCGGTGCCTGTGGGAAGGGCTTCCGGCTGAAGAAGATCCTCACGATGCACCAGCAGAGCCACGGCACGCTGTGCTGTGGTGAGCGCACTGAACACGACGAGAGCTTCCTGCATCAGCAGCACTTCAAGCTGCACCAGCAGATCCACGTGGAGGACAGGACCCATGCAGCCGCGGAGCGCACGGAGAGCCTCAAGCAGAACAACAGTGCGAAAGCCCCCGCCAGGATCCCAGCCACGGACAAGGCGTACAGCAGTCCCAAGTGCATGAAAAGCGTCAACACCAACGGCAGCTACAGGCCAAGTCAAAAAAGCCAACTGCGGGAGAAGCCTTACAAGTGCAACAAGTGTCAGGAGAGCTTCTCCCAGAAAAAAACCCTCGTCATCCACCAGCGTGTGCATTCAGGCCGGAGCGGAGGGGTCCTGGGTTGCTCGTACTGTGGGAAGACCTTCAGCCACCCCTCCAATCTGATCCGGCATCAGAGGATCCACACTGGAGAGAGGCCATACCAATGCAGCGAGTGCTCAAAGAGCTTCACCCAGAAGCAGCACCTCCTCCAGCACCAGAAGATCCACCTGCGTGAGAGGAACCGTGTGGGTACACAGAATGTGAGAAAGGCACCACTAGACAACTTCTTCTAGGTTGTGCTGGGCTTGCTCAGATCCTACTGCCCCTGGAGGAGGTGGAGGAGGAGAAAGTCTCTGTCTCTCTGCTGCTCAGCATTAAGGCTCTCCGACAATTTAATCCAAAGGGTCCATGCAAAGTAGGATTAGGATTCACCCTGGCACCAGTGCCCTTTTCTTCATGGCGTGATGGTATGCCATGGTACCTCCTAGTCAGCCTGAAAATCTCTTGAGAATGGAAGTGTTTAGGACCTCTCCAGGTTTAAAGGAAGCATATGGAATCAGTTGGTTGAACTGGTTACAGCTAGGTAGAGTTTTTCCGAAGCAGCCTGGAGTTTCCCTGGCTGCTCCCTGTGCTGAAGTTCTGCTGTGCTCAGTTTCATGGGCAAGTTTGAGTTGCATATTCTCAAAAGACTCTTGGCAACTAAACGCACACACGAGGTGAGGCCTTGCTCACGGTCTGCACGGATGCCACATTCGCCAAGGTGGGGCAGCCAGTAAGTTCCCAACTCTCTGTGTGCCTCAGCACAGGCCAAATGATGTTTTCATTGCTGCTACTGCTCAGGAAGCTAGCTGGAAAAAAAATAGGTACGGTTCCTTCTCTAGAGCTTAAAACTGGATTTAGTTTGTTGTAAATTATAACGGCAGGGCCAAATTCTGCTCTGAGCTGCTCTGATACGCATCGGGATGCGTACCGTGGGAGACTCTAGACTTGCACTGCAGTAACTGTGAGGGGAATTTGTTCCGTCGTCTGTCACTTCTGAACACACCTAAAGGAGATGGCATCAGCCAAGCTCCTGTTGATACCTCTAAGACAATTCCAGTGGAACTGAATGGGGAAACCACTTGTTAGCCAGAGGTGGTGCACATCTGTACTCCTGTGCTGAAGTAAGTGGTGGGATAGCGGTTCTTCTGGTAGCTGCCTGTACATTAACACTTCTGTTCTGCTTATTTATTACTCATTGTCTTTTCCTGTCTTTATCTCCCTTTCTCCCTGCGTAGCCTGGGGTACAGGTACTTTTTGCCCTTGAGGATGAGCTTTCATTAGATCCCAAACAGTTAAAGAAACATTTCCCAGCAACTCAAATTTGGTGAGCAACTTGCCCAAATATGTCATGCAGTGTTGGGGCTCCAGTTGTTACCTGACCAGGTCTCCTAGTTCCCACCATCACTAATCTGTGTTTAGAAGCCCCCTCGGTTGCTTCCAGACCCCAAGGTGTCCAGAGGACGTGGGGAGGGTTGCAGGGGGCTCGTCCCCCGGGGCAGAGATGTGCACTGACTGCAGCTGGCTGCCGTGGTGGCTGCCGTGAGCTGCCCTTGGGAGCGAAAGGCCAAGAGGCCTTAGGAGAGGGGAAGGGCTGGTTGAAGGCTCAGACTTGTCCCTAGCCAAGCCACACTGGAATGAGATCTGCTCCAGCAGAGCCTGGAGACCAGCCCGTGATTGTTGTTGCACTGTATTGGCTTTCACACGCTTTCCTCTGGAAGCTCGTTTGAGCGAGGTCTCTTTCCAGGTCCTTGCTGCTGGCAGAGCAGGAGGGCTCCCGCGCGTGCTCCGGCCCAGCCAGCGAGGCCAGCTCAGAGCCTCTGCGCTGTCAAACCACCCTGACATTTGCCCGGAGCAGGCTGGCGGGAGCCTGCGCGAACTGCTCTGAAGCCACGCTGTGGGAACTGGCGCAGAGCCACGCGTGCGGAAATGCCTTCAGCTGCAGGTGTTCGCTTGGTGACCAACTGCCTGCAGCGTTGTCCTCTCATCTTAGTGCTGCTGAGGGCTTTGATTTCGCAGTTTCTGAAGAGCGTGAGCAGGCCTGTGTGTGGCAAGCCTATCTCTGCGCGTGCATTCATTTTCTCAAAGGAATAAGTCCGTGAGGACAGAGGATTTCATGTTCTGTCGCTTCTTAGTGTTCGGTGGCCACCTGCTACCATGAAGCAGCGAAAGCAGACTAATTTTTCTCCCGCGTTTGTCCAGGTCTGACTGACACGCTAAAGGAGAATCTCTCGGCAGTCAGCAGTATAGGGCATTTGATACCTGGACAAGCAGCCTGGGCCTTGTCCGGTAAGCAGATCAACTATAATCAGTCCTTCAGTGGTTTCTTACTGAATCCAGTTAAATTTCTTGTCTCCCTTTTACCCTTCTGTTACCTAGACTGTGAGCCCTCCAGGGCAGGGAACTTGTTTCTATCTGTTTGTAAAATGCCAGTTAAATTTGCAGCGGTAGATACTTGATTTTTAATAACAACAGTAACATTAAACTTGAACAGATTAAAGCTGTGAAGTTCTAAATGCTTCCCCCCCCCCCCCACAATCATTCTGCTATGCTCTAGGCAAAGCCCTGCCCGGACCTCGGTGTGAGTCCACAGGGACATCTCATGTTCATTGTCACCAGGCTCCTAGGGAATCGCGTTCTCTCATCTTCCCTGGGAGCAGGAAGTCCCTGGCTAATCTAACACCCATGTTTCCGGCTCAAAGCAAATGGCAATTTGTAGTATCGTACCCTACTGACGGAAGACAAAGTCTGTGTTGAATTGGAAAGAGGATGGCATGGGTTTTCTTTTTTTTTTTTCTTTTTTTTTTAATATTGCAGTGGAACCTAAGCAGAAGAACTGCTGTCAGTGTGCGTATCTGAGATCTGGAGAGGGCCTGAACTGTAATAGCTTCTAACCATAGCACGTGAATAAGCTCACGTACAATTCTCATTCTGCAGACCAAATCAATCCTGCTGCCAGCAAAAAGC
This sequence comes from Apteryx rowi, assembly GCF_003343035.1. Lineage (NCBI taxonomy): Eukaryota > Metazoa > Chordata > Aves > Apterygiformes > Apterygidae > Apteryx > Apteryx rowi. The sequence continues at coordinate 161,683 of NW_020451127.1, forward strand.
TTTCAGCAACCACAGCGTTACAGTCTCCATTAGCTTAGCCCACTCAGTTGAATCTAGGAAATGCAGGATGCATTTTAGGATAGGACGCAAAGATACTGTTGCATAAAGCAGCAGAGGCTCAGTTATCATTGAAAAATTAAAACCAGCTTCAAAGATGAGCTGGTTCCACTGTGACTGCAACATCCTAAATCTTAGCTGGGATCACTTTGGCGATGTGCACAAATTATTTACAAACCTAACTACAGGGGCTTGTTCTGGGCGGTTACTGTGTCTTACAAAAGGACAGGAACAAGTGATATTGAAGTCCTGCGGCGTTGCCCGCTCTCCTGCCTGTTGCACTACTGCCGTGTACATTCTAGCGTGTCTGACCTCCCAAACTTCATTATTGTTAGGCATTTTATTTTTAGACAATAGTTAAAATACAGAAGCTGCCTGCCAACTGATGTGCTGTTCGCATCTGAGATTAGCTTCTCCTTCTACGTGTCTCTGTAACCACAACCATAGAAGAATCAGTGTCCGGATAGCAAAAAGATAGGCATTTTAGAAAGGTGGGTTGGGAGGTTTGCACTACCTTAACAACGCTATCTTATTTTTGATTGGGAGAGTTACTGTGTTAACCGTTGTCTAAGCATCAGAAGTACTTGATGTGTGCTCCGTATTTCATCTGTTCTTGATGCTGCCGTTGATATCAAAGATGAAGCAATATTTTGCACAGTGAGTCACGTTTTCCCTCTCTAGCCCTGTTCCCCTGTATTTCAGAGATAAATACATATATTTAAAATGAATCTGAGAGTTCTTTTGAGATTTGTGCTTCTTATGTTTCAAAAATTCAGTCTTGAAACCAAGAAGAAATTTTGTTGAGTGACATAGGAATGCGCCGGTCTTCGGACTGCACTAGCCTTACCGGTTGCTTGCTGTTTAGCAACACCCAGATTCCTTGGAAGTCAGCTTAATACAGGACCACTTTCCCTTCCTTGCCTTGCACGGACAGAGCGATGCCTACAGGAAAGAGCAGAAGCTACAGGGGAAGGCAGAGAAGCTGCATTGATGGGGAGGGAATATTTTGGGAGAGCACGAGGTCTCCCTCCTGCCCGGCCCAGCCTGAGACGCCTCATGGAGTCTCCATACCTTCCACCAATAGGTGCTAAACTTCTACCATCCTCGGGAAGCTCTTCTCAGCATGCAACATTTTTCCAGCCCTCTGTTACTTAGGCTGCTAYAGCTTAGGCTGGAGCAGAAGAGATGCCGTAAGTCTTCCACCAGGCTCAGACACCCAAAGTTTAATTAGCCGGAAGGCTTTCACACTGTGATCAGCCTAATAGGAGGCTGTAATGTGGGATTCCAAGGGGAGAAAAGCCAAGACAAGTGGCTTTCTGYGCTTTTGGCCAGGGAGCTGAGCACTTTTAACCAAGGCTGCGGGCACTCAACAGTCCTGAGCACCCCGTCTCTCTTGCTACCCTTGGTATCTACAGATTCGAGGTGGCTTCAGCCCGCTAGCTGTAAACACGCAGGGACTTTAAAGGTGACACTGCTGGCTAGCTGAGCGACTTGGGAGGACATCCTGCAGAGCCCTGACGGGGATCCTGCAGTACAGCAGGGATGGGCACCCACGAACTAGGGAGTCAGCTCAGCTGGAAAGAGGTGTTGGTCTCACACAGCTGCTATTTTTCACCACCAGAAGCACACCAGACTCTRACCTTGAGAACGTGCTAGGTGGTGAAGAGCTCAGGAATGTTCTAATCCACCGGAGAAGTCATCCAAAGCCAGGATATGTTGAACGTGCAAAGCGATTCACCAGTTCAGAAAAACGTGCACAGAAAAACGTCCCCTGAGGAGGCCGTGGGTCCGCCGGCTCCTCGCGGCCCCGGAGGAGCAGGCTCCCGGCACCGCAGGCAGGTCGCCCGGCGCCCGAAGGCAGGAGCCCCCCGGGCGCTGCCGCCGCGCAGGAAGCCGCAGGTGGGGGCCGGGGCCGCGCGGCGGTTGGCAGCGGCGGCAGCGCCTGGAGCCCTGCTGAGACGCTCCCTGCCGGCACCCCGCGCGCCCGCAGCCGCTGCCGGGCCGGGCCGGGCTGGGCCGGGCCTTGGGCACCCAGGGACCCTTCCAGCTCCGGCAGGACCCTGCACCCTCCCTGCCCCAAGGGGACCCCTCTCCCCCCTCTCCCTTCTCCCCTCCAAGCTCCAAGGCGACCCCTCTCCCTTCTCCCCTCTTCCTTCTCCCCTCTTCCTTCTCCCCTCTTCCTTCTCCCCTCTCCCCTCCC
>NW_020451127.1:165154-173181 GCF_003343035.1 Apteryx rowi
CCTCCGCCTCCGCCCGGGCGATGCGGGGTCCTTCTGCGGCGCCTCGGCCTCCGCGCGGGCGACATGAGGCGTCGGGGCCCTTCTGCGGCACCTCCGCCTCTGCCCGGGCGATGCGGGGTCCTTCTGCGGCGCCTCGGCCTCCGCGCGGGCGACACGAGGCGTCGGGGCCCTTCTGCGGCGCCTCAGCCTCCGTGCAGGCGACACGGGGTCCTTCTGCGGCGCCTCGGCCTCCGCCCGGGCGACTTGAGGCGTCGCGGCCCTTCTGTGGCACCTCGGCCTCCGCGCGGGCGACACGAGGCGTTGGGGCCCTTCTGCGGCGCCTCGGCCTCCGCCCGGGCGACACGAGGCGTCGCGGCCCTTCTGCGGCACCTTGGCCTCCACGCGGGCGACGCGAGGTGTCGCGGCCCTTCTGAGGCACCTTGGCCTCCGCCCGGGCGACGCGAGGCGTCGGGGCCCTTCTGCAGCACCTCAGCCTCCACGCGGGCGACACAAGGCGTCGGGGCCCTTCTGCGGCGCCTCGGCCTCCGCCCGGGCGACACAAGGCGTCGGGGCCCTTCTGCGGCGCCTCGGCCTCCGCCCGGGCGACACAAGGCATCGGGGCCCTTCTGTGGTGCCTCGGCCTCCGCGCAGGCGACACGAGGCGTCAGGGCCCTTCTCCTCGCGCCCTCGGCCTCTCCCCATGGCTCCCACTTCATTTTCCAAGCCTTGGTGGTTTGGCGTCTCGTCGCTACCTCCTTTTCCGGAGGGCCGGTGCTGAGTCACCATTCTCCTTCGCCCGGCTGCCGAGCTGCCTGCCGTCGCGCGTGCCGAGCCCTGCCGTTCGCCCGTGTCCGTRTTGCTAGCCCAGGCGGGGTGGTTTCCCCCTTTCCCGGTTTGCAGGCTGGCTGTTTGAAATGCCTTTCCGCTCCGTTTGCCCAGGTGTATGCGATGTAGTCGCTTTTACGCGTGCGCAGAGTTTTGCTCTGATTCATTGATTGCATTACGCAGGTGTAAAGGTACGGTAATCTGTAGGGAATTGGCCCGTCTGCTTTCCCACGTATTTCATGGGCATCTCTTTCTTTTTTTCAATAAGTTTCACTCATAATTCTCTCTCACTAAGTTTTCTAACCTTTTCTAAGCTATCAAGTAGCGGATATGCAGCAGTGCTTTCTGAAGGGCCAGGACAGAGCTGGGCATTTTACTGAGTGACGGAAAAGGGAATGACATAACGACAGAGCCAAAATAGAAACAGAACCGGAGAACTACAGTTCAAAGATGATTTCCTCACCCAGGGCTACGTATAACCCGTCTGCATTAGCTGATGGGTGCTACAACAAATGGATGTTGCGCTTGCATGAAACACTTGTGTGTTTCTGAAGCTTCAACATCTGCTCAGGATTTGACTACAAATATATGTAGTTCTGTTTGAGAGATCTTGGTCAGCAAGAACTGGAACTGAAGTGAGGTTTTCCCTGGTGCATGAACTGGAGCAGAGCTGCTGTGCCTGAGATGGGATGAGGCTTGGAACTAATTCTGTATATGGAATTAAAATAGCATTTCTCCCTACAAACAGAACATCCAGTTTACACAGAAGACAGCTTAACCGACGTTAAGCAAGAGGAAGAGTTGTGCGCTGCAGATCTGCAGGATGTGGAGAGCAGAGGAGCTCCTGAAGAGCCCTGCCTAGGTGAGTAACTGCATACCTCAGAGGGGAAAAAAAAACGAGGGATTAAATTCCAGGCTTTTTACCTCTCYTCATGTGTTCCAAATCTTTTATAGAAAGCTCACGAGTTTCAAACAGACTTGCCACTGGTCCTGACTGATAAGCGGCTGGTATTTCATCTTTCCCTTCTCACAGTTGTTTTTGAGTTTGTAGAATATGTGGCTGCTTTTCAGCTAAGCAGCAATGTGGAATAGGAAACGTTTCATTTCCCCTCAAACTCCTTACTTTGCATCCCTCAAGTTGACAGCTGCAAGCTGATCAGACACCTTGTGCAAAGTGGGCCATTATTCACTTTTGGGGGCCAATATGTTAATCTGGAGGAGGAAAAATCAGTGACAGAACGAGGTGTGTGGTTGGTGCAGCCTGTTGCACGAGTGTCTGAAGAGGGAAGCAGGACTGCGTGTGCTGTTCCGGCGCCAGAGGAACTGGACTGGCTGTGGCAGGTCCTTCGCTGCTCCGCTCCACGTCCCTTGTGGTCTTCTCATGGATTCTGCAAGGCTACAGGGCCTCTTCTCCTGCATATCCAGCATTTTCAGGCTGCCTTTTCCCTTCCCTCTTCACCTTTCCTCCGTGTTTTTTCTGACATGAATGAGCACGCTGACATCTTGGTAGTGCTGTTCCTGTAGCAGATAGTACCTGGCGAGACTGCTCAGCCCAGAGACTTGTTCCTTGCCTTCTCATTTTGGTGGTGCCTCCTTGCATTTCAAAAACCTGTGCTGCTTTGGAGTGTGACTGTCCTCACTCTGCACAAAGGGTAGCAGCTCTGAGTGGTGGCTCCATGTTGGCTGATTTTACCTGGCCTCTAGTGTGTAATGCAACCTGGGATTTTTAGACCTTTCCATCCGGTTTCATTAATAAGCTGGGTTTATGGGAGCTTGTGTAAAATCCAGGGTTGACATGCAGGTGGGGGGGAACACGTTTCACAGTTGTGAAACTCGGACCTTAAGCTCCTTTGATATACTTGTCATGAATTTTCTCCTCCAGCAGAGCAAGCGTTTTATGAGCCTGACACTTCAAGTCAGACCAAGAAAGGCCAAGAAGTTCATGTCAGAGAGCTGCCAGATGCAGAGGGCGACGACCTCCCTGGAGACCCTTACGCAGGTGAGGATTCCATGGAAAAACTCCCAGTGTAGGAATTTCTCTCTCAGGTGGCTCTCAATGGCTGTGCCTTCCCTAAGGCTTTCTCAGGACTTTTCTCATCCTTGTGAATGCCCAAATCTTCCATGCCTTGCATCTTTCTCCAGTGTCTCTCTGTTGTATAAATTCTCCCCAATGAACAGGGTTTCAGGCTTGTACAACTGATGTTTTATCTTGGATTAAACAAGAGGAGGAGCCATACCTCCATGAACGACAAGACTTGGAGAAAGAAGAAATCTCTGCAGATCCCAGTACAGGTCAGTAGTGGATTTGATCTGAGATTTCCAGGGGCAGTAAATCTTTACAGCATTTCTGATATGGTATTAAACGGCACAGCCGTACAATGTAAGCCATGAATGAACTGGTGCAAACCTCAGTCTACTAGTTTGTATTTGTTCACAGAATTTTCATGTTCTGTCAGCTGAAGAGTCACCTTCTTCTCTCAGGTGGCCTAAAACTGTTATAAAYACAGTCTTGGTTTTCTGTTTAGGAAGCACAGTTGGGTGCTCAGGCCTTACAGATCGAGTTTGTTCTTCCGACTGGTTTGTTAGTATCTAGACCTGGAACCARTGAACATGGAGCCCTGACTTCATGTTCCCAAGCAGGAGAGCTAAYTTGGCGCAAAAGAGAAGGCAGCTTTCCTGCAAAGCAATTTTAGGACATGCTGAATGGAGATGTCCATGCTAACATTCATGCAGAGGTGTTTTTTGTACAGGGCACACCTGGAATATGGATCATGCTTGAGATGCAGTTAATATGATTCGTCTTGAGATCAAGACTTAACCTCAGGGATCGGGTGTGTAGGTTTGGGTAGGGATATTAAATACAATCTCTTAAGCCACAACCCAGGACAATTCAGTATAGCTCTTAAGTGCTTAATTGACAAGGAGGTGCGAAGAAATATTTTGCATAGAGGTCTGTTGGTAGCCTCAAATTCCTTCACTTTACGTAAATAATGCAGACATTCATGAACAGATGATGAAATTACTATAGACTAAAGCAATGTATAAACTCTCAGCACGTCAGTAACTCTGTGGGAACTGCCCGTGTGAATGGTTTTACCCCACAGGAAAAAGTTCATCCAGGATACTCCCCTAGTATAAGGCTGGATCAGCTCTGCCTAAATCCTTCCTGAGAGATACTTGTTCAAACTGCTCTTAAAGACTCCAGAGAGTYGGACTCCCCGCCTGACTCGGGCCATCTCTTCCAGACTTTCCAGTCTATACTTCGAAAGTATAACCTGGAGTTGCTGTGGTGAGAGGACATGCATAAAYATTTACTGCAGAACAGCTGGTGTTTTTTATGTTCGCACTCGAACTTGGCCTGTGGTAACATGTTTGTGTGCTTATGTCCTAATTTACAGCAGGAGAAATAAGAGCACAGAGTGTTCATGCAGTGTAGACGATCGGACTCAACTGAGTGGTGCTGCTGAGAGACACTTGGTCCCTTATGATGCTAAATGTAGTGGAGTCTTGCTATAGCGATCGTCAGGTGCTGGAAGGGTCACGGATCTTAGGGAAGAGAAGAATCTTGGTGCACTAGAGAGCTGGGCTAAAGAGCATTGGTGAAAATAATCTTGCAAATGAAACCCTGGATATTTGTCACGGGAAACAACAGTTCCTTAAAGAAAGAGGGAATTTGCAGGTCAGGAGAATAGCAGGGAGGGAAAAGTGGGTTTTTTTCTGTTCAGTGATGATTCTAGAGCTGTGGCTAAGCAGCTAAGATACCAAGTACCTTTTTGGGTTGGATTACTGGGAGTCTTAAATGTTTTCAGAAGAAAGCAGGAGAKGTGTCTAGGGGAAAGGCAGACTGACCGAAAGCTCTTAGCCTGGGCACGGCTGTGCATTGAGCCTGAGCTGTGTGTGATCCCTGGGCTCCTCGTGCCAGGCATTTTGGRGGATCACCTGTGAGGTGGGAGAACCTTCCTCTTCGCTCAGCGCWGATCTGAGCAAAGATAGGGCAGGAAAGGATTTCCCCTCAGGAGTCCCGCCAGCAGAGACACTAGTTTACATAGGAGAAGGGGTGCGTTTGCCCTGTCTCGCTTGGCTGGCTTAGGTGTGTTAGCTTGGAGCCTTGCTTCTCTGGATACTTGGTGGAGTCTCCAAAGAAGAACTGAGAGCACGGAGGTGGGACGCTGTCCGCTCCGCTGATTGCATGAGAAACTTTGGCCTCAAACTCAGGGTATCTAAATRAGAGGGTGAGGATGAGACACTGTAACTCTTTCTCCTGAAGACTGGTTTTCAGAGGCTTTCAGATAGAGGCGTGAAGTACCTTTGATAGTCAGGGATTGAAACTTTTGTATCCAGCCATTAAACARTGATATTTCTTATTGCAGTGAACATACATACAGTGCAAAGCAAACCTGATACTGCATCAGTCATTTTTAGAGTGATACTCTAAAAATGTTTGATACTGCATCAGTGATTTCAAAAGCAATTGCAAAGAGACCTTTTTTTTTTTTTTTTTCCCCTGGAGATTTGTTTCAGTGAAATGCTGGTACTTGCCCTCCCCCTCAGTATTAATGCCTTCCATCTTATTTACTTTGCTTGTCTGTCCGCTGGTGCGACGTGGCCATGGACTTGGAGGGGTAAGTTCTGTGATACTCTTAAGGGGCTTTCTTAATTAAAAGACTGTAACATCTGTCTCTTTTAGTGAATGATGAAAACACAAAGAGTAATCCTCAGGCCGATTGTTCTGAAAGCRCTGTGTGTGACTCTGATGCACTGGGAACACCTGGAGAAAAGGTTTCCAAGGATCCCAGCCCTGGAGTGACATGGGACAGTYGGTGGAATTCAGAAACGATGGAAGCAACCGCCACCAGGAACAACACTGGAGATTACACTCACAGTGACCAACGGTTCGGTGAGCACTTAGATTTCTTTAGCACTCAGGAAAACAATGTCGGAGAGAGACCACATGCATACAACAAATGTGAAGGAAACTCAAGCCAGCAAGGGCATCTTCAGGCTCCCCAGGGAGCCCAAGAAGGGGAGATGTTTCCAGGCCCCACGTCTGAGAAAAGTCTCAGCGACAGGGCGTCTCATACGCTGCGCTCACACCCACGTGCTCCAAGTGAGAAACGCATCCGGCAGAGGGCTGCTCCTGACTGCCGAGAGGGGCTGCCGCCAGGGCAGCAGCGGGTGGCCTGCAACGAGCACGGACAAAACCCCAAAGGCTCAGCCAGGCTTAGTGACCGCAGCGGCCTTCGTGGAGGGGATCGGCYGTCTGCACGCGCAGAAGGTGTGGAGAACTTCCCCGCTGAAACCCCGTTAACCAGCTGCTGCCGGGATCACCCGGGGGCCACGTCAGACGCGTGTGCCGTGTGGGGGCGATGCTACCCGCCCAAGGGCAGCTCAGCAAGCCACCTGCAGGGCCAGGGGAAAGGGAAGTCCTACATATGCAGTGACTGTGGGAAAAGCTTCATTTGCCATTCCTGGCTTCTTAGACACCAGATGACTCACACAGGAGAGAGGCCGTACAAGTGCTCCGCGTGTGACAAAAGCTACAGGAGAAAGGATTATCTTCTAAAGCACCAGCGCCAGCATTCGGGAGAAAGGCTGTTCCAGTGCCACCTGTGCGGGAAAAGGTTTGTGCTCAGGAGGAGTTTCATTAAGCATCAGGAAAGTCACACGCAAGAAACACAGGTAACTTTGGCCAACTGGCATGGCGCAGACACCAGGGGATTGGTAATGCCCTCCGTGTAGCGAGGCCTGTCCGGCCGTGGCTTCCCCAGGCTGTTTGGATATCGCCTGTGCTGGGCGGGAAGGCAGGACAGCAGCAGGATCGCCCAGCTCTGGAGTCCGGCTTCTTGGAGTCCGGAGTGAGAGCAGAGACCGGGCCTCTTGGTCTAAAAACAAATGAGTTAAAGTTACTAAYTGTCCACTAAACAAGTGAAGCAGTGCCAGGAAACACCCCCTAGTGCAAAATGCTTAGGAAAAGGGAGCGTCAACCCTGTGGTTAGAAGAGCCGCTCGGACCATTTAAGAGAAGCCTCTAGAGGAAATGGCAAGCGGATAGCGGGGAGCAGAGCTGAGGGGTTCCTTGTTCCTGCAGGTAAACCGTGGGAGCTCTGGGGGTTCGGTACTGCTGAACCTTGCCTCAGCTGACGGGAGGTGGAGAGGATCCTGAAGGTGGGGGGCTGACCTGCGTAATGTGTTGTAAAATGACCAGAAAGCCTAGGATATGGTTTTCACTTCCCATAGCCATAAACTTTGTTCTGCTGCRCTTACTTTACCATGTCATTACAGGTCTGGTGTGTACATTTTTATGTACAGTTTTCTGTATCCAATGAAAATAGAAMATTTAAATGCTTGCTAAATGTTCTCCTTCAGGAACTGTATTTTTATTCATATTTAATGTTTCTTAAGGGGGAAGGAGCTGGTGAGAGCCTGACATGCTGTTACATTACAAGGACACAATGCATTCCTTTTAGTAATAAAAAGTTCTGGATGTATTATCTGCAACCTTGTCAATGCTCTTGAGCCTTGTGAAAACGGATGGCAGCAGCAGCACTGGCTGAGCTGGGCAAGAAGCAACYCATTTTGGTTCAGGGCTCATTTAATCTCGGCGAGTTGTGACAAGCTACATTAAGCAGCCATTTTACTCGCACGTTTCTGCTTAAGTTTTGTTAGGATGCTTMTTTTATGGCTGGAAATTTCTCTTTTTGTCATGACAATTGTTAGGGATATTCTGTGAGCTTGGAAGTGAGTCATTCCCAGAACCACAGAATGGTTGAGGTTGGCAGGGACTTGTGGAGATCAATCCCCTGCTCCAGCAGGGTCACCTAGAGCACATTGTCCAGGACCATGTCCAGGCGGGTGTTGAACATCTCCAAGGATGGAGACTCCACAACCTCTCTGGGCAACCTGTTCCAGTGCTCTGTCACCCTCACAATAAAGAAGTTTTTCCTCATGTTCACACAGAACTTCCTGTGTTTCCGTTTGTGCCCGTTGCCTCGCGTCCTGTCGCTGGGCACCACTGAGAAGAGTCTGGCCCCATCCTCTCAACACCCTCCTGTCAGATATTTATATGCACTGATAAGATCCCCCTCAGCCTTCTCTTCTCCAGGCTAAACAGGCCCAGCTCTCTCAGCCTTTCCTCATAGGAGAGATGCTCCAGTCCCCTCATCATCTTTGTAGCCCTTCGCTGGACTTGCTCCAGTAGTGCCACATCCCTCTTGTACTGGGGAG
>NW_020451127.1:174312-175595 GCF_003343035.1 Apteryx rowi
GGGGCGGGGGGGGGAAGGGGCGGCCCGGGGTGCGGGGCCAGGGGAGGCCTGCGATGCCCCGGGGCAGCTGCCCGCTGCTCTTCGGGGTTCCCGCGTGCCCCGGTGATTCCTGCTCCCTGGCCGGCGTCTCACACGTGGCTCCCTGACACCCACCTTCCCCCTCGTGTCAGCTGCGCCTTGGGGAAGTCTCCATTTCGCTTCCCCACGTGTAAAGCCAAGTTTTAACGTTTCGGAGGATATTTGACCATCGCCCTTCTGAATGACTGTGCAGTAAGCTTTGCAATGGAGCGTGTTAGCCCTCCCCACGGATACCCCAGCTGATGAAGTGCATTTATGTCTATCTATGCGTATGCATGCCTAGTGGGAGTCACTTTAAACATAAATCTGCGTGGTAGTCCCTTAAGCTACTTTAAAAGGGTTTTTTTTTTCCCCCCTTTCAGATCGTATAAAGTTGCTCAGAAGTGGGAAGCTGCATGCTGCTGGCTGCCCTGAGGAAAAGGGAACCCGGCTTCTCTCTGTGCGTTAGATGTCAGCTATGGTGAGGTCCACGTCTCTTTCTGTGAAGTGCAGCACCATGTTTCGCTTCTCTGGGAACTCGGCTCTTTCTGTCTCTCACAAACATGTTTTTTCTTGAGATGTTTAGGTCTATTTAATATTAAAACCGTAGTTGATTAAAAACTCTTGAAACCCTCCTCCTGGCACGTTATTTTGGGATTTGTTCCTGTTTCTCATTGTAAAATGGTTTATTGCTCAGCGCTGAACTGTCAAAATGCTACCAGTGGGGTGTATAAAAACAGTACAGTTACTTTCTATGGTTTTCCTTTACAAAATAAACCTCTCTTAAAGCAGTGGATTCACAACATGGGTCGTGACATGGGAACACCTTCTAAACATCAGCGACTGTGTTCTAAGCATTTTGAGGACAGTTCTTTTGAAATTGACCCCTTAAAAATTAGAAAAAACAGATGCCTCCTTGTGATATGTGCTAATTTGTTACATCAACTCGGGAAGTGATTATACGATGAAACTAGGCACTAAGTACGGGCTATCAACTCGTGAAGTGATTTTTACCATGAAACTAGGCGCTAAGTACGGGCTATCACCACAATGATTGTACTGAGCCAGCAGAGCGATATTGCATTGTGAAATGGATGCGCGCGACCTGAAGGGCACCACGCACAACGCAGAGGAAGACCCCAGCCTTCATCCCGACCCCCCCCCCCAGCAACAGCCGGTGCAACCGCAGAAGTTACAGGAAGTGCTACGTATATCTGGAACTAGAA
>NW_020451127.1:176421-196319 GCF_003343035.1 Apteryx rowi
GGGATCTAGACCCTCCTAGTTCCCCAGAAGAAACCCGAAGGGTCACGAGGAGTCAAACGAGGGGAGGTGGGCGACCTGATCAGCTGTACCCCTTGCGAGAACTCCCCATGGGAGGACCGCAGCCGGGGATGGGATTTGTGTCTATGCCCCTGAGTTCAGGGGACGTACGGGATTTYAAGAAAGAAATGGGGAATTTATTAGAAGACCCTTTAGGGGTAGCTGAGAAATTAGATCAGTTTTTAGGTCCTAACCTTTATACATGGGAGGAATTACAATCCATCTTAAGTATATTATTTACAGTGGAGGAAAGGGAAATGATCCGTAGGGCYGGGATGCGGATTTGGGATCAACAACACCAACAAGGTCCCGCAGCAGATATCAAATGGCCGATCTCAGAATCATCGTGGGAAGCCTTTGGAAACCCGGACAATTTAAAAGTAACCTTTAAGAAGAAACCTAGAAATCTCGATAAGTAAGACCACCTTTGTAAAACCCCATATCATATTTGTTATCCCTTTGTGTGTTATGAATGTAGGGTTTATAAAGAAAAGTAGTGGACTCATTGGTGGTATGGGTACTTCCCTAGCGGCAGTTGTCGCCCTTGTTATGACAAATTGACCTATTTGACATTAAAAGATCTTAAGAAAAGATCGGTGGAATGGTGGGAAGCTTTTGCTAAAGGGGTACAACCAGAGAAAGGTTGTACCCACGCCAACCACCCCGATCACATAAGGCCAAAATTGAAAACACCAGTTGTAGGTGGACCATGCCGTATGTTGAGTGTCACTCTGGAGAACTGGGAAGCCTTTAAAAATCCAAAAAGCTCATACAGGAGGTTCCCCTGAAGAATACGGCTGCTGTCRAGAARAYGGTACACCCTGCTGCTCTGAGCAAAAGAGTAGGCAGAGGAGACAGAGACGTATGGAAACTGTGGGGATCGAGGCCGACAAGCCACCTCCTAAGCAGGGATACCCAAAATTGTAAGGCCCAGACTCTTTAAAGTCCCAGAGACACTTGGCATCACGGATCGCCCCTCCAAGGCATTAAGGGTTTGTAAAATATCCATTAGCCAAGCCATGGGTCCACTACTCCTCTGGAAGATGATTGTGCTGGGCTTAATAGGAAGACGAATCAAAGGGGAAMATAATATACACCAACCCYTTAAGTGGWCRTTAATAAGGTGGGAGGATCAAACAGTGATCCAAGTACGAARTGTACCCGGGAGTCCTACATTCACTGCTACTTTATGTGAGTTGGTGCCTATTGAACCATGTCTAGATCRTATGGGGTTTTACTTTTGTCCTAGTTCTAATCCTGGGCGAGGAKACTGTAACTACCCAAACTCTTATTATTGTGCTTATTGGGGATGTGAAACTATAGCCTCTGATTGGACTCCAGAAGCAGGGTTAGATAAGTTTTTATCAGTAAAATGGGGGCCTTCTGGGTGTAACTCCCCCCCAAAGAGGATTTCCAGCTGGGGTATCGGGGAAATCCCCACTATACCCCCCCCCCCGGGAACTTGTAAACATTTAGTGATAAATATCACACATCCGGAGGATCCGGGATGGTTTTTGGGAAAAACCTGGGAAGTCCGTTACTGGGAGTCCGGGACCGATAGAGGTGGATTAATTTCCATAAAGAAAGATGCTCCCCCTGGCACAGGAGGCTGTTGTTCGATTTGATGAACAAATTAAAAGGGACCAAAACAAAAAGGGGGGATTGTGACAGGTGCTAATTTGTTACATCAACTCGGGAAGTGATTTTACGATGAAACGAGGCGCTAAGTACGGGCTATCAACTCGTGGAGTGATTTTACCATGAAACGAGGCGCTAAGTACGGGCTATCACCACAATGATTGTACTGAGCCCCACGCACAACGCAGAGGAAGACCCCAGCCTTCATCCCGACCCCCCCCCCCCCAGCAACAGCCGGCGCAACCACAGAAGTTACAGGCATATAAGGGGACTGCGAGCGGGGGATCGCGCGCGCCGTTGGTGGAGCAGGAGACTCCCCGGCCGCCCAGCGCTGTTTTGCTTACTTGTGACTTGCTCAATTATTCCATTAAATTGGGATTTATGCAACCCGGCCCGAGTGGTTGTCAATTTGTCACGTTTACCTATAACATCCTGAAGGAAGCTGTTCCCAAAAAAATTCATTTTGGGTGAAGATGGAAACTGGCTTGTTGGAACACCTCGAAGTTTCTGTGGTGGAATAAGTAATAAAACTCGAAAACGAATCCGGAATCCCGAACACTTGAAGGTAATTGAGATATTTGCCATTATATTTACTTCTGTTAAATCAAAGGAGGATAATAAGTGCATATTTGCATGTAAAGCTCTTCAAAGAAGCAACAGTACGTGAAACTGCTATTTGACACAATAAAAATGATGCTGGTGATACAACAGGTTTCATTTCTCTCTGTGGTCAAATTCCAATTTTGTGCCTAAATATTTGTGTTAGGAAAAAAAGTGTGATATTTGTTGGAAATCCAGCCCCACTTCATGCTGGAAAATGGATTCTCTTCCTGCAAACCTGTACTCGTACACAGTAGTTCTTACGCTTACAAAAACTTCCTTTAGATTCACTGAGATGGTGGCGTAGCGCCTGCAGGGCGGGTGTTTGGGGCTCTGAGACAAAGCCTTGATTTCTGCCCAAGCTTCTTTCCTGGGTGTTTAGTTGCGATTGTGATCCCACCTAGTGACAAGCTTATAAAACTGAACTAGCCCAATGGTTTCTGCCGGCAGCAGGTTTGCGCAGCTGGGTCCGCGCGCTGTGCAAGCGGCACAACTCCTGAGCCAGGGAGATGCGTGCCTGGTTGKAAGGCAAAGTACCATTTATTCAAAGGCAAACGTGTGCAAACGCTCAATACATACGAAATACAAAATACAAACACAGTACGTATGCATATACAGCATGTAATATATAAAGGTATATACCTCTAGCATATAGCATGTAAAGGCAAAGTGTAAATTCATTCTCAGTGTTACTATATAGATAGTGTGTTTGGGAAGAACAGCACAGATTGAGTATCGAGTATGAATTCAGCTCAGCAGGTTGCTACTTAAAGAGTAAAATGCTGTCAAAAATTCACTGTTGGAGCTAAACAAAACACGTCATGTCTAGGCAATGAAAGCAGATAAGAAGGTTGCAGTGACGGTAACTGCATTCAGCACTGTTCATCTCAAAAAAAAAAAAATCTAGATAAGTTGAAAGAAATTCAGGGAAAAATAACAGCATATATTTTTAACATTTCTCCTTCAGTATTTGCAAAAAATGCGGTATTCCTCTCTCAGTATTTGTAGGGTTTAATTTTTCCTTTGTTTATCTTAACCTTTACGTTTTATTATTAGGGAAAAACCTGACAGCCAGATCTGATAGACTGTGGACCTGCCTCAGGACTTATGATATTTAAAATGCATTCTTGAGTATTTCCTTTCGTTGGGGTGGGTGTCTGTGAGTAGTTTTTCTTCACCACCAATTTTTGACTCAGTAACTTTAGAAAGTCATTGTTTCAGCTGAGTCACGTTTTTTTAAATAATTTTACTAGTTCTTAAGTACATATAGAAATTAAAGATTCATATTTGAATTCCTGAAGTAGTATCCTGGCTATACAGCGACACGGGTGCTGCTGGAAACGGTTGGCCGATGATTGCGTGTTTGGTACCGTTTGAAGAGGGCTTTCAAGGATGCACTGCTCGCACGTGGCACTGAGCGTTGAACACTTTCCGTTTTAGGTCCCTGGGACACTTGATAATGCTGCAGCCCACGAGGGGAAGAACTTAGAAGATTGGCAGAAAGAACTTTACAAGAAAGTGATAAAGGAGAATTACGAATCCTTAACCTCACTGGGTAAAGGTTGGTTTTGCCTTTCTCGCTGGAGGCTGAGATGCGTGCGCTGTTTCTGAGCTGGCTCTTGTCTAACAGTCCTCAAATCGTTTGATTTCTAGTGGATTAGTGCTCAGATGCTTCTGAGTCTTTTGTGAAAGAGGATAAGCTCCACATAGCTTTTTTTTTCTGTAAAAGATTGAAGGACATTCACTTTTCTAACGCCTCCGCATCTGCTTTCTCCCTGCACTCTGTCGATGTTTAGTGTGCGCACGTGGGTGATACCTTGCCTGCGCGATACGGATAGAGTAAGAGAGAGTGAAAGCATCTCCCCTGGGCAAGGGGTTCGGGTAATTGTCTCAGTAAAACAAGAAACAAATGGAAGAGATGGAGATACATGAGCTAATGAGCTGGTCCGAGAGCTTCTCGTGTGTTAGTAGGTGTGTGGCAGTTCACTTCTGAATTTAGAAAAGTATCTGTTGTTCTAACTGAAGTTTGCGTTTGGAAATGTCACCAGCGGCTTGCAATAAAACACAGTATCATGAATCCTATGGATTTGTTAATCATAGTTAAAATGTGAGTTACACTTCATCATCCCCAAATCCCGATGTCTGTGATTTTTTGTGAGTCACTAAAGATTATTGAACTATTTTGATGCAGAAATGGTTAAATCAACATGGATAATGTTCCAAAAAATTAGATCCTACCGTTGGTTTTAAGTGCCAACTATATATTTGTTTTAAGTCATTGTTTTTTAAATATGAAGGTGTGAACCCCTTCTGGCTCCTCAGTTTTCAGTTGATCACTTGGATTAAGAGAAGAAGGAAGCTGCTCTAATTATAGGCCAAAAGTGCAGGTACTTGTCCTCCGGGCTGGAGGAAGAGAGCTGCTGGGAACTCCAGCAGCCTCAGTTGTTTACTCCTGCTTGTGCTTTGTGACCCTCTGCAGTTCTGTGTGAGAAATGCTGATTTAGCCTGGCCTCGTTCTGTTGCTATTTCCGCAGTTTCAAATATGAAATTGCGTTGAAGCTTTGGAGAAACAATGAGAGAATCTAATTCTGCTTTTTTATTTTTTACATACCTTCCATTTTATACGGTGGAAGAGCCTAGGCTCTGCAGACAGCAGCCTCTATTTTTTATACAACTCTGATCTTAAAAAAGATGTGCTGTATATTGAATTAGAAGGGGTTACTTGAGGGAAAGTAAGTTGTGTATCAGAAAGACGGTCAGGACTCAATCATTACATATGTGCACCAGACAGCTCGATTAAGTGTTTATGGTTGTAATCAATTCAAGCCCTTCCATTTTTGAACACTTCACTTTTCAACCTTTTGGATATAATTTCTGAAATATTTTTGTTTTTTAATTGGAAGATAGATATTGCCCCCTCTGCTGCTTCCAGACCACCCTCTTCGATGCCAGAGTGGCTGCAGCAATAGTTTGCTCTTATCTCCTCATTGCTTTCCCTGGAGGGAAAGAGAGAGGTGTCTTACCTTTCATGCCCGTAAGTGTTCTCCGGCCCGCTGCTGTGCCCGTCACGCAGCAGCAGCACCGCGGAGGGCACGGGAAGACCCTCCCGACTGCGGGGCAGTCGCTGCTGCCCTGGCAGGCGGAGGAGGAGGCAGGGAAAGTCCCGTTCCAGCTCTGGGTTGCCTACGCTCAATCCACGGGCATCGCGTCAACACCCGAGCTGCGAAGGTACGGAGGATGTTCAGCCCAGAGGGAATTATCAGATAGTTTCCTGCTGAAAAAATATCCCAGGAATCTACTAGGCCTGTAAAAATGGAAACTGTTAGATGCTTATAATTGGGGCAGACTTTCACGTTTTCACAGCGCCCGGAGAACTGYGTAGCACCACACTGGTGCCCCCAAACAGCAAGTCCTTGCTCACGGCGTTAAGGGGATGGAGCCTCCCAGGGACAAGGGTGCAGGAACTTCGCAACGTGTCAGAGCAATGCATTCCTTGTCTCGTCCTTCTCAGGGACTGACTGAGCTGTTYTAACTAAGTTTGTAACAGAATTGTGGATGGATATTTCATCTCAGATTGGCTATAGGGTAAATATTGCTAAGTCACTGAAAACAGTGTCTAGGCAACCTTAAATCTAATTGTTGGATGTCTGCTCCATCCCTAGCGAAGAGTGATGAAGAGAGAGGAGAATGCTGTTTCCGATTGCTTGCCTTGAAAGCTCTTTCATTTAGGTTTCTTTGRGAAAGAAAAAGGCAGTATTTTTCATGTAAATTAATGAAAATGAATCACGTTGCCAAAAAAGGGCAAAAGTAAACGATAGGCCCGGGGAAAAGCCTTCTTCAGCACCTTTGTGCAACCTGGCCTTCAATCCTCTGYGTACATCAAGACAATTAAAGTAGGCTAGGCAACATCTTTGTAATTAAAAAAAATAGAGGAAAATAATAACAGTAATTTCCACTGTGTGTGCTTTGTGCAGACCATGCTGTTCCCCAAAATGATATCCAGTCACAAGAAGCGCTGCATGTCAAGGATCAGCAAGATATTGAGGAAAGATACGTTTCCGCAAGTCTTAGCGCAGGTGCGTGAGGTCTGAAACCAGTCAAAAATCACATCTGCAACACGTTGGAACTGCACAGGCCTTTAAGATTTAGATGGTGTGGGGGGGGTTATAGTACGTTCTTACTTTTTTATCCAAACCTTGTTTTATTTGTAAAGCTGTAGTCACAATGAACCAGGAATTTTTATTCTTTGGAGATTTTTGCTAGATCAGATAAAGTCAGATAAAGGGAATGTGTGGAATCCTTTTGTTCCAGGTTGTGGTGGGACTGTGACCAAATCTGAGATGCAGAGCCATGCGCAGAGGTCAGAGAACACACAACTGCGTGGATCGTTCTCAGGAGGATCCCAAGACCTGACTTGCCAAATTTCGGACAAGGAGGTAACTTCTGAGAGCTGTCAGAATTCAGAAGCAGATCGGGCAATGGGAAGCAGAGCAGGTAACAACGCTCTTGGTGACGGAGAATCTTATGAATTCAAAGAGATCCTTTTTTACCAGGAAACCCACACAGGAGAAAGACTTTATCTGTGTGCAGAATGTAAGAAAACTTTTAAACTGAAAACAGGACTTCTAAAACATAAGCAAATTCACACCAAAAAGAATCAGGTATCATCATACATATGTACGGACTGCGGTAGAAGCTTTGGTCGGCATGCATGCCTGATCAGGCACCAAAGAACTCACACGGGCGAGAGGCCTTATAAATGTACAGAATGTGAAAAAAGTTTTATGGAAAAGCCAAGACTCACGAATCACTTGCGAACGCATAACATATACATGTAATCCGTGTGCCAGAAGTTTTATTGGGATAGATTTTCCATTCATTTATGAAAAAATCCACCCGGAGATGATGGCTTATAATCATATATTGGTTATAGGGGAAGCTTTAAGATGAGAGCAGTTTTATTAAACTGAATCAAATTCAAGCATGAAATGCATCTGTTTGGTGCCAGCCTAATAAGCGTTCATTAGTAGCAGATTTTAATTAGTGGCCAGATGATTCATATCTGGGAGGGGGAAGCGTATAGAGCTGTGACTGTACCAAAGGCATGATTAAAAAAAAAAATTCTGAAGCACCAAACAGCTTATGCTGGAGAATGTCTGTATTAATGCAGAAAAATGCTGGAAGCTTTTCAGATACGAGAAGACTGTGAAAGATCAGCACAAAATATTTAGATCAGAACAAGATCATCCGCAGAGTTATAAGCAGGAAATGGGGCTTCTAAGAGCTTACATTAAGGTAAATGATTGGGCTTGATGTAAGAATAGCCAAAAATGTTATTTCAGCACTTAGAGTCGTAGGACAGTAATGGTGGCAGTGAAAGCACAATTGCATGGAAATGAGAATCACACAGGTGCTTCCAGCATCTACTCACAGGGGGTGAGAGGCCGGTTCCAGTTCTGAGATTCTGGAGACGAGCAAGGGCGTATGCTTAATGTATGTGCAAAGTATATGTAAAATTACTGTTCTCTGCAAACTAAAGGAACAAGCAATAGCTCCACATACAGACAAGATTAACAGACAGGAGGAGGGGAGTCCTGTGGAGACAGCGTTGACAGATCATGCATCTTCTCTCTGCAGGATGGGGAGGATCTGCAGTGTTTTTGCTTATTCCAGTTGAGTGCAAAAACTGAAAAACTAGCGTAACTTCCTAGTTCAAAGCACCTGCTTTGCAGTGAGACCTTGAATTAAGTCGATGCTCTCAGCTTCCCAKGAGAAATAGTAGGAGCAAGAAGCAACGGTGCTGTGATGGCGTGTGATAAATTCTGAAGGCAATTGTGTAACGTGGTTGTCCACGCTAGGATGGGACCAAACTTGGCCCCGAGGGATCCCTGCCAGTCCTAAATATGGGTATAGCTTACAGAAAACTGTTTTCTCCCTGGCTTCTCATTATTTCCTTCTCATAAATTACCCTGGGGACAGCTTTTCTTTCGTTGTTCTCCCACGTAATTTAAYGTCTCGGTAGCCCCAAGCAGAACCTCAGTGGAAGAGCTGCTGTCGGAAACTGCCTCCTTCCCCTGCTGGTCTGCAAGCGCAGCACTAAGGAGCATCCGTCCAGGGAAAGACCAGGCAGAGATGGTCACTTAAAACAGATTTTGCATGCTCCAAAATGCAAATATTAACGCTTGTTTAGCGGGTTAAACGGAGGCAGAGATTAAACGGAGTTAGAGATGCAAAGCCGGGCAGCGGTAGGGCTGTTCAAAGTAAGGGTTATGCGTGGTTTCGCTCGTTCAAAATTCTGAGCAGATCTGAGCATTAGCAGGGGACGTAGCGAGAATGGGCAGCTAGAGGAATTGTGACTTCTGCAAAGGATATTCTGGTTTTGTTTGAGCGGTAAAAGTCCAGATTTGTAGGGAAATGCAGAGTCAGAGCACCTTTCTGTTGAAATGACTTGTTCKCATCCTAAGAAATGAGTGTCTGGAGTACCTGGAACTGGGAGACTGTATCTGTGATTCTGTGATAATTTTATTTTCTATTGCCTATGAGCAGAAGGGCTTTGATTTGGCAAGAAAACTATGCTGAACATCCTTTCTCTCTGACCTGAGACGCAGAGCATGCGCAATGAGAAAAATGTGTAACGTTAAAGCTCAGAGATGTCCTCTAAGGGGCTTGGTGAAGTACTTTCTACTTGTGACATAAAAAATGCAGAGATTTTAATGGATTTAAAATGAAAAGGAAAATAAAGGAATCTGCCAAGCCCTTGAGCTTTAAAGGTGAGTTTTGTTGGCTTTGTTTCTAACAAATACAGACCCTTGTTCAGTTCCATTGGTGCTGGTAGGAATTTTGCCATAATTGAGAACGGGCTTAGGCTCTTAATAATTAAACAAATAGTTTGTGTGCTATTCTCTCGACATACTACTGTTATATTATATAAACTCCAAAACCAGTTATTTCTGAAGCTATATTTAAACAGCGTCTTTTCAGACTCCATGAAAAATAACACTAAAACTTAAACTGTCATGAAGATTTATGCCCAGTGCTAAGGGACAYGAAACACTGTTAATACACAGTGGTTACTGGATAGGACATTTCTGTTCCTTCTGTATCCAAAAAGAGATTCACCGTAGAGCAAATTACCCTGTTTTCAAGAACAAATTTGCCTATATAGCGTACGATGACCTCTTGTAGGTGCACTATTATTGGTCAGTGCATCTCTTCAGGTACCTTCCTGTGTCATGAGGCAACAGTGTCCCATCCTTTACCGTGGCTAAATAGTCTACACAATAAATATGCTTCTTAAATTGAAAAAAAAGGAATATAGCATAAGTTTAGCATCAGAAAGCCCAGCAACATACGCCTTTATCCTAGTCCAAAATGTAGACTAAAGTAGAATAGAACAAGCCTGATTGAAGTGTGATAAAAATACAGTAATTCTTTAGTCTAGTATCTGGTAGAAGCACTTGGGAAGTTAAGATGGGAAACAAGTAGGAGGGATGCATAAACTAGCCGTTCCTTGCCTGAGTCCTCGTACAGAAACACGTGCAGGAATCAGGAGATTCTCTGAATTCCTCTCTAGGAGCTTTTGTTTCAGTTCTCTTCAATCACRGAGTTTGACTTGCTATGGGATAAATTCTGTTCTGAACCTTGTAGCAGGGCRAGTAAGAAATCTAAGTGAAAATCACTATATTTGCCTTTAGAAATAATGTTCGTGCATCAGGAAATAGAAGCTACTGCATAAACTGTTGTGTTTGTGCAGTCAGAGAAAAAAAGGTCAGATCCTTGGCAAGTTAGGTATTTATTGAAGAGAATTTACAATTCATTTTCTTCCAAAAAAAAGTTATTGGTCATGCTTAATCTGAAAATGTAAAGCTTACCCTGATATATAACACCTTATCAGGAATAACAGTGACGGAAACACATTCAAGAATTTTTTTTTTTTTACTTTTAAGAGCCCTTATTTTCTGCTAAATGGTAGAAACACGCTTTGGATTTAGCATATGTGGGTTTTCTGCCCTGTTTTGATTGTGCTTTATGGTTTGCAGTCTTAAGTGTCCTTTCCCATTCTGCTCTGTTCAGTTTACAAATTAAAGGTTATCTGGCTTTTCATGACTAATGCTGACAATAGWTTGTTTCTTTTTAAAGCCTTTCTGTACTCGTCTCTCTCCTCACTGATCTCTTCAAATGGGGAATCTCATCTTCTGTGTTTGACTGGTGCCTTCTCTGCTGTGGGTGCTACTGAAACGCAAATAAATAATGAACTACACAAGCTGAGATTTTGTGCATGCCGTTTCTGGGAAGAGATCATCTTCCATTCTTGACGTGGCTGGGTTTTTTTAGCAAAAGCAATCGAAAAAGGGATCTCTTTCCCAGGCGATCCCAGCTGCGTTTGTATGGTTTTGGCCTTGTCTTGCCTGACCCGCGCGATTCTCATMATTCCTTTTTGCCTCGCTTGTAGAACGCGCCGGTAGCACTTCCCTGCCCGCTGTTGGCAGCGTGGGAAAGACTGCGGGGCGCTTTATGTACTGGCCGTGTGGCACCCTGATATGAAGGAAACCRCTAACGCCGCATTTCATCCTTTATGCCTTCCCCTCCCGTCGCTGGATCCGGGCACTGCTCCGACACACGGGCATCGGCAAACCCGCTGCCTCCGTTCCCGTTCAGGGTCACGGATCGTTCACCCTCCCAATGACAGCTCTAYGCCCCAAGGCGATCCTGTCTCGTGGTGGAAAAGACCCACTGAAGCTGAAGCAGGATCTAAAGCACGCAGCGGGGCTTGAAGAGCGTCCGCCTGCTTTCCCTTGGGATTTGCCGGGCTGCCATGCTGCAGCGGGGCTTTAAGCCAGCACAGGGATTTGAGGAAGAGGCCAGATTTCCAGTGCTGAGCGGCAGGTTCCCCTCTCCACGGCACAGACGAGTGTGGAGGGACCGCCGAGGCCGTGTAGGGGTGCCGGTCGCTGCGACGGGGCCCGGGAGGGAATTCCCGCCGGGATTTGGGCACCTGCGCTGCGGGCTCTGCACCGGGGCAAGTTATCTGCTCTCTCCTCGTGATCCCTGGAGAGGAACAGGGGCTGCTAAAGTGGGATTTGCCTGCCCCGCTGTGGATGGGTCCATCAGGGAGAGATGAGCGGTGCCCTGGAAGGGCCCTTTTCTCTCCGCAGGCTCTAAGGAGAGTTTAGACCATGAGATCAGCTATAAATGTCTCTTACAGGTAAGACCAGGTAAAATTAGTCATACCCTGAACACTGTTTAACTATCAATGTGTAAAAGAAGGTGYGATGCAGAAACTTATATTTTTGACACAGTTAATGACGAATCCACAAGAGAAGCCACCCTTGATCTAGGCCTAAGCAGGGGACACGATCTGCTTCAAGACGCTTGAGCTGCTTTGTCACAGTAGCCATAACAAGCTAAAATTCAACATCTGTGTAGGAACAAAAAAAGAATAAATAYGACATCTGTTTTATTGCCATGTTTCAATTAAAGAAGATAAACTGTATGAGAAAGAGAAAGCATGTTAAAAGTGAATTAAAGCAGCAGCTAAAAGGGTAAAGGGCTTACAGGGACGGCTGAAGCGGTTTAAGACAATTTCACGAGCTAAGAGTAAAGGTGTGCTACTTGTCAAAAAAGGCAAGAAAAGGATTGCACAGGCCCCCCACCTCCCAAACGGTCATGGTTTAACRCAGATAAAATAAGTTACTAGAAATAAAAAGGCATCCTTTGGAGAGGGGAGGTCACATCCAAACGCACAGACAGGAAGGGGATAAACCTTGGTGAGCGGAGTATGGTACAAAGGTACAAAGAGCTTGAACTTTCTCGGGATGAAAAGCTAAGTTTAGTAGCGGCATCTGGCAGAACGTGAAGCAAAGGCGCACTGCAGGGAAAAGGAAAAGCAGTTTGTTGCATTAAAGGGCCTAATGTGTCCAAGCTCTGGTTGTTGGCGAGGCCTCAAGGAGGGTGCAGCACATCTCTCCGAGCGGCCGGTTGACTGGTGCATCTCATGCGTAAAGACTCGCTTTCCTTCGCTCGCTTCTGCCGGTACTCGGYGGTGAGCTGGATGCGCCCAGCCGCCTTCACCGAATAAAGTAAACCTCAGACCAGCCGCTTGGAGGATCACCGGCTCCAGGAGGGTACCGAGTGCGGCAGGGCTCTGCTTTCAAAGACAGAAAAATGCATTCTTAGCGYTTCGGCTTTGCCCTGAGCCAGTGCTCGCTGTGGCCTGATGGCTTCTTAGCTCAGTGTTTTTGTTAACTTGTGCCATTTTTATTCTGCAAAGATTTCAGACCCTCACGGATGCTCCCAGAGAGCGCCGATGACTTGCAGTTTGAGCATCATGATGTTCAATTCAAAACGGGAAGAGCTCCCAGACCTTGGAGCTCTGCTCCCCTCCTAAATGGTTGGATGAGCAGAGAACGACCCAAATACTTAGAAAAATATAAAATGTGTTTTTGCAGTGATGTGGCCTTGGGGATATCAGGCCCACGTAGCAAACTCAGCGGTGATATATTATTGTCACCCTTTACAGACACTTTGGAGAGGGAGCTATTCGGTTTGAAACCTGCTTAAGCGTTTCRCGATAAGAAGCACAGCCGCTGGCGCAGACAGCGTCCAAACCGCCCGCGGAGGCTGGTTTGGAAAACAAAGCTACGTTTATCCAGCAGAGACCAGCACCCAGGTGCATCTGAAGCTGCTTTGGGGAAAGAACAGCCACTTGCACTCGGACTCCTCCGCTCAGAAGCGCTGCGGCTCCGTGAAATCAGGAGCGGTGCAGAAAGGATACCGGGGGTCCCTTGCTCCCCGTCTCTTCTGCTGCGGGACTTGTGAGATGTCAAATTAAGGCAGCGGGTTCAAAGCAAACGGGAGGTGGTTCTTTGCACGGCGGGGAGTTAAACCGTGGTCCTCCATGCAGCAGGATGCTGTCGGTGCAGAGTTTACGCTGCCTCAGAATTGGCCGGGTAAAGTTCCAGCGGAAAAAGTGGTAAGAGGTGCTTAAATACAGAGATGCCACCTGCGGCTCGGGAGGTCCTGGCACTGCCAAGGGCTGGCAGCCAGGAGACCCTCGCCGTGGTCTCGCACCCCTCGCYGGGCCGAGGGGTAGAGGCTGCCGGGGCAGGGCCGGAGGAGCCTGGCTGCACCTTGGCTCGGATGCGGTGGAGCTGGGTTTGGGGGATCATGGCCCTGTGGCCACCTGGAGGAAGGCCCAGGTCCTTGGGAGCCTTCTTCGGGGGTTTCCATCCAGGCAATCGAAGGAAGCACTGGGGGCCATGGGGGTGTATGTGTGTGGGGGGGGTATTTGGCAGCAGTGGAGACAGGCGGCTCCGTATCGGAGGAGCGAGCTGCTGGCTCCGCCGCCACTCCAGGCCGCTGCCACAGCTCTGAACGTGAAACGCGCCCTGAGGTAACGGCGCTGCCCGGGGCTGAGGGGCGGTTGCCACGGTAACGGCCCGGCCCGGGCGCGGGACCGAGGGGCGGTTGCCGCGGTAACGGCCCGGCCCGGGGTGGGGGGGGGGCCGAGGGGCGGTTGCTACGGCAACGACGCGGCCCGGAAGCGCCCGGCAGCGGGCGCGGGTTGCTGTGGCAACGGCGCGGCCCGGAAGCGCCTGGCAGCGGGCGCGGGTTGCTACGGCAACGGCGCGGCCTGTCCCGGCGGTGCCGCCGCTTTTTGAACTGTGCCGTTAGGCGGCGGCGGGAACAGCCGCCCGCGGGGCCGGGTGCGGAGGCACCGCGCGTTGCTGCTCGGCTGTGAGCCGAGTCCCCTGCTCTTCCCACGCGAAACGGCTGCTCGAGACCCCGAGCGGGGCCCGTCCAGGAAGGCCCGTGGCTTCCGCCGCCCCCTGCATGTGGCGGGAGGGAAATGGCAAAGCTGTTTTAAATTGTTATTTATAACGACGTTATTTATGACATTATTCATAACAAACGTTAAGGGGCTGTTATGGATCCCGGCATCTCTATGCCGTTCCCAAGCAAGATGTTCCCACACGGAGCGAGGGGAAGGGCCATGCGCCGGGGAGCAGCAGGAGCGACTTTCCTTTATCTCGGAAAACTATGTCCCGCTTCCACTTTTTGCTCCTGCCCCAACTTTGTCCTTGATGGTTTTTCCTCTCCCATTAATTCCTCCTCCTCTTCCCAAGTATTTACACGTGCGAAGATGGTCGAAGCAAGGTGCGGTTCCATAACGGATCCCCTCCTGCGCAGATGGGTAGCAGCAGTATCGTGAACCCGCCTGCCCGCTCACGGCTTCAGACGAGCAGGGCTGGTGCGGGGCCCCGGCTCCACACCTCGCCCCGGCGTGGTGGGCTCGGAGCAGAGGGAGCCGCAGGCCAGCGAGGCAGGAGGCCCCCGGCTCCACGGCCGAAGCCCCGAGCTTGCCACTCTTACCTGGCTCCGGAGCACTCCCGCGCAAGCTGCCCTTCCGTGGCTCTGCTCCCAGGATCCCTGCACTGCTGGGTGCGGATCCCACCGGCAAAAATGGCGCACGGCCAAACCAGCCCCTGGCCTTGCTCTGCCCACTCCCCAGCCACTCTTGCAGCTACATCTAATCTTAAGCAGCTGCTGCTAAATCCCTGCTGCTGGAATGTGGCAGCTCATACAGCTCCAGGGAAAAAGCTGCTCCTCTCCTAGCCAACATCTGCCACTTGAGGAAGGAGAAGTTTTTCTTCTGCTCAGATCTAGTCTAAACTCACAGAAATATTCCGTGGCTATGGCTAACGCACTCCTCTGCCTCTTCCCGTATGAGCTGGTGATGCCCTTCCCCAGGTGGAGCGCAGGAGAGCTGGGCAGTGGTGGCCAAGGTGGCCCAGAGGAGAGGGGAGTCCCAAAGGCGCCCGGAGTGCGTGGTGGAACAGCATCCTTCGAGCTGCTCTAGCTCAGCCACGTCTCGCTCATCCAAACCACTAACAGTCGGTGCTGGGTCAGAGCCGCTAACGGCGGTACGTATCAGTGAGCACCCCACAAGTCACAGCAAAAAGCTGTCCCTCCTCCAAGTGCTCGAGGTGCTGTCACGTCCCAAGCGTGTGGTCACTGCTTCGCGGCAGGTGCGATGGGCCGACTGCCACGAGCGGTGTCTGCTGAACCGTCAGCGCCTGCACCGGGGGAGCCCCCTTCGCCTGGCCGTGCTGCGGGGGCGGCTTCGTGCTCACGAGTCGTTTCGCAAAGCGCCGGAGGAATCACGGGCGGGAGCAGCCCCGTGCAGCCAGCAGTGCCGCAAAGGGCCCCGCCAGCCCGGCTGCATCCGGGGCGGCAGCGGGGAGAGCGCTGCGGAGAAACACGGAGCTGCCCGTGTCCTAGAGCAGCTGCGCCAGAGCCGGATGCGCGAGAACAGCTTTCAGTGCAAAAGAGCCCCTGGGGAATATTAGCGTCTCCGCCGTGCTGAGCGAGGAGAGCTGGAGGTGTCACGGTCTCCCCGCGGGCGCGAAGCAGAGCGGGGAAGGCAGAAGACACGTGGCAGCTGCTTGGAAGGGCCAGACAGGAGGTGAACCCACCCCAGGAGCGAAGGGTCTTGAAAACAGCCGCGATGGAGAGCCTGGGCCCAGGGGTCGTGCAGGGACGGAGGRCCAGGGAAGGGCTGCTCTCCACCCACCCCCAGCAGGGACGGCAGCGGTGCGGGGAAGGAGCTGTCTCCGTTCGGAAAACACGGTAGGAGAGCCAGAGGGGTGCACGGGGATGTCTGAGGGGGCTACGCGCTTTCACCRGCTCTGCCCTCTCTTAGCAGAGCCGGTCAGGTCAGCGTGGCAGCAGGGACGGCGCGGCCTGGCCTCGAGCCCTGGGTTACTGTGACGGCGTTTTTCCTCGTGGTAAGTACTGGCAGGCAAGTTGCTCCCGCAGCACGTGGACACAGGGGTTGCTGTTAACAGCAGACGTCTGAAAGTTTCCAGTCCACTTGGTTTTGGTGAAAAACTGGAAGGTATGACCCAACAGTAACCTGAGGCTCTGAAAAGCTGAAGGCAAAGGAAGGTTAAAAAAAAAACTTAAACTGCCATTATTTGCTATTTTCACAAAGAAACAGCGCTTTTGCGAGTGTGCTTTGTCTGTCTGTCGGTCTACTCCTCGCCCATCCCCTGCCAATAATGTTTTAATCTGGCCAGATCCAACCAAAGGAGAGAGGGTAGAAAGTCTCAAATATATCAAGGTTCTACCAATTTACTGAAAATTAGTAAGTGGGGAGAGACCCGAATCAGTTCCCCGYGGAGGGAGAGGAGGGCAGAGCCGCTAACCGGTGAGCCGGGCAGTCAGCGCCGGACCCTGCGCGTCCCTCGCCCCTGGGAGCCCAAAGGCTCGGGCTGTCGCCCCTGCAAGGCCAGTTCCGCAGCGCCCGGCTGCTTCGGCCAGGCTGGGTGCTCAACAGCTCATTTAAAAAGCCTCCATCATCGGGGGGGCTTGGCCTGTGATTCGGGACCCCTGGGAGGCTGCAGGGCTGCCGCTGCCCTCCCCGGCGTTTGTCCTCGCCGTTTGGGATGGCGTTCCCCCCCCCCAAGCGGTGCTCCACAAGTTGCTTTCTTGCACCCGAAGGTTCCTTCCACCTTCCCRAGTCCCCTCCCGGAGGCAGGGTGCTGCTGCCTGTATTCGGCGGATGTGCTGGTGTGAATCAGAGGCCTGGCCTGGATCCTGAACTTCCCCGACAGGTTTTCTTGCAGGTCTGTCTCCTGCTGCCAGCACCGTTCTGTGCGTGACGCCGTCTTCGGTGACTCTGCGTCCCGGGTGGCTGATGGGTTTGAGCTTGTCTTACGCTCTTTGGGTTGCTGTTTTGCTTTTTCACCTGTCTTGCCACTAATAGTAAGGTTTGACAACTGGCAATAGAGACAGAGTTTGAGGTGTTGAGGTGCCGTGTGTGTGTGTCAGCAACCATGTGCAGCCTCCGGAACCGTCCCGGTCCCCCGGCACCTGCGTCCTGCTGGAGGCACTGCCCTCTGAGCACCGGGTGAGGGGATGCAGGGGAATCCCGGCATCTTTGGGCCTGGCTTTGGAAGGGAGATGATGAAAAGGTAGCAGCTTTTTCCTGCTTTGTGTGCTTGATTTTTTTTTTCTTTTTTTTTTCATTTTGCTTAAGACCGTGGTTTCCTGGCCCTCCCTAAATTACACTGAAAGGTGACACAGAACAAGGTCTCCTAAAAGTTGTCTTTGTGGCCTAGTTCTTCCTCCTTGTGGTGCCCCTTCCCTGCCCTGGCCCCCCAGGGCTTCGGGGTCTCCCAGCTGCTCCGGGGCACCAGCTCTGGGTCTCTCTTCCCTCACCTGGTTGCCGAACAGACAGTTCACAGTTGGGCTGAATTTGTCTCTGTTTGTCTCATTCCCTCAGATCGGGCCAGAGTCGAGCGGAGGAACCGGAGAGGAACTCTTCCCCCAGCCCAGTGCACTAACATACGTCGGCTGCCCCGTTTTCTGTATCCATATCCTCCCTCCCTGGTGTCGGCCCTTTCCCGGGAGCGCGAGGCAGCCTTGTACCCCCTCCCTGCCATCCATGGGCTCCGTGTTGTTCCTTCCCGGGGTTACAGGCAAGCCTGGAGCTGCAGCCGCCGGGGCGGCGCATCCCTCTCGGGGAGGGGGAGCAGCCAGACACTGCTGGGAAGTCCCAGCCGCGGGCAGCAGGGCCACCCCACGGCCCCCTCCCAGTATTTCCCTACACCTCCGCCTCCGCTGCTGCCGGCTGAAAGAGACCTTTGGCCCTGGAGCAAGGGCAAATTTGTTATGCAAAACGTTGCTTTCTGGCAAACCTTTAAATAGCCGAACCCTGGAGGAGCGAAGCCTGCCCACGACGCCCCTTGGGGCACATCCTCTCCTCGGTTACTTTTACACCCGTGTGTTTTCCAATGGTTTTGGTGCCGTTTTTTTCCTGACTTGCGACGATGAAAGGGAAGCAGCCCAGCCTCCGGGCTCAGTGAAACATATCTAGTACCTGAAACACTGAATAATTCATCCTGAGGCTGCTGCCGTCAGGTAGGCGGGTTGTTCCTGTTATCCTCATCTTACAGACCGGAAAACCTGAGCTGAGACACGAGGAGGCTAAAAGTGGGGCAGAGGCAGGGCTGCGGGGCAGGCCTGGGAAGCGGAGGGGCACGGGCAGGCCTGGGAAGCGGAGGGGCACGCGCGGGCCGGCTGCAGTTGTGGGTGGAGGTCCAGAAGCTGAAGCTGGTTTCCTCAGCCATGTGCAGGACGGGGCTGGACCCAGGCCCCGGATTTGGGAACTCCGCAGGCTGCCAGGGTCTCTCTGGGGAGGCAGTAAGCGCTGCAGAGGGCACTGGGCCAGAGCCCAGCGTGTGATTTTTAGCGGGACTCAGCGCTCCGATCCTGCACTCTAGCTGTGCTCGAGTCAGTGCTAGAAGGGATATGGTATAAAGCAAGTGCATCCTTAAGTGAAATGGCTGCTTAAGGCTTCTGTGACGCCTGCTTTCCGCTATACTCATTTCATTAACCCTTCTTGTCCCGTGCCTCGGTTTGCCCATCATCTCCTCTAGGCTGGGGCTGGCTCTGGTCCCTGTCCAGCATGGGAGACTCCGTTGTGGCCCACCTGGTAGAGACACTGCAGCAATAAGGTGCTCAGAAAAGATTTTCCTCTAAGGTTTCCATGAAGGCAGGACCATAATGTTTTTCCCTGGTGCAAAAATCTAAAGTTGATCCTCCTACCCGTGCAATTCCCCTGGTGCTATTCGTTCAAAGAAGCCCCGGCTAGGGGTGAGGGCCCAGGCGGGTCCCCAAAGCCCCAAAGATCCCTGCACACAGGTCTCCCAGCAGCTGTGGCACCTGTGTCCTGCTCTGCCCCAGGTGGCCTGGTGCAGGAGCGGGTGGTCACCCCGCTGGCATGTCCCAGCGCTCGCCCGAGCAGCTGACGCCAGCTGGCTCCAGCCCGGTGCGTAAATGCTTTGTGTTCTGGCCAGTGGTGCCGGGTGCTGTACAAACACCGTTTGGGGGTTTGTTGGAGGGGAGAAGGGGTCCCAAAAGTACAGGCCGAGGGGAGGGGGGAGACCCCCTTTCCGAGCTCCTACCCCCCCACCTGCAGCGCCTGTGCAAAGCTGGCRCGCCTGGTGCTCCGAGAGCAGGCGCCTGCCGAGAACACAGCGTCCAGCTGAGCGGAGACAGCTCCGGGAGCTCCCGGCAGGGCCTCGGCGCAGCCCCGGGGCTCCTGGCTGGGCAGGGACCCCCGGGGCTCCGGGCAGGGGCTCGGGGCTGGGCAGGGGCTCAGGTCAACCCCAGGGCTCGGGGCAGCTCTGGAGCTCCGGGCAGGGGCTCAGGGCCAGGCAGAGGCTCAGGTCAACCCCAGGGCAGGGACCCCCGGGGCTCCGGGCATGGGCTCGGGGCCGGGCAGGGGCTCAGGTCAACCCCAGGGCAGGGACCCCCGGGGCTCTGGGCAGGGGCTCAGGTCAACCCCAGGGCAGGGACCCCCGGGGCTCTGGGCAGGGGCTCAGGTCAACCCCGGGGCAGGGACCCCCGGGGCTCCGGGCAGGGGCTCAGGTCAACCCCAGGGCTCAGGGCCGGGCAGGGGCTCAGGTCAACCCCAGGGCTCGGGGCAGCTCCGGGGCTCCGGGCCGCGGTTCGGGGCAGCCCCGGGGCTCGGGGTCGGGCAGGGCGGCCGGAGCCCCGGGCCGGGGCCGCGCAGAGCGGCGCGGCGGCTTCTCCCG
>NW_020451127.1:197459-200797 GCF_003343035.1 Apteryx rowi
TGAGCCCAGGAAGCCCCTGTGTGTCCTGGCCGGGGGTGCCCGTGTGCCCCGGGGCACCCTGCGCATGCTGCAGCCTGGGATGTCCCCATGCACCTTGACCCAGGATGTCCATGCACCCCAGGATGTCCCCGTGCACCTTGACCCGGGATGTCCATGTGCCCCGGGATGTCCCCATGCACATTGACCTGGGATGTCCGTGCGCCCCAGGATGTCCCCATGCACCTTGACCCGGGATGTCCATATGCCCGAGGATGTCCCCGTGCATCTTGACCCGGGATGTCCGTGTGCCCCAGGATGTCCCCATGCACATTGACCCGGGATGTCCCCATGCACCCTTGACGCGGGATGTCCATGCGCCCCGGGATGTCCCCATGCACCTTGACCCGGGATGTCCATGTGCCCCGGGATGTCCCCATGCACATTGACCCAGGATGTCCCCGTGCACATTGACCCAGGATGTCCATGCACCCTGGGATGTCCCCACGCACTCTTGACCCAGGATGTCCATGCGCTCCGGGATGTCGCCGTGCACCCTTGACCCAGGACGTCCATGCGCCCTGGGATGTCCATGCATCCCAGGCTGTCCCCGTGCACCTTGACCCAGGATGTCCATGCACCCCGGGCTGTCCCCGTGCACCCTTGACCCGGGATGTCCCTCYGCCCCGTGGACAGGCCAGAGGTCACCAGCTCCATGGGTGACCCTGTGCYGCACGGCGTCCCGCGGGTGCCAGCACCGGCACCAGCTCCCCGGCTGTGCCGCCATCCCCTCCCATCACCACCAGYCTCCCGCTGGGGCAGAGCCGAGCTGCCCATCCCATCCTGTCCCGTCCCGGCGCAGGTGCAGGAGTGGAACGTCGAGGCGCAGCACCTGATGCCGCTGCAGCCGCCGCTGCTGCCCGAGCGCGCGCACATGCGGGAGGCCCAGCTCCACTCCGCCGAGGCCTCGCTCTGGACTGTGGTGGCCACGGTGCAGGCCATGGAGAGGAAGATTGACCTGCTCGCCACRCGCCTGCTCAGCCTGGAGGGCAGGTCCGGCACCGCCGAGAAGAAGCTCCTGGACTGCGAGAAAACCACGATGGAGTTCGGSAACCAGCTGGAGAGCAAGTGGGCCGTGCTGGGCACCCTCATCCAGGAGTACGGGCTGCTCCAGCGGCGCCTGGAGAACATGGAGAACCTGCTGAAGAACAGGAACTTCTGGGTGCTGCGGCTGCCCCCTGGCCCCAAGGGGGAAGTGCCCAAGGTATCCGTAACCCGAGGGCCGTTTGCCGGCGGTGCCGGCGTTGGGGCTGCCGAGGGCGGTCGGGGGGCAGCAGTCACCAACCTGCTGGGGCCTTGTTTCCGCAGGTGCCGGTGACGTTTGTTGACATTGCCGTCTACTTCTCYGCCGAGGAGTGGAAGAATTTGGAGGAGTGGCAGAAGGAGCTGTACAATAACCTGGTGAAGGAGAACTACGAGTCCTTGATCTCCCTGGGTAAACATCCCTCTTCGCCCCTTTCCCGGYTTGTTCCTAGAGGGTCCCATCTCGGGGGGTCCCGGCCGCCCAGGAGCGGGTAGGGTYGGCCGCGGATGGCCAACCGTGTCCAGGCCGCCTGTGTCCAGGGCTTGGCCAGCTGAACGTCTGCCCCCGAATGTCTCCATCCCTGGGTGATGCCGGGGCTGGGTCCCCCCGGGTGTGCAGCCGGTGCCCTGCCACCGCCACCCATGTCCGTGTCTCTCCGAGCAGACGGCGCCCTCTCCAGAAGYGACCCGCAGCCCCGGATCGAGCGCGGGGAGGTGCCCTGCGTCCCCGAGCCGCGGGACCTGGAGCAGAGAGAGCTGCCGGCGGACRCCTGCGCAGGTGCGGCGCCAGCCCGGACCGCGCGCGCTGGGAAGCCCCCTCCGCGCTGCCCCTCGCCTTGGCCGGGGGCTCGTTCCCGGGGTTTCYTCCCATCCCGGCTCCGAGGCCACCTCCCGCCCACCCATCCGTCCCCTCGCTTAGCACCGGCGTCCTCTCCCCGGCGTCCGTGCCCGGGCGCCCGCGGGGTGGTGGTGGAGGGGGGGGACACGCGTGCCGGGGTCGGGCGCTGGCGGTGCGGCGGACGGGTGCCCGCGGCCCGGCAGCGCCTGGCACGTGTCTCCCCCGCGAGCAGAGCCGCTGATCTCCACCTCCGACATCCTGTCGCGGATCAAGCAGGAGGTGTCGTTCGTGGGGGAGCAGCAGTTCGCCGAGGAGCGGGGCGTCCCCCCGGACCCCTGCGCAGGTGAYGCTGGGGGGCCGCGGCGCCGCTGATGCCGATGCCTCCCCGGGGGCTCGGAGCGCGGCGGGGCGGTGGGGGGGTTCGGCGCCAACTCGCCCCCATCTCTGCTCTCCCCCCGCCCCGGCAGGAGCCGACGCRCTGATCACGGCGCACGACTTCCTATCGTGGATCAAGCAGGAGGAAGAGCCGTGCGTCAGGGAGCCGTGGGAGCTGGCCGAGAGGGAGATCCTGGCCGGGCCCGGCCCAGGTGAGCCCTGCCCGGCGGTGCCCGCGGGGTCCCGTCCCCTCCTGGGGCGGCTCCGGACGTCCCGTGTCGCTCATGCACCGCTCCGGACGGCCCTTGGTCCGGCCCCTGCGGACCTGGATGCCAGTGCGGGTCTGGAGAGCCCCGCAGAGAAGCCCTCCCCTCCTGCCTGTCCGCGGCATCACCAGCGGCATTGCCAGTGGCATCGCCCGTAGCATTGCCCACGGCATCACTGGTGGCATCATCCATGGCATTGCTGGTGGCATCACCCACAGCATTGCCCATGGCATCACTGGTGGCATTGCTGGTGGCGTTGCTGGTGGTGTCACCTGCAGCATTGCCCATGGCATCACTGGTGGCATCACTGGTGGCATTGCTGGTGGCGTCACCTGCAGCATTGCCCACGGCATCACTGGTGGCATTGCTGGTGGCATTGCCTGCGGCATCGCCATTGGCATCGCTGGTGGCATCACCCGTGGCATTGCCTGCAGCRTCACTGGTGGCATCACCAGTGACATTGCTGGTGACATCACCCATGGCATTGCCCATGGCATCACTGGTGGCATCACCAGTGGAATTGCTGGCAGCATTGCCCACAGCATTGCTGGTGGCATCACCTGCAGCATTGCCTGTGGCATCACTGGTGGCATCACCGGTGGCATCACCCGCAGCGTTGCCGGTGGCATCGTGGTGCAGACAGCCCTGGTGACCACAGCCTCTCTCCTCTCCTTTCCTCGGCAGCGGGCGAGGGKCTGCTGGTGAAGACGGAGGAGCGGTGCCCGCACGCCGAGGCCCCCGAGGACGGGGGCTTGCCGGGCGCCTCYGGGGAGCTGCTCTTCCCGGGCCCGGCCTTCGGC
>NW_020451127.1:203440-205461 GCF_003343035.1 Apteryx rowi
CAGGACATTCGGGGCTGGAGCTGCTGGGGGCCACGCGTGCTGCATGGGGGCCGTGCATGCTGCTGGGGGGGGGGGTGCTGCACGCTGCATGGGGCCATTCCTGCTGCCCAGGGGCCATGCACGCTGCATTTGGGGGGGGGGCTGTGCATGCTGCCGGGGCGGATGTGCCCCCTGCTCAGCGGGTCCCACACACTGCTTGGGCTGCTCTGCATGCGGCTTAGGGCCATGCAGCCTGCTCGGGGGCTGCGCACGCTGCTCGAGGCCTGCGCACGCTGCGTGGGGCCGTGCATGCTGTGCAGGGCCGTGCACGCTGCCCCGAGGCCGTGCCTGCTGCGTGGGGGATGTGCACACTGCTCAGGGCCTGTGCACGCTGCGTGGGGGCCGTGCATGCTGTGCAGGGCCGTGCACGCTGCCCCGAGGCCRTGCCTGCTGCGYRGGGGMCGTGCACGCTGCGTGGGGCTGTGCACTCTGCGCGGGGCCGTGCACGCCGCCCCGAGGCCATGCCTGCTGCGTGGGGGATGTGCACACTGCTCAGGGCCTGTGCACGCTGCGTGGGGGCCGTGCATGCTGTGCAGGGCCGTGCACGCTGCCCCGAGGCCRTGCCTGCTGCGYRGGGGMCGTGCACGCTGCGTGGGGCTGTGCACTCTGCGCGGGGCCGTGCACGCCGCCCCGAGGCCATGCCTGCTGCTCGGGGGCTCCACAGCCTGGTTAGAGGGAGCTGCAGGCTTGAGCCTGCCCGAACAGGGGCGAGCGAAGGCCCCCGGGGACCAGCRGGAGCTCGGAGACCCCCGTGAGGAGCCCCTGCACCCCGAAGGAGCGAGAGAAGCCGGAATAGGCAGCCCGTGGCTGGCAGAGATCAAAGCCGCGCTGCCGCCGTCCGGCTCTGCCGAGCGCGGCGCTCCGCAGGCTTTGCACGGACGCCCTCGACCCCCACCAGGCCAGAGCAGCGCGCGGGCACGAGCGGGGCTTGCGAGGTGGCGCCGAGGGCCAGCGCCGTGGTGACAGGAGCAGGGAGGAACCGCGGGCAGGCGGTGAATTAGCAGCATGACGCAGCAGCGGAGATGGCCGCRGCACGAGGCGCTGCGCGCGGGGACCGGGCGCCCTCCTGCCGGGGCTCCCAGCCCGCRGCAGAGGCAGCTGCCGCCCCTGCGGGGACGGGAGCGCGCGAGCCCTCTCCAACAGCCCGTTTCCGAGACCCCTCTCGGAGGAGCCGCCTCGGCGCAGGGCGGCAGCTGCACACGCGGCCCCGGGGCAGGACCGAGCGGCAGCTGCTCCGGGGAGAAGGAAACACTGCGAACCGGTGCGGTGCCGGGAGAGCAAACAGCCCCCTCAGCCCCGCAATGTGCCCGGGCGGCTTTGGCACGGTCAAGCGAAGCAGGTTCGCCCCAGGCACCAACCGGGCAGCCGAGGAGCCGCTGCACACCCCGGCCCCGGATCCGGCTCCGGCCGGGGGCAAACGGCCAGGCAAGGTCCTGCCCGCATGCTCCCGCTGCAACGGCTGCCCCGGCACACGGCTCCGTCTGCTCCGGGTTGGGGTGGCCGCACTTTCCACGGTTGCAATTCCCCGGCGGTGCCAGCTGGCCCATCGGCATCACTGACCTCCTTGGCACGGCGCTGCCAGCTCCCGGCAGCAGTTCCCCACCAAAAAGGAAAGGCCAGGGAGCATGGCTGGCTCCGGAAGAGCCTGCCGCAGCCCTGGAGCCGTGCTCCCCACGTAGCAGCCGGCAGCGCCGGGGAAGGCCACAGGGATGACCCGGGTGCCCGGCCAGCGGGGGGGGAATCCAGGGAGGGAGGCAGAGAGCCTCGCGCCACCCCCAGCACTGAGTCCACACTSGGAGGCCGCTTTTCCGGTTTTTTGGGGGATTTTTTTTTTTTAAACAGAAGTTTATGGTTATATGCAAATTAGTTCATTAAATGATTTGCATAAAATGTTCGCACATCAGCGACTAAGTGTTCCTAACTCCCCCCCCACCCCGAAGGTAGTAACCCTACTCGACTAGCGCTGTCACACGGCCCCGCTG
>NW_020451127.1:206293-210771 GCF_003343035.1 Apteryx rowi
GGCGGGCCGGCGGCGGCGGCGGCGGGGGCGTCCCCGGGCGGCGAGGCCGAGGAGGGCAGCGACTCCTCCGTGAGCGCCCCGTGCAGCGGGGAACGTGCCGGCGCCTCCTCCTCCGGCGCCTTCTCCCAGGTGGGCCCCATCAGTACCCTGGGCAAAGCGCCCATCTCCGGGCCGGGACCCCCCGCCTGCTCCTCGGGGTGCGAAGAGTCGAGCCCGCGGCCCAGGGCGGGCAGGTCGGACACCCCCTCGTGGCCCCAGTCCGAGTGAGCGTCCCCGGGGTTGAGCGGGTCCTCGGGCAGGGACGTCACGGAGCCCTGAGAGCTGCACCTGCGGATCAGCATAGCCTGGCGGGACAGTTTCATGTCTTCCTCCGCAGAGAGAGGCGCCTCCGGCCCGGCCTGCAGCCCCACGGCCCCACCGTGGCCCCTGTCCACCTCCCGGCCTTCCCGTTCCTCCTCCTCCGACATGGAGGCGTAAGAGACGAGGGACTCGTTTCGCAGGGACGGGGAAATGGCCGACATGTCCGGAGTCCGCAGCTCTGGTCCCGACTCGGCTGGAAGAGAAGAGGCGCCCTCCCGTGAGCCTTGGCGGCCGCCGCGTCTGCTCTGTGCGAGCCCTTTATCCCTCCCTGACACACGGATGTCCCCCTCGGACGCCCCTAGGGGAAAGACGGGAGCAGATCACAGCAAGCAAACACACCCTTCACGGCCGACCCTCGTTCCCGCTCGGCCCTCCCGGCACCCTGCGCCCCGTGTGCCCCGGCCCCCTCGGCCTCCCGGGCACGGCAGCGCGCTCCGGCTCCGCGGTTCGGCGTCTGCAGCCGGGCGGGACTCTCAGCCCGGGAGACGAACGCGCAGGAGCAGGGAAACGTCCCCGGATCGGGACACGCGGAGCRCCGGCGCGCAGCACCCACCGGGCCGCCCCGAGCCGGCGTCCCCCCGCCGTGCCGAGGACGGAGCCTTGCAACCCGCCGCCCCCCCGCGTGGGGACAGGCCGCCACGCTCCCAGCTCGTCCCCGTCCRGAGCCCGCACCCTCCCGCAGCCGCRKAWATCCCYGGAGCCTTACCCGAGCTGCTCTGTCCTTCCCCTCGGCTGTATTCACAGATGACCGAGGGGTCCGGGCTCTGCACCGCCAGCCGGGGCACGGCGGAGCCCTCCATGTCCGGCAAGGACGACGGCTGCCCGTTGGTGTCGATGTAGATGCTGGGGTGGCTCACGCCGGGCTGCAGGTGCATGAAGGACTGCTTGGTCGCGCCTGGGAAGAACAGATCTGCGGGACAGAGAGAACCCGGCCTCAGTCGCCGCGACGGCAGCGCCAGCGGCTCGCGCAACCCCACGGGGAAAGGTCCCGCCGGGCTCTGCAGGGGAGCGACGCCGGTGGGATGCACCAAGACACCTAGGAGCATCTCCCGCAGCGGCAGCCATCGCCACCMCCCGGGGACTGTCCTCAAGCGGCCCAGTCCCGCAGAGGCTGGGCATCCCCTAGATGTCCCGCAGGACGTCCTCCTCCAGCCTCAGAGCTGTTGCTGCTCTCCGATAAAGAAGTCGTCTGGTTCGGAGACAGCCCAAGCCTGCACGGGCTTTCCAAAAGCGCGTATTGCTTCAGACGTGAAACGAAACCCACGCTGTCCCCCCCCCAGCCCCGCCGAAACCTGAGGAGCTGAGCTGAAGAGCAAAGAGCAGAGGAAGGGGGCACGAACAAGCTAACCGTGGCGTCCTCTGGGGACGCTAAGAAGCCGGACGCTTCCTTTTTGAAGAAACGTAGAGGYAGGGGCCATTTGTAACTTCCAGCCAAAACCAAAGTCTACTCTGTTTTCCACCCGTGGGCCCAGCCTCGGGCACCCCGCGGCGCGCGCTCGCCACGGCAGGGGAGCAGCAACGCTGGATCCTTAACCAGCGTCTTCCCCCAAGCGTCTCTGGGGCATTTGAATTAAAAAGACGTTACCGAAAAGCAGAACTAGCCCGGCGCTCCGCGCCCCCTGCGCGAGGCGGAGGTACGGCTGTGCTCTGCGGACGGTGGCGGAGGGGTCAAGGGCAGGGCCCCCAGCGAGAGGCACCGCCGGCTGCCCTCTGCCACGCACCGCGCCAGCGCGCGGGACGCCGCCGGGGCACAGCGCGGTTTTGCAGCGGAGCAGCCGCTCCCGCTGCCTCTAACCTGAGCCGGGCTCAGGGAACGCTAACCCTGAGCTGAACGGGGGAAAGCAAAACCCCATCCCGTCTTTTACCAGCTGCCTTYAGGTGGTATCCAGCAAGGCCAGGCACCGTATCAAATTAAAGAAACCCACTCCCACAAAGTTGGACGTGCTCCTGTCGATCCCAGGTTATTTCCACGATGGATTTTTAATTCCAGCGCGCGCAGTTCTCAACCCTGGCGTTTGCCACTCAGACATTAGAGGACCGCAGCCCTGCCRGATGCTGCAATCCTGACACGCACCGCGTGCAAGAGCAAAACCCCCAAGTCTCCTTCCACGATCCACGCCGCGCTGGCTAGCGCAGAGAGCAAACGCTCGGCAGACCCCAGAGCTTGGGGGACCGTGGCCTGGTGACGTTACCAGGCCGGACGTCACTCGAAGAGCGCAGGTGGGGACGCAGCACAGGACTCTGCTACTCCAACTCTCCTGTGCCCAGAGAACCACCACGACTGACCTGGGTCCAAGATGATCTCGGGCTCCGAGTCGTGGCTGGCCTGCAAGAAGGTGGAAGCCACCATCTTCTCCAGGGGCGTGAGGCGCGGCTTGTGGAGCGGCCCRCCAGCGCGGTTCATAGGCAGGTGCTTCTTGGAGGTGATCTTCTTCTTGACGTCCAACCGCAAGTCGCGCCACTTGTGCTTGAGGTCGTCGATGGAGCGCTCGGTGTAGCCCAGGAAGTTGACGCGGCTTTGGATCTGGGTCCAGAGCTGCTTCCGGCGCACGGGGTGAGCCCGCAGGGCCTCAGACCCATACAGGGCGCTGAAATGCCGCACCACATTCCAGACCAGGGTCTCGGTCTCGTCATTGGAGAAGTTGGCCTTCCTCTTCCGGCCAGATGCTGGCATCGCCTGCGAGGCTGCGGCAGAGGTGGAAGGGGCACAATTGAACCTCGGTCCCCACTCCTCTCTGTCGGCTCCTGGGGGGAACATGGGGCTGCGGGAGCCCGAGGGAGCCGCGGAGGAGGGAGCCGAAGCAAGAGCCCCCGAGGCATCCATGGCACGGGAGGCTTGGGCCGGGGAGGATCTAAAGAGCCGCTTCGGCACACCACGCGGCAGGGGGGCACCTCATCCCCTCGCCCCGGCTCGAGAGCACCTGAGAGGGGAGAAAAGGAAAGGGCAGCTGTGGGTGGTGGCAGCGCCCCGCACCGGTCCCTACGGCAGGCGGGGGACAGCAAGGGCCCCCCGGCCCTCCCCAACCGCAGGCACCCGGGGCCCCGCAGCCGGCTACCGCGGGGCCACGCAGAGGGCCACGGCAGGCGCCTCAGGGCCGCAGCGACGGACGCGGCCACAGAGAAGGCCGCGGAGCTCGTGTTGGGACTGTGACGTGGGCCACGGCAAGCAACTCGGGGCCACAGCGAGCACCCTGGCCACCTCGAGTGCCTTCAACACAGTGAGCACCTCGGGGCCGTGCAGAGGGCAATGGTGAGCACCTCAGGGCCATGGTGAGGGCCACGGTGAGGGCCATGGTGAGCGCCTGAGGGCCATGGTGAGCACCTCAGGGCCATGGTGAGGGCCACGGTGAGTGCCTCAGGGTCATGGTGAGCACCTCAGGGCCATGGTGAGGGCAATGGTGAGCGCCTCAGGGCAATGGTGAGCACCTCAGGGCCATGCAGAGGGCCATGGTGAGCACCTCAGGGTCATGCAGAGGGTAATAGTGAGCACCTCAGGGCCACCCAGAGGGCAATGGTGAGCATCTTAGGGCTGTGGTGAGCAGCACTTTGGGACCACATAGAGGACAATCACAAGTGCCTCAGGGACATGCAGAGGGTGATGGCGAGCACCTCAGGGCCACGGTGAGCACCTCAGGGCCACCCAGAGGGTCATGGTGAGCACCCCAGGGCCACGGTGAGCACCTCAGGGCCATGGTGAGCACCTCAGGGCCATGTAGGGGGTGATGGTGAGCATCTCAGGGCCATGGTGAGGGCTATGGTGAACATCTCAGGGCCACGGTGAGGGCCATGGTGAGCATCTCAGGGCCACGGTGAGGGCCATGGTGAGCATCTCAGGGCCACGGTGAGGGCCATGGTGAGCATCTCAGGGCCACGGTGAGCACCTCAGGGCCACACAGAGGACAATCACAAGCGCCTCAGGGCCACGTAGAGGGTGATGGCGAGCATCTCAGGGCCGCGGTGAGCATCTCAGGGCCACGGTGAGCATCTCAAGGCCACGTTGAGGGCCACGGCGAGCAGCTCAGGGCCACGGTGGGCGCCCTGGGGCCACGGCGAGGGCCACGGCGGGCGCCCCGGGGCCGGACAACGGGGGGCAGCGGGTGCCGCCGCGAGGGCCCCGG
>NW_020451127.1:211651-216008 GCF_003343035.1 Apteryx rowi
CCCCTGCACCCCCGGGGGGGTCCCTTGCACCCTGCTCCCCCTGTCCCGTGCGTCCCCGGGGGGTCCCTTGCACCCGCTGCCCCTTGCACCCCGACTTGCACCCTGCCCCGTGCACCCCCGGGGGGTCCCTTGCATCCCCAGCCCCTTGCACCTCCCCCTTGCACCCTGCTCCGTGCACCCCCGGGGGGGGGGTCCCATGCACCCTGTGCTCCTCGTACCCCCCGGCACCTCCTGCCCCTTGCACCCTCCTTGCACTCTGCTCTGTGCACCCCCGGGGGTGCCCCTTGCACCCTGCGCTCCTTGTACCCCCCGGCACCCCATTCGCCTTGCACGCCCCAGTGCGCCCGTCCCTATGCTCCCTCGGGGGTGCTCTGTGCATCCCGATCGGCACCCTGCCCCGTCCATCCTCGCGGGTGCCCCTTGCACCCTGCTCCCCTCGTACCTACCCCCCCCGTGGCATCCCCAGCCCCATGCACCCCCATGCATCCTGCCCCGTGCACCCCCGGCGGTGCCCCTTGCACCCTGCGTCACGGGCATCCCCATGGGCACCCCCCAGCCCCCCTGCCCCACGCGCCCCTGTGTCCTGTGCACCCCGACAGGCATTCTCCAAAACATCCTGCCCCCCATGGGTGCCCCTTGCACCCGCTGCACCCTGCACCCCGATGGGCCCCCCCAAGTGCACCCTGCCCCTTGCACCCCAATGGGTGCCGCTTGCACCCCTGGGAGTAGCGTGTCCCAGGACAGGGTGTGGGGAGGGTCCGGGGTGTCGCACACCCCACACCGGGGGGGCAGGAAGGGCGGCAGCTCCTGCCCCTCTGCAGTGTTTCCCCATCTCCGGCAGCCCCTCGCCTGCAGCCCCTCGGCCGGATCCCAAGGTTCCTGGTGATCCACGATTTCCCCGCTGGCATCCCAGAGCTGCCAGGCAGGGGGACGAGGAGCCGCCGCGGGTGCCCTGCCGTCCCCCGGCCTCCAGCCCGCAGCAGAGCCGAAGCGGAGGCTTGGGGTGACCCCGGTGGCACGGCCTCCCCCAACCCACCACCCCATCCTTCCCACTCCAAAGCATCTCCGGCTGCCCGGAGCCGGCATGCGAGGGAAGGCTGGGCAACGCGGCGGCTCCRTGCTGCTACCTGCCAGGGTTTCACTTCTGTGAAAATACGACAGACATCGTCCGCTCCGCGGTTGCCGCCTTGCTGCTTTTATTGCGCCTGCTGCGAACGCCCGGGCTCCCCGCGGCACGAGCGGCCCCCGGCCGGCCTGCCCGCTCGCCCTGGCACCGCCGCGAGGAAGAGGGGCCACGCGCCAGCCCCCCGCGCACGGTTCGGAGCCCGACGGCGCCCCGCGGAAAGGAGCATCTGTCCCGGGGCTGCCCCGGCGCTCGGCCGCGGCGTTTCCAGCCCGGCTGGGAAGGGGAGGCCGGCTGAGGAGACGTCGTGCCAGGTGGGCTCCTGGCCCCGGTCGGCTCCTTGGGACGCTTGGGCTCGTGCCGGGCGATCCGGCAGTCCGATGCAGCAACGTGGGTCTGGAAACAAGCGGGGCGGGAGCTCAGCCCCGGCACCGACCCCACTGCGAGCGGCGCGGACCGGACCAGCGTCCCGGTCACGCTCTCCGGGGCCGTGACAAACACGGTGGCAGCAAACCGCCCCGTGTCCCAGCAGGGCCGGCGGCATCGTCGCCAGTGCGGCGCCACTGGGCGCGAGCGTGTCCGAGTGCGTGTGCCGGCCGCTCCGCTCACTGCTTGGGACAGGCGTTCCCGAGCAGGGCCGGCCCGTTGCCTGCCGCCACCATGTGCACCGTGTCCTCCAGCTTGTAGAAGGCCTGGAAGAGATCCGGAGAGGTGGCACAGCACTCCAGGTACCGCCGCAGCGTGGCCAGGCTCTCCCGGACCTCCGGCTCCGAGGGGCAGGGCCGCGCCGCACCAGGCTCCTCTGCGTCCTCGCCCTCGGCTGAACTGGCCATGCCCCCCTCCCAGTCGGCCACCTCGGTCATCTCCGCRTCTGCTGGCTCCCCGAAGCAGTCCAGGCCCTCG
Organism: Apteryx rowi; assembly: GCF_003343035.1. NCBI lineage: Eukaryota > Metazoa > Chordata > Aves > Apterygiformes > Apterygidae > Apteryx > Apteryx rowi. The sequence goes on from NW_020451127.1 coordinate 213,678, forward strand.
TCCATCAGCGCAAAGCGCTCAAACTGCTCCTGGCTGAGCCAGCCGGGCGCCTGGACYGCAGGGAGGCCGGGGGCATCCAGGCTGGGATCGGGGCCGAAGCCGGCAGCCCGGAAGCAGCTCGTTATGACCGCCGGGTGCACGTCGCCCCAGGCCTGGACCAGCATGTGCAGGGCGTCCAGGAGCGTCGGCCGCTCCGCGCCGCGCTCTGCCGGACTGCCAGCACGCAAGGGCAGCCGCGTCAGCATCCGCCGCCGGTAGTGGCCCTTGAGGTCCCGGATGATGCCACGGTCCAGGGGCTGGACCAGCGTCGTGGCCGGGGGCACGAAGACCATCCGGACGTTGGAGAGCTCGAGGTAGGGGTGAGCCTCGTGCTTGTCGAGGAAGAGCACGACGCTCTTGCCTTTCCGCTGCATCTCCTCGTTGAACTCCCGCAGCCACTCGGCAAAGAGAGGCGCCGTCATGCGAGCCAGGCTGCTGGCGCGGTAGGTCCAGGGCATCTGCTCCAGGTTAACGCCGCGCAGGCAGCAGGGCCCGGGGCTCTGCCCCACCGCCAGCAGCGCTGCCTTCTCGGAGCCATCGGCGTTGGTGCAGAGCAGGAGCGTGAGCCGGTCGCTGGGGCCGGCTCCCTCACCGCGGGCCGCCTGCTTGGCAGGGAGCGCTCCGGGTGGGATGGCCCGGAAGAGGACGCCTGTCTCCCCGCAGTTGTAGATCTCGGAGGGCGTGTAGCTGCGGAGCAGGTCGGGCAGCACCGTGCTGGCCCAGTGCTCTGCCGTAGGCTGCTCCGCGTCCTTCTTATCCCGGGGCGGCTTCTTGAAGGTGATGTTGTGGCGCACTTTGAAGCGGGCCAGCCAGCTGCTGCTGGGCTCGAAATCGGGCTTGCCCAGGGCCTCGGCRAGGTTTTTGGCCTTGACTTGCAGGAGCGGCCCGTTGACAGGGAGGTCAGCCGCGCGGGCGCTCTCCACCCACCGCAGCAGGGCGGCCTCCACGGCCATGTCCTTCCCCTCCCGCTTGCGCTTCCGCTCGGGGTTGCTGTTCTGGTGCCACTCGCTCAGGATGCGCTCCTTGTTCTTGATGATGCGGCAGATCTGCGGCTGCGACACCCCGAACCTCTTGGCCAGCTCGCTCTGCGACACCTTGGGACCGTCCAGCATCTCCAGCACGCGCACCTTCTCGGTGAGGGACAGCTCCTTGCGCTCCTTGCGGGGCGCCCCCGCCTCCGCCGGAGCGCCCAGGGAGCTGCTGGAGCAGGCGGCGAGGCGCCGGTAGGGGCTGCCGGCGGGCGGCGCGGCCCGGTGCTCCGCGAAGGCCCTGCCGCAGTTGCTGCAGATGTAGGAGCACTCCCCGGCGCGCRCCAGCCGGTGCCGCACCAGGTCCGGCTTCTGGCCGAAGCCTCTCCCGCACTCGGCGCATTCGTGCAGCGGCTCCCCGGGCCGGGAGCGGCGGCTCTCGAAGGGATCCGGCTGGGGGCCAAATCCCCCGTCGCCGGCAGCGCCCGGCTCTGGCTCAGGGATGCTCCGGTAGCCGCAGCTCTGCTCCAGAGGCGGGCCGGGGAGGTCGCTCCGGGTGGCGCGGCGCGGTGGCGGCAGTGGTGGGGTGCCAGGATCCGGGCATCCACCAGGCTCCGACACCCCCTCCTCACTCTTCACCTTCTTCGCTGGCCAGTCGCCTGCGGGAAGAAGCACGCGCAGGAGCGAATACTCCGCGCGTCCGCGAGAAATCCCACGGGGCCAAGCCCCAAAAACTGTGCCCGGGTCGGCGGGTTTGGCCCGGACGACGAGTTTGCCCGTGCTCAGCAGCCAGCAGGGCCCTCGAGCCACCGGCGCTCCCGGCGAGACGCCGCGCTCACCTTGGGAAGGGCCGGCGGGCACCGCTCGCTCCTCGGGGCTCCGCGGCTCCCGGCAGCGCGCCTCTTCCCCTCGCTCCACCTCGGCCAAGATATCCGGCTTGGCGACGCCGTAACCTGCCGGCGGAGAGCGGGACGGTGGCCGCAGCCGTGATTTGGGGGAGGCCGGGACCCCGCGCGCCCCCCTCCCCAAGCGGCGCCCCCCGGCCGGGCCTTACCCAGGGAGACGAGGCGCTCGTAGTCCTCCTTCATGGCTCCGCGGGGCTCCGGCGACGCCGCTCGCCTGGGGCTGCGCGTGGCGGCACCTGCGGAGCGGAGAGAGCGGCGGGGAAGGATGCGCCGCAGGGGCGGCCGGTGGTGACGAGCTCCGGCGGGGGGGACAGGGACACCCCACATGGGGAGACCCCGCACAGGCACCGGGGTGGGGGGGACGGGGACACCCCCGGTGGCGGGGCCCTACCTGGGCTGCTCCCCACCGCGGCGCCGCC
>NW_020451127.1:216423-217775 GCF_003343035.1 Apteryx rowi
GAGCTGTGGGGCAGGTTAATGAGGGTCTGGGGGCGTCAGGCAGGCAGGGAGCAGGCCGGGAGCTGCCTTCCCCCAGCCAGGATGCAGCAATCCCGGGAGCCTGCCCAACCCAGGCGAAGGCGATCCCTCCATCCCTGCCCTCTCCCGGCAAAGGCGATCCCTCCACCCCTGCCCTCTCCCGGCAAAGGCGATCCCTCCACCCCTGTCTTCTCCCGGAGAAGGCGATCCCTCCATCCCTGCCCTCTCCCGGCAAAGGCGATCCCTCCATCCCTGCCCTCTCCCGGCAAAGGCGATCCCTCCATCCCTGTCCTCTCCCAGCGAAGGTGATCCCTCCATCCCTGCCCTCTCCCGGCAAAGGCGATCCCTCCACCCCTATCCTCTCCCGGAGAAGGCAATCCCTCCATCCCTGCCCTCTCCCAGCAAAGGCGATCCCTCCATCCCTGTCCTCTCCCGGAAAAGGCGATCCCTCCATCCCTGTCCTCTCCCGGCAGAGGTGATCCCTCCATCCCTGCCCTCCCCCGGTGCGTGGGTGTAACCCCCCAGGTGTAATGCCACAGGTGTAACACCCAGCTATAGCATGGGTGTAACCCCCCAGGTGTAATGTTCCAGGTGTAACACCCAGCTATAGTACGGGTGTAACCCCCCAGGTGTAACGCTGCAGGTGTAACACCCAGCTATAGCTCAGATGTAATCCCCCAGGTGTAATGCTGCAGGTGTAACACTCAGCTATAGCATGGGTGTAACCCCCAGGTGTAACGCCACAGGTGTAACGCTCAGCTGTAGTGCGGGTGTAACCCCCAGGTGTAACACTGCAGGTGTAACACCCAGCTGTATCATGGGTGTAACCCCCAGGTGTAATGCTGCAGGTGTAACACCCAGCTATAGCACAGGTGTAACACCCAGCTGTAGCATGGGTGTAACCCCCCCCAGGTGTAACGCTCCAGGTGTAACACCCAGCTGTAGCATGGGTGTAACCCCCCCCAGGTGTAACGCTCCAGGTGTAACACCCAGCTGTAGTGCGGGTGTAACCCCCCAGGTGTAACGCTGCAGGTGTAACACCCAGCTGTAGCGCAGGTGTAACCCCCCAGGTGTAACGCTGCAGGTGTAACACCCAGCTGTAGCGCGGGTGTAACCCCCAGGTGTAACGCTGCAGGTGTAACAGCTATAGCGCGGGTGTAACCCCCCAGGTGTAACACTCCAGGTGTAACACCCAGCTGTAGCACGTGTTAGAGCCCCACGTGTTAGAGCCCCACGTGCACCTCTCACGTGACCCCCCGCCACGTGACTCCTACGTCACCTCCCACGTGACCCCCGCCCCTTGACGTCCCCCGTATCCCCGCCCCCCTGCCGCC
>NW_020451127.1:218336-227505 GCF_003343035.1 Apteryx rowi
GCAGGCCGCCGCCGCCGCCGCTGCCGATGCCGGCGAGGCCGAGCCGCCCGCCGCCGAGCTCGCGCTGACGCTCGTGGCCGAGCTGCAGGCCGTGGACCGCAAGGTGGACTCGCAGGCGGCCCAGCTGATGAACCTGGAGGGGCGGATGCGGATGGCCGAGACCAAGCTCATCGGCTGCGAGAAGACGGCCGTGGAGTTCGGCAACCAGCTGGAGAGCAAGTGGACCGCGCTGGGCACCCTCATCCAGGAGTACGGGCAGCTGCAGAAGAGGCTGGAGAACATGGAGAACCTGCTGAAGAACAGGAACTTCTGGATCCTGCGGCTGCCGCCCGGCGCAACAGGGGAAGTGCCCAAGGTATCGGCCCCGGCCCCGAAACGGGAGCTGCTTTGTGTGTCCTCCGCTCTGGCAGTTCTGTCTGAGGGCAGCTGAAGTTCAGCTCAGCTTATCGGGACGCCGCTTCCCCGCGGCGGTGTCTTCGTGCCAAGGCTTGCTGTGAAGCGCCTGGCACACCTCGTTTTGCATTAATTACCGCTCGGGATGTACCTGGGGAGCTTGACAGCCACGTGGGCTGCCCTGTGCGGGGTCACAGGCGGCTCGGCGCGGGTGGATCCGTGTAGGCAGACCTCCAAAATGCACAGGGTTTCGCCCCGTGTGCGTGCCTAGGTGTAACTGGTGTGTGCCCGGTTCCTCTTCACAGCTAACCGCAGGGGACTCGTGTCACGGGTGACAAGGAGTGTCTGCTGGGCACTGTGCTAAAGACCCTGTCTGCAACACAGGGTGCAAGGTGTAGGCAGGCGGTGAAGGAAACCCCCCTCGTATCCCTTGCAGGCTAGGGCAGAGCTGTGCGAAGTGAGGGGCCGTGTAAGGCGCGTGGCAAGGAAGGGGTACCGCCGCACGGAACCGTGCTGCGCGGCGCTTGCAGCTGTTCCCAGATGTTTTCCTCAACAGGAGGCGAAGAGGCTGAGCCTATGATGCTTTTGATTGCAGGTCCCGGTGGCGTTCAACGATGCTTCGTTTAATTTCTCTGAGCAGGAGTGGAAAAGCTTGAAYGAGTGGCAAAAGGAGCTTTACAGGCATATCATGAAAGGCAACTACGAGGCTGTGATCTCGATGGGTAAAGACTGGCTGCGGTTTGCCCTGAGCTTCCTGACGTGCCGGGTTCTTTCAGGGCCCGGCGGACACCAGCACCCCCGTGGCTGGCRAAGCAGGGAGGGTGGATGGTGCAGTGGTCTGGTAACGCGTTACGTTGACTTTCGACAGCAGCCCTGGAAATCTAGACGTTCAGCCCTCCCGGTTTTAGTTTAGCAGGGGATGGCTGTCACAAGAGCATCGCGACACTGGCCACGTCGCGTTGACAGTCTCTGTGGCCCGTAGGAGCCGGGTGAGGACCTGGGTAGTGAGGAGGAGGGAAACGAGAGGACCCTAAAGCTAGGTAAAGATGGGAAAAGGGGAGATCCTTACTCTGGCACGCAAAGGTCCACAGATCCACTGTGCTGGGTGCATCAGCCGCTTGCCGCTTGGGGCAGTCACTAGCAGCAGAGGGGTGCCCTGCCTCCTGAGCTTCCTTCCAGTCTTTTCTGTGGATGAGCAGTCCTTCCATCTGCAGAGCGTGTCGTAAGGAAGGAGAGCAAGGTTTGTCAGCCGTCTGCCTTGGTGCTCTGTCTGATCGCTAGCGTAGCCCCAGGGAGGCCTTTCACCTGCAGACTGTGGCCGTAGCCGCTCCTGCAGTTGTCAGGAACTGAGCTGGGAAGAACCGGAGGGCGAAGGCAGCCCCTGCCGTCTGCTTTCCCTTCGTGTGGCTCAGGGCAGCGCGTTCAAGGCTCCGTGAACGTGCTCTGCTCCCTCCTTGCTGTCCAGGCTGTGAGGAAATGTTCTGACCTGTGCTGCACCCGTGTCAACATGTCCCTTGCGAGCGTCTCGGAGCACCTACGTGTATTCTGAGAAACGATCTCGCCCTGGCTGGACCTCAGTGCCCAGTGCTTGGGAGCACAGACATCCCCGGTAGACAGGAATCGCCTCCTTGCGTTCAGATCACTTGTAGACAAGCTCACCGAACTCTACATCCTGCCATCCAAATCTGGCTGATCCATATCTTTTTTGGGGGGAGGGCGAGGGGTGGGAGGGAGCGTAGAGGTCTGCTGCAGTCCCTGCGTAGGGGGGAGAAAGGGAGAAGAATAAATATTGCCCCCCATTCTCCTGTTTAAAAAAACAACCCTGCATCCTACCTCAGAGGCGCAGGAATGTGACAATCCTACGGAAAGGGATCTGTGGATCTGAGCCTGAAGCTCAGAAGAAGGTGCCTGTGCTTAATCTGCAGGTTTCCTCTCTTTGAGGAATTGGGTTCTAGGATCAGGCCCTCATATAAGGCAAACAGATTCACCAGAGCAGTGGTGGAAACTAATAACCAGAGGCTCGCATTTGTTGTTGCAAAATGAAATTTTCCACTCTCCATACTAGGAGAGATTGTGATTTCCCCTTTTCCCCATCAAAATCTGCAAACAGCCTGTGACTCGGAAGAACAGGATGGAACAGTTGTGGCTGTGGAAATCCTCGGCTGGAGGGAACTGTATGGGGAGGGCACTTCCTCTGTTGCCGTTGGCTGACAGGTCTGGTTCTGTCCCCAAGCTGAAGCTCCCTTTGTAGTGGATCCGCGGACCTTAGCACAAAGGAGAAGAAAGGAAGTCTGGAGGTAAGCACAGATGCATTTTCTTATTCTCCTCCTCACGCTGCAGGCTGGGAGGTGCTCCTCACCTGAGCAGAGTGTGCTCCTGCAATCCGCTCATGTTCCCAGGGCCCAGACAAGGTGAGCGGTGCAGATGTGTGAGAGCATCTTCTTAAGCCTCTCTTTCCATTACCCGTCATCCCCAGCAGTGAAGGAAGGTTGGTGGGCAAAGGTTTAACAGTCTCTGTCCTGCAAGGGCAAAGGAGATGTTCTAACTTTTTTCTTTTTTTACGTACAGATGCTGCCATTTCTAAGCCTGACCTTCTGTCACGGATTGAACAAGGAGAGGATCCCAATGCTGAGGATCAGGAGGACTCGGAGGGAGAAACCCCTACAGATCCCAGCACCGGTGAGCTATAAAAGTCCCTAGGACTCGGTGGGAAGGTAGAAAATGGACTTGTGGTTATCACAGCCTGCCTGAGCTCTTCCGCTTGCTTCTGTTGATGAATTTGCCAGGATTGTCCTCGGGTGGAGAGGGGGCTTTGCCCTCATAGCTGGCTCTTACCTGATGTTGCCATCTCTCCTGAAATCCTTGGTAAAGCGGCTAGAAGTTGCGAATGTAAACTCACGTCACTCTTTTCCTATGCGCAGAATTTTCCTTTCCTGGTCCAGATGAGAGCTCGTGGAATAAATACGAAGAGACTCTGGCTGAAAGTCATGAGGGCTCTGAAGAGGAGGAGAACGCAGAGGTTGCTAGTACATGTGAGTTAGAAGTGCAGAGCTTCGCTGAGCGCTGCGCAGAGGTGGAATGGCCGAGGGGGGGAGAGAGACGCGGGCTCAGGCTCTTGGCACGTGGCGGGGATTGCCCAGGCGTGGGATCCTGCCTTCGCTGTGATCTCTGCCAGGCTCGCTTCAAGGGTCAGCATGGAAGCTGGATGACAGCCACGGCAGTTGGCAACGCATGTGCAGAAGCTGCAGTACACGAGCAGCAAGGCTGTAAAAGCAGCTGCCGGCTAGCGAGTGCGGCTCGGCTGTACAGGGCCGGGTYGCTCAGCCGCGTAGCGTGTTTGTAGTCTGGTCAGCTTTGAGCTGCGGCGTGCGTAGCGCAGGCAAACTTCGAGGGCTTCAGCGGCAAAGAACGATATGTAAACTGGTGCGTTTCACAGGTTTCTATCTCAGCCAGATGTGAGGCTTTTTGTGGGACGGCGGCAGGTCCCTGCCCCGTCGCTTCAAGTCCCCGCTCCGAAGCGTGGGAACGCRTAACTGCTCGCTTAAGGAAAGCTTGCTGGGAGGTGGTTTTGGTCTCCTGGCCTTGTYCTCAGAAGCAGCTGAACTGTTCTGGCTGATGCTTCTCCAAAAATTCAGCCCGCTGAAAACAAAGTGGCCCGTTTTCAAACTGCGTGTTTAGGTGTTTGGCAAAGCGACRAGCAACTGAAGAGTCCTGTGATAGGGAGCGTTGAGCAGCCTTCTCTGTGCACAGAAATACTGGGCACATCTCTGCCYTCTTGCATTCTGCAGAAACCTGTCGCTTTTCAGACCTCTTTCTACGTTCCCAGATCCTCTGTGCTCCTGTCAGCCTCTGTTTGCCAGGGTCCTTGGGATTTGCTTTGAGTTACTGTTGTTTATGTTGTGGAAGATCCTTCAGCCCCTGGCCTGTGCTCTATACAAACCCCAAAGGAAAAGAGGGGGTTTTCCCCTTCGCCCTCTTTTTATTTTGCTGTCCTAAACTGCATGTTCTCAAAGATCTGTTCTGGTTCATCTCCTGCTGAGAAACCCACTTTTTTTCTATGTCTAGCTATGTAGAGAGGTCTCATCGCCGTATTATCTGAGCTTTCCCAAGAAGTCAAAATATTCTGGCTTTATTTGTATTCCAGTGCTGCTTAGATAGCTCCCAGATGGGACTTGCAACCCCGTAGTGCCAGGTACTGTTTGTGCAATGCAAAGACCACCTCTGCCCCAAAAGATCTTTCAGTCTAAATAACGAGGCAGTTGTTATCTCAAAGAAATGACATAACTGTCTCTGCTCTGGCAGATGCACAGCAGTGTGATGAGGAAGGTCCAGAGAACCTTGAGCTTCCTAGCTCGTTAGCAGGAAAATGGGAAGATGTTTTCCCAAACCCTGAGGAAGAGGCAAAGCCAACCACCAAGAGTCGAAGTGGATCCACCCCACAGCAGAGAACCGCGACGGGCAATGGGCTGAGGCGATCCGCTCGCCGTGGGAAGGACTTGGCAAAGAAGGATGCTCCTGAGGATGCAGCTGCGGTGGAAGGGCCATACATCTGCTGTGAATGTGGGGAGAGCTTCCTGGACAAGCAGCTCTTTGCCACCCACCAGAAAGCCCATGCAGGTGAGGAAGCCTGCACTTCCCTGGAGCAAGGAGAAAGCTTCCGACAGAAATCCAAAACAACTCCTCCGAGAGCCCACGGGCCATCCCGCTCCAAACTGTCCAAGCGCTCCGATTCAGAGAAGAGCTCTGGTCTCAAGTACGGCTTCGTCAGGCACCAGGCTAACAACATGGTGGAGAGACCGTACACCTGCTCCCAGTGCAAGGAGAGCTTCAGCCTGGAAGTGAGTCTTATCTTGCACCAGAAGCTTCACACAGGGAAGGGCGACGGGCCGCTGACGTGTACCTACTGTGGGAAGGACTTCCGGGACCTCTCCAAAGCCATCCGCCATCAGCGCATCCACACAGGGGAGAGGCCTTATCAGTGTACAGAGTGCGGGAAGAGCTTCATCCGGAGGGATCATCTGCTCAAGCACTGGCGGGTCCATACCGGCGAGACTCCATACCAGTGTCCTGTCTGCGGGAAGCACTTCCGCTACAAAGAGTCGCTGAATTGTCACCAGAAAATCCACTCGCGCAACCCCCGGCCCATGGAGGACTCGCAGCCCAACATGGAGTCGGCAACTCAAACTGGCCATTTCTGTGTGAAAAAAGAAACTAAGCAGTAGCGCTGCTGTGGGTGGCAAGGGCAGAAGGGCTCGCAGTTACGATGCGGTCTAGCAGGTGGACGAGCAGCGTGATGGGAAGTGAACTTGTATTGCAACTAATCCATGTGGTTGTGCTACAAAGCCCGCTTTGTTGAAGCATCAAAGGAATTCCTCTTAAAAACTCTCATGAGAAGGCCTAGGCACCTCTTCAACCCTACGGGGTTACGTGGGACTTCCGTAGCGGCGTAGGCCTTGTATTAGTTGTCCCCCTACGCAGGTTTGGATTTTGCCTGTAGAGAATAATCGTGGGAGATTCTCTGGGGTCCGTATTTAGCAGGTGTTTCCCCACCTATCTTTGTGCATATTGAGGAGTGACATGCTTTCGCTTTCGTTCTTTTCCACTCGTTTCACTGCAAGGCTGGAAGCATGAGGGAGGGAGGGACGACACCATTCCCAGGCAACCGGCCGCTCGCTCCGGTTGCGTTGACGCACCTCGAGCAGCAGCTCTGTGCCACGAGGCCAGGGCTGGGATCAAGGGGAGAGAGAGGAAGCGGAGATGCGGTTAGGGACCTGATGCAGAATTTGCGCAAGGCAGAAAAGCAAAGAGGAGAGAGCGGCAAAGAGCAAGGTGAGAAAAAAGTAGGTGTAGAAGGAACGGACGGGAAGAGCAAGGGGCTCAGGGCATCGGAGCAGAGATTGGAGCAGGAGGAGTCGGGAGGGAAGTACGTGGGTGTATAGAGGCACAGCTGAGTACCTAACCCGAGGAGGAGATGTCTCTGTTCTCGAAGGATGTAACTGGCACCGGTCGGGCTTTGGTTTCCCTCTGGCCCGAGGGAAAAGTGCCCCTGGTCTGTCATATGAACTCCTGTCAATGAAGGCGACTTTCTTTTATTTTTTTTTAACTGGGTTTGGTCTCACACTCAGGTAAGTCAGACAAGTGAAAGCAACTTCTCCTAACCCCTGTAAAGAGCTGTTTGGTTTTTTAGTTAATCTAGAACTAGTATATTATTATTATTATTATTATTATAATACAATGAAATGTGTGGCACTATATTTCACAGTTGATCTAAAACACTTAAATGTATGAGGTAACTGACCAGAGTTTTTTCAGACGTCTGTGTAAATATTGGTTGGATTCTCTAAGAGCTACGTGGTATCGTTCCTGAGGTGACTGTAAGTAGGTGTCTCTTCCGCTGTGTATCGTCAGCTGCTGGTTTGTGATCGTGTTTTGTAATAACTTTTGTAAAGTCTGTCAATACAGTGTTTCCATTCTGAAGCCCTTGTGGGGTTGAGTGATCACAGCCCGAGTTCCCCTCGCTTGGCCTCAGTATTTCGTCCTCGCTCTCCCTTCTCCTGTAGTGACAACTGCCGCACGCTGGCCTGCACCCGGCTGGTATTTATTAGCATTTTCCAGGTAACTCGCTGAACTGGTGAACTGCACAAGCTGAGCTGGGTCCGCTCAAGTCCGTTGTTGTCATGCCAAGCATCGGAGGAGTCGAGTCCCGGAAACGAGGCTGTTTGGAGCAGCTCTGGGGCAGCTGTGTGCGCTGACGGTTGGTGTTCAGCATTTGGGGTTCACGTTTTTAAGCTTTTTCTTTGCTGCCGTTACGGCTAGAAGCAGACTCTGGTTTTACGCGAAGGCAGCGCCACGCCTCCAGGAGCAAACGCTGCCACCGCAAGGGCTGAGGAGTCGCCTGCTGCCGCCGGACTCTGCTGCGCAGGTCGAGCTGGGACAGTCCCTTGCCCTGAGAAGTGCTCGTGTGCGGCTGCAGCACCTGCCCCCAGCGTYGCGGTCGGGCGCCGAGCTGGGACGTCGCTGCCCTCCAGCACTGACTTTGGCCCGCTGCGGCGGGCGCGGAGGGCCCCTCGCGTGCTCCGAGAGGGGCTGCGCATGCTGCGGGCTCCTTTCCTACCTCGCCCGGGCGGGGGGGGRTATCCTGGCGCGGCTGAGCGGAGCCGGAGGCCGCCAGGAGCGAGGCAGCGGGGCGCGCGCGGCTGTGCTCGCTCGGGCCCGCCGCCCGAAGGAGGGGCGGCCGCAGAGCCGGGCGGCACCGTGGATGCTGCGTTTGCCTCACTGCTTCCTTGCTCGCACGTGCCCRAGCTCTTTGTACCGGAGCTGCCAATAAACTGGTCCTGCCAGGCCCGGCCCTGCGGGGCAGCGCGGGGGGTTTTGTCTCGCTGCGCTGGGGCCTCGCGTCTCGGGGGAAGACGTAGCCCCAGGCTGCCCCCGTGCCGCTCCCGCCTGCACCCGCGGAGCCATGCCGGGAGCAGCGTGGCCCCAGGGCTGCGCGAGGGGGTGGATGGCTGGAGGAGGCAGCGCTGCGAGGAGCTGCCAGCCGGGACCCCGCGTTTGCTGCCTTGCCGCAGCAGTTATTAATTTTCAGAGTGTCCCTGGCTCATTTGCGTGGTGAAAAGTCTTCCAAAAGCCACTGCGGCCCCAATGGGAAGGCCTGGGATGCTGCCGGAGCTGCTGGCCGAAACCCGCGGGATTCCCCTGCTGGCAGAGCCTGTCTTTGCCCACCGGGATACGGTGACCTGGGAGGCTGCAGAAACGTAGCCAAAACCAGAGAATAATTCGTGTATATCCTGAGCCGGCCGTTCCTCGCGAGGGCGCTGGCAGCTGTGTAGTCGCTTTGGGAGGTTTCACCGGAGACGGGAAAGCGGCAGCTCGCAACGCTGGGTTCACCCAGGCYGTGCAAAGAGGCTGGGGAGCAGCGAGGGCTTTTCCCTCCGCCAGCTCCGGGGACCTGCTCCTGCCCGTTGCTCCGAGGATTAGAGGCAGCGCGGTGGGGCTCCGCTGGGTCCGTTTGGTCAAGTCACGCTGTTAATAAAAGCGGTCCCCGATGAGACGCCTTTTGGGCACCGTGGCGGCGATGTGGCCCGGCCTCGCCGGCCAGGCTGCCCTCCGGGATTTGGGGGCCGAGGTTTGGTTACAGGAACTCCTTGGCCGGGCAGGGGCTGCGGGTGCAGGATTTTCCTTCCAAACGTCCGTTCCTGCGAGCAGGGAGGGCTCGACCCGCAGTCCCGTCCGTTAAAGGCTTTTCCTGGAGATTCTCCTCCGTCTTTCCACGAACGGCACCGTTTCCTGGTCATTTGAGTGCTCGGTCCGGCCGGCTTCCCCTTATTGTCACCGTGGTGTGGAACCTCTGAGAGAAACCAAGCCGTGCAGTGGGAGGCTGCCGCTATGGGAGCGGGGCCCATCTGTGTGGCTGCACTGGGATGGATGGGATGGGATGGGAGGGCCAGGATGGATGGGTGGGACAGATAGGCTGGGATGCGACAGGACAGGATAGGATGGAGGGGATGGATGAGATGGGATGCGACGGCTGGGATGAATGGGCTGGGATGAGACAGGATGGGACAGGATGGAGGGGATAGATGGGATGGGATGGATGGAATGGGACAGATGGGATGGGACAGGACAGGACACACAGGATGGGAGAGATGGGATGAGATGGGGTGGAACAGATGGGATGGGATGGGACAGGGCAGATGGGATGGACAGGATGGAATGGGCTGGGCTGGGCTGGGCCACATGGGTTGGGACGGGATGGGCCATGCTGGGCTGGATGGGA
>NW_020451127.1:228949-232317 GCF_003343035.1 Apteryx rowi
AATGGGAACCCCGGGTTCCCGTCCCTCCGTCGTCCCCCGCCACGTGCCCGCGGGGCCGCGTGTCCCCAGGCGCAGGTGCCGTGTCCGGGGGGGTCGGCTGCGCGCAGGCACCGGGGACGCCGCCGGGCTCGCGGCTGACAGCCAGTTAACAGGTAGCCAACGGCGGCAGCCRGGATTGCTCATGTAAAGCTCCCTTAGCGGAAAAAAAACAACGTTTCTGAACAGCGGAGGGTCCTCGATTGCAGATGAGCAAATCTGGGAATAAACAGGCAAAAAACCCTTGGGGGGGTCGGCAGGTTTGTGGGCGAGCACCCAAGCGGCGGGAGCAACGCAGCCTGCGAGGCGCGAGCGCGGCGGCTGTACGGCCGCGCGGGACACTGGTCGCACCCAGAGAGTCTCATTTCGGGGGGGGGCTGTGCAAGGTCAGCTCCGCACGTGCGTGAGCCTCCCCGCACGGCGTGAAGAGCGAGAGGGTTTTACACGTGACCGCGGGCGCTCGCGCTGGGCAGGGTGTTGGTGCGGTTGCCCTGGTAGAAAGCTGCAGGGACAGCGTGTCCCCAAGGCTCTGTCTCCCCGACGTGTTCTGTCCCCAGCGCAGCATCTGCTTGGAGTCAGGTCTCCCCTCCATCACCGTAGCGGCCGTCGCAGTGAGGCTGTTCGTGGCTGCAGGCGCYGGTGACGTTTGACGACGTCTCCGTCTGCTTTTCGGAGTCAGAGCAGGGGAAGTTGGACGAGTGGCAGAAGGACCTTTAGAAGACCGTGATGACGGGGAACTACGACTTGCCGATCTCTCTGGGTAAGGAGCCGTTTGCGGAGCCGTTTGCGCTCCTTTGGCTCACATCAGCCACTGCAGAGCTTCTGACAATCGGCCCCAAACCCGTGCGCACCTCTCACGCCTTGGTATTGCAGCACGGGCTCGGTGTGACACGAGACCCTTCAGCCGTGTCCTTCCTCCAAGCCGTGTTCAAGCTGGTGGCAGATACAGTGTCTGCGGTGAAGTGCGGTAGTCTCTGTCCGGGGGGTGACGGATACCTGTGCCACAGAGTTACAGTCGCTGCAGCTGGTGTTTCTGTGGCTGCCTACAGGGCACCCAAGGGCAGGGCCGGCTCTGGCGCTGCTTCCTGCCAGAGGTTTTCCTAGGTCTGGACTCCGACCAGAGCTCCTACGGGCTTTGACCCCCTGCGTGTGCGGAGAGGCCGTCGCCTCCTGGCGACGTCCGGCGAGTCCCTGCCGCAGCCATCCCCGCGCCGCTGGCGCGGTGCTCGCGGTTAGCTCCGCGCATCCTCCCTGCTCCTGCGCCTGCAGAGTTGCGCCATCCTGCTGCCCTGCCGGACGGCGGCATCTGGCCGCACGTGCCCGTACCCCGGCGTTTGCCAGCCAGACGAAGGCAGCGGTCCGTGGCTGGGGCACGGCGAGAGCGCGGTGCTTGTGCCGGGGGCGGCCTCCAGCCTGGCTCCGCGGTCGCTTCCCCGCAGCGGGTGTTTCTTTCCCAGCCTGGAAGTCGCACTCCCAGCGCTGCAGACGCCTTCTCTTGCTTGTGGCCTCGCTGGCCTCCAGGGCCGGGATCTCGGGGGAGGAGGGAGCCGGCAGGCAGGCTGGGGATTGGCCTGGCAGCGCTGGCAGCTCCTGCCGCGCTGCCGAGCTCCTCCGCTTGCAGGGGTGGCTCTGCTCTGCGCATTCCCCCGGGAGCTCCCGGGCCTCCTGCAAGGGGCCGGGGAGAATTTCCTTCTCCGAGCGGAGGGCTGAAGCCGCTCGTGCTTGCGGGTTATGGAGATCTCCCGCAGGGAAATAACCTGCTCCCCCGCCTGTCTTCTCCCCTGCGCAGGTTACGCCGTCTCCAAACCGGACCTCCCGGCCCGCGGTGGGAGGTGGGATGCGCGGCCCAGACRAGCGGCGGAGGGAGTCCCGGCCCCGGCTGCGCCAGCGCTCCCCTGCTGCATCCTGGAGGCTGCTTGTGCCAACCGTTTCGGCCGCGCGGGGTTGGGAGGCTGCTGGGGACCGCCCCACTCGTGCAGGGGCGACGGAGGCACCGGGGCTGAGCCGCCCGGGCCGGCAGCTCGGGGCTTTGCCAAGCACCTGATGGCGATGCTTCCCCTGCTTCCCTGACCCGGTACAGACCTCTTCTTCCGAAGGCAACCGCGTGAGCCAGCGGCAGCTCAGTGTCCCAAACCGCCGTGGCGAGGGGAGGCTCTGGAGAGGGACGCCGGCTGCAGATCCTGCCGTGGGGCGGCCGCCTGCCCTCACACGCGGCGCAGAGCTGGAGCAGGACACTGCCAAAGCGGTTCACAGCCCCATGGCTCTCCACGGAAATGCCGGGGAACAAAAATCCCACGGATGCATGGACGTTGGCTAATCACTCTGTAATTTCTCCTCCATAGGAGCAGAACCTGCTGTTCTTACCCCTGAAGTTGTCTCTTGGGCAGAAAAGGATGACGATCCCTGTGCCGGTGTTCGGGGAGACTCAGAAGAGCAAGACGTCCCCGCGAATGGCGCCACCGCGGGCGAGTGGGGTCTGGGATGGCTCGGCGGGTGCTGGGAGGATCAGTCAGTGCGGGGACACCTCCGTCCCTTCCCCGACACATTGCCCATACCCGGGCAGCAGATCCCCCCTCGGCCCCCTGTGCCGGTGGGTGGTGAACCGGGAGACGACTCTTTCTCTCCTTTTCCAGAACGACCTTGTATCAAGCCTTTGTTTAACACAAACGCACAGAAGGCTTCAAAATGCTCCCAGCCCCGAGCGTCTGGATCCYGAGTGAGGTCCCAGAGGGAGAACGCGCTCCGATGGGGGGTTCTTGTCCAACTCCACGTGCCCAAGAGCGAAGGCGGCCAGAAGAGAGGGGAAGGGAATCGAGGCGCCGGCTCACGGAGCGGAGCCGCGCGGACGCCCTGCTGGACACGGCGGAGCGGGCGGAGGTCGCCCAACCGCGCCGGCAGAGCCGTGGCGTGCATGCCGTGGTGGAGAAGGAGGAGAATGGAAGCCGAGGCGYGCCGGCTGGTGGAGGCCGCCCGGGCAGCGCGCGTGGCCGGGGAGAAGGGTGCGGGGTTTCCCTGTCGGCCGCAAAAGCGCCAGGCTGTCGAGGGGCAGGTGGCCCCTGGCTTCTCTCCCTGGGCTTTTGTACCTTGCGAATTCTTCGCAATAAATTCGTCTCTCGCTCGGGCCCGGGCGTGCTACGCTCCGTCCGCGGCCGCCTGTCCGGCAGGGCTCCCGGCCGCGGCGATGCCCGTAGCGCAGGGGGGGACACCCCTCCTTCGAGTGGCAGGGACGCGCCTGCCTCCGTCCGCCCGTCCGCGGCCGGGGCCGAGCGCGTGCTCGCGACGGACGGCAGGGAAGGGCGGGAGGACGCCGCCGGCGGAGGGGACACGTTGCT
>NW_020451127.1:233709-244969 GCF_003343035.1 Apteryx rowi
CACACACACGGCGGCGGGGGGCGGCCCGGTGTCACCCCCCCCACGCACACAGACACCCCGTGGTGATGGGGGACACCGCGGTGGCGGCACGGGGTGGTCGCGGCCCCCGTCGTGTCGTGTCGCGTCGCGTCGCGTCGCCGCGCCGGCGGCCCTAAGCGGCTTAGCGGGGTCAGGAGCTGAGCCGGGAAGCGGAGCCGCCGGACGCGGGGACGGACGTCAGAGCGTGTGTGTGGGGGGGGGACGACGGCGCGGCGCCTCGGCCGCCAAGATGGCTCGCGGCCTCCCCCCCCACCCCCCCCGCGCGCCGTAACGCGCCGTAACCCCGCCGCTCCGCAGGCTCCCGAGCTGGCCATGCCGACGCGCTGCCCATCGCCCGGCCGGCCGCCCGCCGCCTCCGAGCGCACCTCCGAGAGGGAAACGCAGACCGCCGAGCTCTCCCTCACCCTGGTGGCCGCCGTCCAGGCGGTGGAGCGCAAGGTGGACTCGCACTCCACCCGCCTGCTCGACCTGGAGGGCAGGACGGGGATGGCCGAGAARAAGCTCATCGACTGCGAGAAGACGGCCGTGGAGCTGGGCAACCAGCTGGAGAGCAAGTGCGCCGCCCTGGGCACCCTCATCCAGGAGTACGGGCTGCTCCAGCGGCGCCTGGAGAACATGGAGAACCTGCTGAAGAACAGGAACTTCTGGATCCTGCGGCTGCCGCCGGGCAGGAAGGGAGAGGTGCCCAAGGTACCGGCGCGCGGAGGGGCCGGGGCAGGTGGTGGGGCCAGGATCCGAACCTGCGCATCCTGCAGCGCGCGTGCGGAAGGAGCAGCTCCATCCGGCAGGGCAGCTGCAGGGATGGAGCGGGGAGCGGGCTGAGCCAGGCGAATCCCCCGTTCGGGAGCTGGAGGAGGACCGGCAACGCGGCCGTCGCCCCGTTGGGCTGCCTGGCGTCTCCCTCCGATGGCATCCGCGCTGGGAGACGCATTTTGGGGCGAACATCCCCCCCCCCTCCCCTTCGAGCAAAAATGCTGGTTTTGCAGGTTTGCCGCAGGGTTCGCTGAGCTGAGCGGGCCGGTAGCGATTTGCTCTTTCGCTCCGCGGTTCGAGACACCGAGCCGCCGGGGTCGCGGGACGTGGGGCCGGGGCAGGAGCTGCCGAGGGGAAGCGGGAATCCCGGGGGCTGGCGGGCAGGCGACCCGCTCCGTCTCCTTACGCTTTGGGCTCAGCTGAGTAGAGCAACAAAAGACGCCCGACATGAATATTCATCTCCCATTTGCATTTCATGACTCTTTCGCTGAGAGAAAGTTTGCTGATGGGACCGTTTCATCCGCTTTAAAATGAGCGTTGCCGCTTATCCGGAGGGAGCTGATGTTGTATTTGCGAGGGGGGTGATGGATGCCTGGAGTCGAAGACGTCCCCGCGCCGCAGCCAGCACGCGAAGCGCGGCACTTCCCGGCCGAGCGGCTCCGTTCGAGTACGGCGCTGCTCTCCCAAGCCGGCCGCTCCCCGGATTTAGCCACAGGAATTACGGTTCGGCAAACAGCCTCGAAAACGGCAGTCTGCTCCCGGACAATTTGCAAGCAGAGATAGGCCTCGGCGCGTGAACGATTCAGGGGGAATTACGGGCTCGGTTCTGCCGAGAAGAGCTGTTAGGGACATGGGTGAAACGCTGGAGACTCTGCTTTGCTCCGTAACTAATAGTAATTCGGAGCCCTTCCAGCCTGGGCAGAGTTTTCCCTGGAGTTCTGGGGTAATCGAATCCGGGGTTTCACGTCAGCTCATCAATAGGGATGAGGTTCAGCCCTGGCGCCCGATTTTTATCTCGTTTGCACCAACTCAAGGCTTGGGCAAGCCCAGTGACCTCTGCAGAGCGGCTTCTGCCGGTGGGACCGCGGTGGGGAGCAGGGCAGTGCCGCCGGGAGAAGTCGCTGCCCGGCCTCCAGGCCGGTCCAGGTGTTTGGCCGAGACCTTTAATCTCTTAGAAACTTGTCCGGGAGCCGTTTTCAAATATAAACACAAACTGAGGTCCGTAGAGCAGCAGCTTCTCCTGATGGAGTTCGAACGCAGCCGTCTCGGTGAGCTGTAGGTGAGAGGAGGCGAATGCTTGAGAGGCAGCAGCGGTCGCGGGCAGCGGTCGGAGGTAAAGCGCTCCCGCCTTCTGGAGAGCCGGGAATCGGCCTGAGCAGCGCGTGACGCTTGTGATTGCAGGTGCCGGTGACCTTTGACGACGTGTCCGTCTATTTCAACGACAAGGAGTGGGAGAAGCTGGAGGAGTGGCAGAAGGAGCTTTACAAGAATGTGATGAAGGGGAACTACGAGTCTCTGATCTCCCTGGGTAAATAGGGGTTTTCTTCTCTCCGGGTGAAGGCGGTTTCTCGAAAGGTCCTGGCTGAGCGCAGTCCCGGGCATCTTCTAGCTCCTTCTGGAGAAGCAGAACTTAATTCCCCTAATGTCCCGTTTTAAATGGGGACTTGAAAAGGCAGAAGGAGGTTTCTAGTCCTTCTCTGTTGCTTCCTGGCTTTGGATGAGGATGGGCAGTGCGAGGTCACCCCCTACAAGGGCAGGAGAAATCTCAGCTATGCTGGGGTCAGAGGCAGAGCGCTTTTTTTGTTCAGGAGAGCCAGGGATTTACCTGGGGAGTCCTAAAATCCTGCAAGGAGAACGTGTGGGTTGGTTTTCTTCTTTAAGGTAGCTGCTCTGTGTGCGGTACCCGAGCTCCTGCCCGCTGCAGCACGGAGCCTTTCTGCCGGCAGGTTCTTGGGGATGGTCTTGAGTCTCACCATGTTTCCACCCCCGTGCACAGGGCAGAGGTGGAAGATCGGTGCCGGGACTCCCAGTACAGTAATCCCTCCCTCCATCCCTCTGTCTCTCAACAGACTATGCAATTTCCAAACCCGGTGTTTTGTCCCAGATTGAGCAAGGAGAAGAATCACGGGTCGGGAACGAGCAGGACTTGGAGGAGAGAGAGATCATTACCGATGCCACCGCAGGTGAGACAACAGCTTAACGCGGGGCCGAAAGGGGAGCCGAAAGGGACATCCAGGTACGGCTCGACACGAAAACCAGGCCAAGCGGAGCCCAGAGAGTTTGGCGCTAGGCGCTGACAGCAAGGCGAACATCTGCAATCAGACCACTTCCCTGGGGAGCCGTGTGCCTGGCGGGAAAGGAGGCTCGGTGCCCAGCAGGAGGACCCGTCTGCCTGCCCGCGGGAGGCACGGCCTTCCCAAAAAATCCTCCCCGCCCAACCCGTCGTGCGCGTGGTCCCCGGCTGCCTCGTGGTCTCTGGGTTTATCCTTGCAGCATCCCTCCGAGGCAGGAAAGCCGGCTCCCGTCCTGCGCCCCGGGGGAGCTGGAGAGCCGGAGGGATCTGCCCAAAGCCTGGCGCGACCCCCGCGCTCCGCCGCTCCCGGGGGCGAGGAGGCTTCTCGTCTGCTGGAGCCGGGGGGTTCTCAGCACCCCAGCTCGGGCGCGATGAGGCAGATGCGCCGCCCTGACCGGGGAAACCGAGGCATCCGCAGAGCCGAGGTGGGGGCCTGGCGTGAGGCCTCTTAGGAGAAGGAGCATCAGCTCCGCTGCTAGTCTCCATCCGGGGCCGGCCCTTCGGATTGGGGTTCCTGAGCCGGAAACCATGTTACCGTGAGGGATTTCTTCTCCCCGAGCGCTGGGAATGACCGCAGGCCGGGATCTCTCGTTGCTGCAGCTGGGATAAGGGTGGTGATCAAAACGGAGGAGCTCCTTCCCGAAGACAGTCCTGAAAACCCGGAGCTGCACGGGATGTCGGGGCAGTCAGAGGGGAGTTTCCAGAGCCCGGATGAAGAGGCGGCTTGTGAGAGCCCCTACGGCTCGGTTTCCCCTCCGAGAGACCTGCCGGGAACCAGCCTGGGCGACCCCTCCGAGTACGGAGCCGACTTCAGTGAGATCCAGAGGGTCATCGTTCACCACGGGGGCTGCGCAGGTGAGACGCGCGGCGCGGGGCCAAGCAGGGGGGGGAAGCAGCTCGGCAGAAGAGGGCGGTTAAATCCCATCAGCACCAGAGCTGGAGGCTTTCCGGCTGGAGGCCTTCCGGAGCGGCTGCGGCACCCTCTGGAGCGGCTGCAGTCACGCTTCGGACCAGGAGGAGGAGGAGGCAGCAGGCAGCCTCCCAGCTCAGGGGAGGAAGAGCCGGTTAGGTGGCCGTCCCGAGGGAAAGATTTGGGGGTTTCTGGTGGACCGTGGGCTGGACACGAGTCGCCAACATTACGCCCTTGCCAAAAAAGGGGCAAAGGCAGCGGGATAGACAACCAAGCGGCTGCAAGATGTGCGGAGTCATCCTCCTGCTTCGCTCAGCGGCGGTCACGCTTTGCCGGAGAGCGGGGCAGTGCTGGGTGCTGCCTGCCCGGGCGCTGCGTGGACCGCTCGGAGAAGGCCCCGAGGACAGGGATGGGAAGGGCTGGAGGTCGAGGACGCGCGAGCTGCTGGGATGGAAGGAGAGCGGTGGTGGGTTACAGGCCGTATCCTGGGAAAACCTTCCCGAGAGGGGGATAAGGAAGCGGTGAAACAGACTGTCTGGAACGCATGGGTTCTCCATCATTTGATGGATCGTCCGATGCAAATATCTGTCAGGAGAGATGGAGTCGGTGGAGGTCCCCGCTGGCCTCCGGAGGTCCTGCTCGGCTCCTGGGATCTGCTCGTGGCCAGCAGAGCTTGAGCTGGGGCTTGTCCGAGACGGCGGACGCTTTCGCCGGGGCGCGGGGGGGGAGCGGGAGCCGAGCGGCACGGAGGCGATGAAGCCGGCGCGGAGGTTTCCTTAGTGGATGCTTCCGGGTGCCTGACGACGTTCTGCTTTCCTCCCGCAGAGGACGGGATCGTGATCAAGACGGAGGAGGAGGAGGACGACGACCCGGACCCGCTGGAGCCGTGCGCCATGTTCTCGGGCAGGACGGAGCCGCCGGCGTTCTCCAGCCACGAGGCCGGGCTGGGCTGCGAGGCGCAGTGCAGCTCGGCGGCGCAGCCCCGCGTCCTGGCCTCCGGGCGGGCGAGCAAACCCTCCGCTTGCGAGAGGGACCCCGGGGAGATGAAGCCGGGCATCGTCCACCAGCGGAACCGCACGCGGGAGAGGCCCTACATCTGCCCCGAGTGTGGGAAGAGCTTCATGCTCAAGATCAACTTCATGATCCACCAGCGGAACCACCTCAAGGAAGGGCCCTACGAGTGCCACGACTGCGACCTCAGCTTCCGCAACAAGCAGCAGTTCCTGCTGCACCAGCGCGGCCACCCGCGCCGCGCCGTGGGGGTGCCCCGGCGCCCCGAGCACGGCCTCAAGCCCCAGGCGCGGCCCCCGCCGCCGGGCAAGCCCTACAAGTGCTCCGAGTGCGAGAGCAGCTTCAGCCACAAGTCGAGCCTCAGCAAGCACCAGATCACCCACGTCGGCGAGCGGCCCTTCACCTGCGGCGAGTGCCGCCGCAGCTTCCGCTTGCAGATCAGCCTCATCATGCACCAGCGCATCCACGCCGGCAAGAGCGACATGGCCTTCCTCTGCCCCCAGTGCGGCAAGAACTTCACCCGGCCCTCGCACCTCCTGCGGCACCAGCGGACTCACACCGGCGAGCGCCCCTACCAGTGCAGCCAGTGCGAGAAGACCTTCAGCGAGAAGTCCAAGCTCACCAACCACTACCGCATCCACACGCGGGAGCGCCCCCACGCCTGCGCCGTCTGCGGCAAGGGCTTCATCCGCAAGCACCACCTCCTGGAGCACCAGCGCATCCACACGGGCGAGCGGCCCTACCACTGCGCCGAGTGCGGCAAGAACTTCACGCAGAAGCACCACCTCCTGGAGCACCAGCGGGCGCACACGGGCGAGCGGCCCTACCCCTGCACCGAGTGCACCAAGTGCTTCCGCTACAAGCAGTCCCTCAAGTACCACCTGAGGACGCACATGGGAGAGTGAGGGGGCCGCTCACGGCTTCCTCTCCCTCCTTCCCTCCCTCCTTCCATCCCTCCATCCTTCCTCATGTCTCCCCCCTCCCCCCCGGCTCAGGGCATGGACGTCAAGGAAGCTTTGTGGTAGCGCCGCCGGCCTGCTGGAGACGGCTAGGCCGACTGGAAATAAATAAATTAATTAAAGCAAGCGACGCGCGGCAAAAAATTAAAAGATTATATATATATGTAATTAACTGAAGCAGCTGATTTAGGGGGAATCCTCACCATCAAAAAAAAAAAAGAAAAAGAAAAGAAAAAAAGAAACCTGTACAGGGTGTTTTGCCGGAGTAGGACTCTTAACTGCTTTTTAAATCTACTGTTTGGTTTTTTAATAAATGTGGAGGAACTTTTCCTTTGGTAAGCAAACTTAGGATTGCCAGGATTTTCCTTTTTTTTTTTTTTTTTTTGGAAGTGCTGCTTGTGGCACAGCCCCTTTTGTCCAGGAGCTCTGCAGAGGCCCCGACTCTCCAGGCGCCCGCGCGTGGTGATGGGGAGCTGCCGGCCGGCGGCGGTGAGTAGCGGACGCAGGCGCCGGGAGGCTCTGGGGCTGCGTGACGGGATAAAACACCATCTGGAGCAAAAGGAAAATTTTTCCGGGGGGGGATCCCATCAGCCAGGCTCCTGCGAGCCCATGGGGGCAGAGGTAGACGTGTTGGCCCCACCGCTTCCAAGCGCCACCGTCCAGCAGGGCCCCCACTTGTCCCCAAAACCCAGGAGCGGCCTGGTGGTCCCCGGGGTTGGGAGCAGCCCCGGGCGCCGGGCAGGGACCCCCGGGCTGGCGGGAGTGAAGGGGGCTGGCGGCGGGCGGCGGAGCCCTGCACCGGGCGCAGGGCGGCGGCGGGGGGGCTCCGGGGCGGGAAGCAGCGCTGCGCCGGGCGGAGGGCGGCAGAGAAGCTGTTTGCGCCTGCGGTGCCCGGCCTGCGCACGCGCGCTCACACCTGCGCACGCTCGCGCTCACGCTCGCGTGTCCGTGCACGCTCAGACCTGTGCGCACTCACACACACATCTGTGCACGTGCACACTCACGCTCACACATCCTTGCACGCTCAGACCTGTGCACACTCACACCTGTGCACGCTCACACTCACACCTCTGCACTCACACATCTGTGCATGCTCAGACCTGTGCACACTCACACTCACGTGTCCATGCACACTCACACTCAGACCTGTGCACACTCACACCTGCGCACACTCACACCTGTGCGTGCTCAGACATCCGTGCACACTCACACACCTCCGTGCACACTCACACTCACACCTGTGCACTCACACGTCCGTGCATGCTCAGACCTGTGCACACTCACACTCACATGTCCATGCACACTCACACCCCTGCACACTCACACACCTCTGCACACTCCGACCTCTGCACACTCACACATCTGTGCACACTCAGACCTGTGCACACTCACACACCTGTGCACACTTGCACTCACACCTGGGCACACTTACACCTGTGCACGCTCAGACGTCCCTGCACACTCACACACCTCCGTGCACATTCACACTCACACATCTGTGCACACTCAGATGTCCGTGCACACTCACACTCACATCCATGCACACTCGCACTCACCCCTGTGCACACTCACACCTGTGCACACTCACACCTGCGTGCACTCAGACATCCGTGCATCCCCCCCCCGCCCCGCGCTGCCCGGCCCCGGGCGAAGCCGCGGGAGCGACACGGGCCGCTCCTGCCGCCGCCGCCGGCTGCTCCCCGAGGCCCGGCACCGTGCGGGGGCCCCGGCGATGCTCCCTGCAGCCTCCGCGCCTCGCCCCCGGCCCCACCGGGCCCCGCCGGGCCCCCCCGGCACCGCCGCCGCCTCCGCGTCCGGTCCCGCCCGCGCCCGCCTGGGGGAGGAGCGGGAGTGCGGGGAGCGGGGACGGGGTGGGGATGGGAGCGGGGAAGGGGGAGCAGGGACAGGGGAGCAGGGATGGGAGGAAGGACGGGACTGGGGACAGAAGCAAGGACAGGGAGCGTGGATGGGAGAGCAGGAACAGGGAGTGGGGATGGAGAGCAGGGACAGCGAGCCAGGATGGGGAGCGGGGATGGAGAGCAGGGGGCAGGAATGGGGACCAGGGGTGGGAGAGGCGAGGGAGAGTGGGGACGGGCAAGCAGGGCCCAGGAGCAGGGACGGTGGAGTGAAGACAGGGGATGAGGGGATGGGGACAGGGACAGGAGACCGAGCCAGGGAGCAGGGCCTGGTTGTGGGGATGGGAAGCAGGGGATGGGAACAAGGAGCAGGGATGAGGACAGGGACAGGGACAGGGAGTGGGGCTGGGGGAGCAGGGATGGGGGAGCAGGGGCAGGGAATGAGGATATGGGGATGGGGAGCAGGATGGGGAGCAAGGATGGGAAACGAAGATATGGGGGGGCAGGGACAAGGAGCAGGGATGGTGGATGAGGATATGGGGAGCAGGGATGGGGGATGAAGATACAGGGGGGCAGGGACAGGGGATGAGGATATGGGGAGCAGGGATGGGGGATGAGGAGATGGGGATCAGGGATGGGGGATGAGGATATGGGGAACAGGGATGGGGGATGAGGAGACGGGGAGCAGGGACAGGGGATGAAGATATGGGGAGCAGGGACGGGGGACAAGGATACAGGGAGCAGGGACAGGGTCTATCCCTGGGCTCCTGTGGCCACAAGAGCTGTGTTTGGGCCCCTCTGCCCCATGGACCATCCCTGGCCTGGGCACCCACTGCCCTGCCAGCCCCCGGCTCCCAGTGCTGCCRCCTGGGCACAGCCCCCGGCCCTGGGGGCCACCTCGCACCCTGCGCACCCCCTCCGGCATGGCCACCACGCTGGGGCCTGAGGGCTGGAAGAGAGCAAATGTCACCCCAGTCTTCAAAAGGGACAAGGAGGAGGACCAGGGAACTGGTCAGCCTCACCTCCATCCTTGGGAAGGTGATGGAGCAGTGCATCCTGGAGACCATCTCCAAGCACATGGAGGACAAGAAGGCAATCAGGAGGAGTCAGCATGGCTTCACCAAGGGGAAACCACGCTGAACCAACCCGAGAGCCTCTCTGAGGGAAGGCCTGGCTGGGGAGATGAGGGGAGAGCAGTGGATGTTGTCTACCTTGACTTCAGCAAGGCTTTCGACACTGTCTCCCAGAACATCCTCATAGACAAGCTCAGGAAGTGTGGGCTRGATGAGTGGACAGTGAGGTGGATTGRGAACTGGCTGAATGGCAGAGCTCAGAGRGTTGTGATCAGCGGYGCAGAGTCTAGTTGGAGGCCTGTAGCTAGCGGTGTCCCCCAGGGGTCAGTACTGGCTCCAGCCCTGTTCAACTTCTTCATCAACGACCTGGATGAAGGCACAGAGTGCACCCTCAGCAAGTTTGCTGAGGATACCAAACTGGGAGGAGCGGCCGATACCCCAGAGGGCTGTGCTGCCATTCAGAGAGACCTGGACAGGCTGGAGAGGTGGGCAGAGAGGAACCTCATGGAGTTCAACAAGGGCAAGTGCAGGGTCCTGCACCTTGGGAGGAATAACCCCATGCACCAGGACAGGTTGGGGGTGACCTGCTGGAAAGCAGCTCTGCSGAGAAGGACCTGGGAGTGCTGGTGGACACCAAGGTGACCATGAGCCAGCAATGCGCCCTTGTGGCCAAGAAGGCCAATGGTATCCTGGGGTGCATGAGGAAGAGTGTTGCCAGCAGGTGGAGGGAGGTGATCCTGCCCCTCTCCTCAGCCCTCATGAGGCCACATCTGGAGTGCTGTGTCCAGTTCTGGGCTCCCCAGTRCAAGAGAGACATGGAGCTACTGAAGTGAGTCCAGTGAAGGACCACTAAGATGATGAAGGGACAGAAGCAYCTCTCCTATGAGGAAAGGCTGAGAGAGCTGGGCCTGTTCAGCCTGGAGAAGAGAAGACTGAGGGGGATCTTATCAGTGCATATAAATATCTGACGGGAGGGTGTGGAGAGGATGGGGCCAGACTCTTCTCAGTGGTGCCCAGCGACAGGACGCGAGGCAACGGGCACAAACGGAAACACAGGAAGTTCTGTGTGAACATGAGGAAAAACTTCTTCACTGTGAGGGTGACAGAGCACTGGAACAGGTTGCCCAGAGAGGTTGTGGAGTCTCCATCCTTGGAGATGTTCAAAAGCCACCTGGACATGGTCCTGGACAACGTGCTCTAGGTGACCCTGCTGGAGCAGGGGGTTGGACCAGATGATCTCCAGAGGTCCCTGCTGACCCCAACCGTTCTGGGATTCTGTGACATGAAAATACATGCACACACACACACGCACACACACGCACACACACGTGCACACACACACACACACACACGGAGGCACACACATATACACACATGCAGGCACATGCCAGCACACATGCATCCAGGGTGCTCACACACGCACACATGCACACACACACACACACACACACAGAGTGCACACTGACACACCCACAAGCCTCCCCCCACAGACACACACCGACTGACACACCACACATGCACACACACACTGACACCCCCACCCCTCCACACCCCCACCCACTGACACACACCCCAATAGACACACAGACACCCACGCTGACAGACACCCCCCACACTGACATTCACCTGCACACACACGTACACACACCCCCAAATCACACACACGCTCACATTTGCACACACACACAAACACACCACACACTCAAAAATACACCCACCACACACACACTCTCACACTCAGTCAGACTCCCACACGCTCTCACACTCACACACTGACACACACACACACTCACACTGTCACACACACTCATGCTCACTGTCACACATACACTCATACAGTCACACA
Source organism: Apteryx rowi (assembly GCF_003343035.1). NCBI lineage: Eukaryota > Metazoa > Chordata > Aves > Apterygiformes > Apterygidae > Apteryx > Apteryx rowi. The sequence goes on from NW_020451127.1 coordinate 244,450, forward strand.
CTCTCACACAGTAACAGTCACACACTCAGACACTCTCACAGTCACACACAGTCACACACAGTCACACACACTTTCACACACAGTAAAACAGTCACACACACTCACTGTCATGCACACACTCACACAGTAAAAGTCACACAAACACACTTGCACTGTCACACACACACACACACACACAGTAAAACAGTCACTCACACAAACACACTTGCACTGTCACACACACTCTCACACTTACAGTAAAACAGTCACACACACACACACTTTCACACACACAGTAAGTCACACACACACTCACTGTTGCACACACACACAGTAAAACAGTCACACACACTCACTGTCACACTCACTGTCACACACACACACTCTCACACAGTAAAACAGTCACACACTCACACACAGTCACACACACACACAGTCACACACACACACACCGGGAAACAGCCTCACACACACACACTCACGCCCCCGTCACACGCCCTGTCACACACCCGCTCCCTCGCTCACACAGCCCCGCCCCCGC
>NW_020451127.1:245618-251664 GCF_003343035.1 Apteryx rowi
CCCTCTGGCCGCCGGCACCGTCCGCCTGCGCCCTGGGGTCCCGCGCCAGCCGCGGCGGGGGGCCCGTCCGGGACAGCCTGGGGGTCTAGGGTCCCGTCCAGGTACAGGCTGGGGTGCTGGGGTCTCCATCTGGGACAGGCTGGGGGGCTGGGGTCCCTGTCCGGGACAGATTGGGGGGCTGGGGTCCCGTCCAGGTACAGGCTGGGGTGCTGGGGTCCCCGTCCAGGAACAGGTTGGGGTGCTGGGGTCCCCGTCCAGGAACAGGTTGGGGTGCTGGGGTCCCCGTCCAGGAACAGGCTGGGGGTCTAGGGTCCCATCCAGGAACAGGCTGGGGGGCTGGGGTCTCTGTCCAGGAACAGGTTGGGGTGCTGGGGTCCCATCTGGCTGCAGTTTGGGGTCCTGTCGGGGTGCAGGTTGGGGTGTCAGGGTCCCTGTCTGGGCCCGGGCTGGAATCTCGTCTGGGCATGGGTTGGGGTCCCTGTCCAGCTGCCCTTGAGTCCCCGTCCGGGCACAGGCTGGGGTCCCCTCCGGGTGCAGTTTGGGTCTTGTCCAGGCACGGGCAGGGTCCAGTCCGGGTGCAGGCTGGGGCCCTGCCTGGGGGGTAGGTCCCCTACGAATCCTGCTTTCAATACAAAAAGTTGTTTAAAAACAAAAAATCAGGGTTCCAGCTATTCCAGAAATGTTTCTGGACAAAACAGCTGCACATCGGCATCTCGCTATCCAGTTTCTAAAATGTGTTTGGAGAGAGATGCCGCAGGTGGGAGGCTGTTTCCGAGTTGTTCCTTTCCAGACAGAGGAGGAAAAAAAACACCGCCAAAGTTATCCCTCTGCGGAGCGACGTTGTCCCCGGGGACTGGCTGGTGAAGGGCAATATCAGCCCTGCAGACGTGACCCCAAATCACCGAGTGGGCCTTGTTTTCCCAGGAGATGCTTCGGAACGATTTGGTTTYCTTCCAAAAAGAGAAAGAAGAACTTAAGCCAGAAGGAGGAAAGAAAAGCGATGAGCTGATGGTACGTTCCTCCCTCTCCACGGGCGTGCACCTGCCAGTCTGCACAGACGCGTACCTGCCAGTCTGCACGGACACATCCTGTCTTTCCCTCTGGATGTATTTACCTTTCTCCATATGAGCACTCCTGTTTTCTCTCTGCCAGTGCGTCCATTGATCCCGTACATCCTCCATCCACCCTCCCATCGTCCGTGTCTCCTTAAGCCTTAGCTGGCATCCTGGGCCCATCACTGTCCAGGCTTGCCTCCCCACTGCCCTCTCCCTCTCCTCCCTCTGGCTCAGCATCCTGCTGCTCTTCCGGCCGTTCCGCCCCAAAAGCTCTTCTCCTTTTCCCTATGATTATTTGGCCTCCTCTGGTTAGCGCTGTGTCTCCGGCAGCGTCCCCGTGCCCACCCAGAGGTAGAGGGAGGTGACATGGCTCTTTGCCCCCACCTTGCAGGGGACGGTGACATCAGAGAGGGAGAAGCTGCAGGCTGGATTCCGGGAGCTGCAGCAGTTCCTGCGGGAGCAGGAGAGCATCCTGCTGGCGCAGCTCGACGAGGCGCACRGCGAGCTCGCGGAGAGGCGCGGCGAATACGTCGGCAGCGTTTCCGCGAGGCGGTCGCTGCTGGACACCCTCGTTGTGGAGATAGAGAAGAAGTGCGAGCAGCCGGATATTGAATTCCTTATGGTGAGGATTCCAATTCCTGCGGCGCCTGGCTGGGACTGTGCAGCCTGGAGGCCTGGGAGCGCGGGGCGGCGTGGGGCAGCCGGCCACGCAGCACCCCTGCGTCTGGGGCTGGGGGCACTGGGGGGACMCTGGGAGGAGGTTGGATTAAATCAGGGAAGGGCAAGTCCTTCGTGCAGCRTGGAGCAACCTGTGTAACTCGCTGCCCCAGGCGCCGTGGTTGTTCCTGGCAGCGTCAGAACTGACCCAGTGTTTTCTGTCCCTTCTAGGACGTTGACAGCACCCTGAACAGGTAAGAAACGGGCTCAGCGTCGCTCTGCTCCTGGGCAGAGGCTGGGAAAACCCTGCAGGAGCCGCAGCAGCAGCAGCCAAGAGGGCAGGTGGCTTTGCCCTGCGGAGTATTTGGATTTAATGTGATGTTATCAGGACCCAAAGCTTGCTGTATGGCTGGGGATGGAGCAGCCCTGGCAGCAATAGCTGGAAGCTGCAGCAGGCAAAAACTCAGCCCTTTTTTTTTTTTTTTTTTTGCCTTATATTTTTTTCCCAACACTAAATTATTGCCTTTTTTCCTCTGTATTCGCTAAAAGAAGCGTTGGGCTGAGCGCTGCGGGACCCCGCGGAAGATAAGGATAGCAGTAGCTCAGCCGAGTTTTGCGGGCAGACGTTTCCCCTTGCTACAGGGGCTTGTTCCCCGCCGTTTCCCTCCTGGCCCCGGGTGCTGGTTCGCTGCTGCGGTCAGGGCTCACCTCCATGTCGCCGTGTCTCCCCAGCTGTGAGACAGCGAAAGCCCCGATCCCAGAGCCGGTTTCCTCGGAGCTGCAGAGGAGAGTTTGCAGCCTCTCCGAGACGAGCGAGCTGGTCCTGGGTGCCATGGCTGAGTTCAAAGGTAAAGCAGAGAAGCAGCGAGCGATGTCTTGCTGCCCRGGGTGCGGGAGCTCCTCGCGCCAGCTCTAGGCAGGGCTGCGGCTCTGAGACAGGCTTTGCCGGAGCCTGCGGCGGGCTCCAGATCAGAGTTTCTTCTCTGGTGGCCACGGTGCTCTCCGGGGAGCTGGAAAGGTGCCGCGAGAGGAATGAGAGCTCATTCGTCCCCCTTTCCTTCCTCTAGCGGATCTGCTGAGCAAGACGGACAGAGAAAGGGGTAAGTTGCTGGAGCTGATGGGCACGAGCGAGGGAGAACAGCTTTCCTGAAATGAGTTTTCTTATGTCCGTGGGGTAGAGAGAGGCTCACACAGTGACATCCGAATCCGGCTCCCCTCATTTTGACTAGGCCCACTGTAAAAACACAGGCCCAGTCCCAAGCTGGGAAACCCCCAGAGACACCGTTCTCTGGCGCTGGACAAGAGCCTCTGCCGGGGCAGTGCTGGCCCCTTGGCTTCCCTGTCTCTCTGGAAGAGAGAAGAAGCTGGTCGGAGCCGTTTGTGGTGGGGCTGGTCACTGCCTTCTGGTTTGGCAGCCAAGGACCAGGCTTGCAAGATGGGTGCTGCTTGGTTTTCCCCCACCCGTGGTCCTGGCAGGAGCAGGTTTAGCGGAGCAGTCGGGGTGGTGGCCCTGGGCGGTGACACCTCGGTGGCCTTGCGGGACGGCCGCAGGATGGCAGCAGAACATCCCGCGTGAGCAGGTGGCTCCAGCTCCGTGATGAGACTCCCTGGCTGGCGGGCGGACAGGGAGGGGGCTTGGGAGCAGCTTCTCCCTTYGGTGAGCGCTGGATGAGCCCCGGGACACGGGGACGCTGCTTGGCCCARTCCCGCTCTGGGAAGCGCTGCTGCTGCCAAGCTTTGCCCGTGGTGGACATGGGGCCGCAGCCTCCGGGGAGGTTGAGGGGGGCCCTGCCCCATCYGGGGGGTGCAGGTGCCACGTGCCTGCTCGCGGGATGCCACAGCCTTGTGGGAGAAGCCCTGGTTTGCTTCTTGGCGAACGACGGACTAACATTTCCCCCTGTCGCACGTTAGCGAAGGTGACCCTGGACCCCGAGACAGCAAATCCTTACCTGGTCCTGTCCAGCAACGGCAAGACCCTGCGYCTGGGGGAAGTACATCAAAACCTCCCCGACACCCCCAAGAGATTCACCGGCAGCCCCAGCGTGCTGGGCTCCCAGGGGTTCACGGCGGGGAGGCATTACTGGGAGCTGGAGGTGGGGGACGGGGACAGCTGGGCCGTGGGGGTGGCCGTGGAGTCCGTGCAGAGGAAGCAGCCGTTCACCCTCACCACGGGAAGGATCTGGGCCCTGCGGCGGGGCTGGGATCGCCAGTACACGGCGCTCACCGTGCCTCCCACCCCGCTGGTCCCGGAGGAAGAGCCCCGGCGCATCAGGGTGCACCTGGACTACGAAGCCGGTGAAGTGACCTTCTACAACGCAGAAAACATGACGCAGATCTTCCAGTTCAAGGCCTCCTTCGCTGAGAAGGTCTTTCCGTACTTTTGGCTCTGGTCAGAAGGATCCTATATCCAGCTGTGTGCCTGATGGGGCCGGATGCCTCCTGCTCCCCTACCTGCCCCTTTGGTTAGGGGAGCGGGAGGGGTGCGTGGCGATGGCGCGGTGTTGCACCACCGGCTCCCTGCGCCTCCGCACGCTGCTGCTTCTGCTGGTCTGCTGGAGCATTAAAGATGTGTTTGGCCTCTCTGGGGGTGTCTGTGCTGGTATCCTGGCTGGATCTCAGTGACGGTTGCTCCTGAGGGCACAGCCACACAGATAAATAGGGGGGTGGCAGGGTAGATGTGCCAGCCCTGGTCCCCCATGGCCCACGCTGGTCTCTGACAGCTCTTCTGGCTGCCGTTGGCTCCGTGTGGTGTGATGTGGGGACACGGCCACCCTGCACCCCTGCTCCCTGGGGCCGGGATTCCCACGGGAATTCAGGTGAAGCGTTCGGGTGAAGCGCTGGTAACTGCCCACGTGAAACCACATTGCAGTCAAAGGCTGGGAAGGTGGTAAATGGGACACATGTTTTTAAAAGGGACCTGGGGGAAATCTGGGGAGCTGCAGAGCGGTGGGGGCCTGGGGCGTTGCTGGCCTCGGGGTTTGGGGGTGCGCAGGACCATCAGCTCGGCAGCGGTCAGGGCAGCAGGGGACATGTTGGGTGTTATCAGACCATCGCCGCCCTGGTGTGTGAATGCGCTTTGTGCGCTCGCCATCGGCTCTGCGTGCAGGTCTGCTCCCCCCCAAAGGAAAATGTCCAGAGAAGGGGCAAGGCCGACCAGGGGGCTGGGGGGGAGTTCACGGATGGAGGGAGCCTCTTCTGCCTGGAGAAGAGGCAGCGACTGGGGTGTGATGGGGATCTGACTTGTTTATTTTTAACATAATGCCTTGCCGCAGGGAAAGGGTTTCCCGGCTCGCTGGGGCCGTCGACCTGCTGCCACACGTGGGTCTCGGCTCCTGACGCCTGGGTGCGGGCCATCGGGGTGTTAATGTCTGTGGTCATCTCAGAAATGTCACAAATCCTGTCAGGGCGCCTTGGGTGCAGCTTCCTCCTCCCCTTGCAAACGCTTGAAACAAGTCACCATGTCATGGGATCCTGTTTCCCCCCAAARAAGAGGAACCGAAAGGTAAGGCGAGGTTTACAGGGAGAGGCAAGTATTGTCTTAAACCATGTCGCCAGAAAAAAACAAAAAAACCCCCCCAAAACACAGACTTTTTCAGGGCTGCGACAAGAGTGAAATATTGTGAGTAAAAGACCCCCATGAGGGGGGCTTGACTGGAGGTGCCTCATGAGGTTGGGGACTACATTTCCCAGCATGCAACGCCGAGGCGGGCAACGCGTGAGGCGTTGCCCGCCTCGGCGTTGCATGCTGGGAAATGCAGTCCCCGCGGCGCCCCGTACAGCAAGCCCCCCCCACCTTTTCCTTGAGGCACCCTATTGGTGCCTTCTCTAGCAAAGCCTATTGGTCGCAAGCGCTGTCAAGCAGCCCTCGGGGGCGGGGGGGAAAGCTCTTCCCGCCGTTTCGATTGGTCAGAGAGGGTGGTGGGCGGGGGGAGCGTTAAAAGAAAGCGCATCCCTCCCAAGCCGCGCGCAGAGGCCGTTACTGATTGGTGGAAGGGGAGTTTGGCGCCAGCTTCGGAGCGGGGGCGGGGCGGGCGCGCGCGAGACGGGCGACGGGTGGCGGCGGGGGTCAAAGCGGCGCGGGTCGCGCTGACAGGAGGAAGGACGCGGCTCGGCTCGGCGCCATGGAGCCTGCGCCGGGGGGCTCGCACCGCCGCCGCCTCCTGCTGCTCTCCCCGGCCTCCCCCGCCGCCGCCGCGGTGGTGAAGTCCCTCTTTCCCGCCGAGCTCTCGCCGGTCTCCGACCTCCGCCTCACCATGGAGCAGCTGGGACGCGGGTTAGTGCGGGGGGGGCCTTCCCCCCCCCCCAGAAGGGAGGCCTCGAGGGCCCCTTTCTCT
>NW_020451127.1:253051-281200 GCF_003343035.1 Apteryx rowi
CCCTTTTTCCCGTTGCTCCGCTCGGCCCCTCCTGCCTGGCAGCGTCCCCGGGCTCCGAGCGGAGCCTGCGTCGCACCCGGTTTCCCCACGGTTCACTCGCCTGCCCCAGGGCTCCCCACGGTCCTGCTGCCCAGCCCCGGCACTGGGTGCTTCCCCCTCCCAAAATTGGTGCTCGTGCCCCATCTCCATCCTCCCTGCTATCCCCCTGCCTGCCGCGTGCTCTGCTCCCGCTCCCTGCCACCCCCCGCCGCCTGCGTCCCATGACCCCCCTGCCCGAACCCCCGCCCGGCTCCCTGTTTCAGAGCATTCCCGTCTCTGATCGCTCCCTTCCCTTGCTCCTTCCCTCCTTCGGATTCCTGCAAACATCTCGCACCAGCCTCCTGCACGCTTATTATTTTATCCTTGGAGCCTGTAGCCCGGCGCCTTTTCTGAATTAACCTATCTGATATACGAGCCCCGCTCCTGTGGCTTTTYCCTCGCTTGGCGTAGCGGAGCGAGGCTGTGCCCGATGCGCCTCTCCCTGCGGCGCCGAGGGGGTCGTGACTCCAGCCCCGAACGGAGGCCCGGGTCCGTCCTGCCTTGCACGCTGCCGAGAGAGCTTGTCCCGAGCTCCTCTGCCTGCCGCGGAGCAGCGCTCGGGCTCGCGCTGGCGCTGCGCGTCTGCAGCTGCTGCCCCTTCGATCTGCAAAATGGTGTCGAATAGGCTGATGGTTACGGGAGCGGAGAAGAACTTGGGAAGCCAAAACTTGAGACCTGCTTAATTACAAAACGCAATCGTTGGAGTTGGAGATGTTTGGTCTTCCCCTCCCTGCCCCGGGCTAATTACGGTTAACTGAGCGGCCCCGAAGGACGGTTACGGCCCCGAGGGGGTTCCGATATAGGGGTTTGCAGGGAACAATTTGGGAGGCGTTGATAGGATTCAAGGCAACAACATCCGATTGCACAGCTGAGGTGCTTTTTAGTCCTAAAGCCTTATCGCCGCGTCTGTCACTTTGTTGTATTAGAGCCTTCGTTTGGGATGGCAGAAGATCAGGATAAAGCATCCTTTAAAAAAGGCGGAGGCGGGGGAGCACCTCGCAGTTAATAGGTTATGCRGAAAAGCTTGTCAGCCTGGTGCTAGGGGACCAGCAAGGTTACCAGGAAAAAACCCGAACAAACTGAAGTTCCTGCAGGAGTTAGATCCGAGCGCGTTTGTAAGTGTGGTGGTCTGCTGGTGGCGGCTGTGATCTGTCGGCTGTTTGGTACGCTAAGCGCTTAAGCCTGCAGGATTACCAAGCTGGCATCCTTTCCCTTAGCCAATAGGTGTTACGCTTACTTATGTTGTATTACTACATTCATACACTGTTATGTGGTGTTTTTCCCTTTACTGAACACTTAAAACAACAAAAACCCCTATCTTTCTTTACAGTCAGCACGATAATTCGGAACGAGTGCTGGGAAACAAGAATAGCAATGGTTTGCAGAGAACAGTGTCATCGGAATCAACCGACTCAGGTACGGCTTTTCCAATTAGTAGATAATGATCTCTCCTTTACTTGCCTTTTACTGTGAGCAGCTTCCAGGTTTTGGAGAGGAAACTAATACCGTATACTTGTAATCCCTGCAGCCGCTTCTCGTTCTCACGATCTTCAAGGGAGGGATGTAGATATCTCCCCCGCCCAGTAAGCTTGGGCAGCCTGTGATTTGGGCTGTTTTAATTGTCCTGGAGTGTGCTAGCAACAGAGGTAGCATGGAAAATAACTGGTTTTGGTTCCACAGGGAGACTCTGAGGTGACTTATTTTTAGGGATGGCTGTGAGATGCGGCTGCTGACCTGTCATGCTTCGCAGCCCGGTGCGATGCTAATCACTGCTGTTTTCTGATTGCGTTGATGTTTTGTTCTGTGCATGGTAATAGGTCGATGCCTTATCACGAGCACATCAATCTTGCCCGCAATACGGGCGGCTGAAGGTGAATACTACTGAAGCTCTCCCAAGATAGGCCTCACTAGTGAATTAGAGCCCCACTAGAGTCTGTGGTGTCTTACAGATATCGGCTTATGAATATTTATAGTGGCATGTTGGGCTTGTGGACGACTGAGACAGTGTTTCATCCTTCCCTGTTAGGATCCACTGCGTATCTACGATCAGCTCGGAATGGAACTGAGCTGAGGTTTTTTTTGCCCTTTGGAGGGCAGTAATTCTTAGAGCAGGTTGTCTTCATGTGGTTTTTCTCTTTACACCCAAATTATGCTAACCTGCTCTGCACACTCAAATAAGGGCTGTTGAGCAGGGTTTATCTTGTGGCTTGGGTTTTGTTTGTGGCTTTTTTGTTTTGTTTTTACCAGCTGATTGCAGTTCACCAGATTTTGAGGTAAACATTTTAGTACTGATACTTGTCTACAAGTAATTTTTCAGGCGAGAGATGTTGCATCAGTGAAATGAAATACGCTGTTACCCCATGACTCGCAGAATCAGGGAAGCTTCTGATACTTTATTGGTCCACCTCTGTGATGGAAACCAGTGTTTCAACCTGAATTTATGCAGCAGTCTGACTGTGCATGGGACTTTGGCCTTCAAAGGAACTTAGGAACTTGTAAAACGCAAGTATAGCTGGCAAACCACAGAGTGATGTAGAAAAACCAAGATTAGTACGTCTCTACTTTCTCCTGGAAAATTTTTTCCCTTCTGTCTGCAAAGCAGGTCTTAGGCTTGCTAGTATTTACAGCAGCCTGTCTGGCTTCATTTTTCTCCTTCCAGTCGTTATTTTTGTTGCAGTGCTTACAAAATGCTCGTATGGTTAAGGTTTCTGCTGTGCTGAGACCACTACCTGTTGTGTTCACCAAACTAATTCTTTGTACTTGTTGTTTAGATTGTAGTCACTGATGTGGCAACAAGTATTGCCACGCTCGTACAGGGTGTATTCCGGTAAGCTGCTGGCCTGTCGCTAGGGTTTGTGAATACTACTGTAATGCAAAAACTCCTTGGGAATCTGTGTTTAAGCAGGCTTCATTACTTGACTCTCCTTAAAAGATGCTATTCGGTTGTAATATTGTTTGGGTTTTGCTTATGAAGTGCTTGCTGTTGTATTTCTAGTACACTCGCGTGCCTTGGGAAGGGACTTCTGACTACTACTGGAGGGGGGTGAGCCCGAAATCTCTGCCTCTGAAGTGTAATTAAAAACATGGGTTATAAAAAAAAACCCCTTATCTTGTATCTTAAGATACGTGTGTGAGTGAATAAGCCAAGAGTATTCTATGTTAGGTAATGAAATTTTGTCCTGAATCTCATTCTTAAAGGCAGGGCGAGGGATGCTTTTTTTAAATTACTCCTTTTTTTCCCCCCCGAGCATTAATATCTGATTATCTGTGGTCAAAAGTGTGATTTAGAGTGTCTTTATAACTGTTGTTTGCTTCCGCACTGAGATGAGGCTGCAGATTGGGCTTTCTACAGGAGTTAAACTCCTGTCTGAGCTACTGTGTCCTTCTGAAGAAATCCATAGCAATGTCCAATACTTTACCTGTCTCAGGTGCTAAGACGCCGCTCAGTAGGAAAACCTGTTTCTCTCCTGCAGGCTACGCTTTGGATTCGCCTGGTCCTCCGACTCCGGACGACATCGTGGAGGAAACGTACGTAACCTTTTACTAAGCTTGGCTTCTGGCAGGTCGAGTTGCGCCATTAACAAATGAAGGCTAATGAGAGGCTTGGAATGGCTTTGCCTTTGCTGGCACACGTACCGTGGGCTCTTCTCTCCTGAACTAAGCTTCTAGAAGCGTGTGCTGTGGTGCGCTGCAGCTTGGGACGCTAGGCTGTCTGTCTTGTCTATGTCCCGGAGTACTTAACAAGTCTTGGGTCTGAGTTAATGTGTTGTACCAGCCAGAGGGTTTGAGCCTGACGTTGGCACCTTACCAGGCGTCTGAGGCTGCACCAACTCGCACGTAAGCTGCGGTTTTCACTCGACACTTACACTATCGTTTCTGCCTGTATATGCCTTAACTGATATCAAGCAGTTGCTCTTGGTTTTGAATTTGCTGCTCTCGACTGGATTTTTTTCTAATCTAGAGATGAGGGATAGATGCCTTTGGTCCCTGATTTACCAAGCTTTTTTTTTCTCTTTAAGCTAGCTTCTTGTCTAAACGATGCTGAAAAGGATTTGGGGAGAAGAGGGGGAGCAAGGAGTCTAGCTAGTCATTACAAAAACGAGCATGGGATGAGCTGGCTCTATATAACTTCAGAAAGACAGTGTAATCAAGGAGCGTGTTGGCTTCTGTTCAGCATAATACTTCATCACTTAGTACACTAAATCAACCTTATATTTGTCCTTGGTATTAACTGCAGGGCATCTCGCTTATTTTCAGGTTTGAGAAAACGATTCTTGAATCTAGCAGACTGAAGTAAGTACACTTCTGTTCTAACTTCTTTGTTAGTGACTGGCCTAGATCTGCCTCTCCAGCTTTTAGAGCTTTTATTGAATAAAACGAATTTTCCTCCAATTACTGTGTTTTAAAGACAAAATGTTGAAATAACTCTTGGTTCTTTTTCATTGTAGCATTCGACTGCCACTCAGAAGAATACATTCACTGCCAGTAAGTGAGGCTGGTATTCATCTTGTGTAAATGTTAAAGGGTTTAGTGTGTTAAGTGTTTAATTGGATACATCCCATAACTTGCTAATTTTCTAGCTTCAAGAACAGCTGCTATGATACTTCATGGAAACTCAAAATTACCGTTTATAAACTTAATCTGGTTCATGTTGATGTGAAGCTTCGGTGATGTAGTTTTGTCACTCTGCTGCAGCTAGAGCTCTGCATTTTAGTACCTGTGCTCTGAGATGTCAGCTTTAAAGACTCGTGCACATGTTTTGCACCAGTTTGTAGACAGAGACTTTATTCTTTATTATCCCCTCTTTTGCTTAAAATGTAGTTGTGCAATACTGAACTGGCATTACTGTATGAACTTTGTAGCAAAGGCTCCTGGGCTCCAGTCCGGCTCTGAAGAGAAACCATTCAGACTCTCGGGATTGCGATGCTTTTCAACTATCAGAACAAGAGGAGAATAAGGAGAATGTAAGTTTTGCTCTTTCGTCTCCTGAGATGATACGGCATGAGAAGCTCTATCAAGGAAGCTGAATTAGCGTAGCTCTCCAGCAGTAGATGTGGTGGGARAGGCTTTCTTTTGCTATCTGCCAGACTACGGTTTAAACATATCAAAGTCTTGCATAGCCTGCCGTGGGGGAACTTGCACTGGAGCACTGTCTGCAAGCTGATTGCAGGTGAATCGCACTTCTGAAAGCTTCGATTGTGCAACTCCTCCTTCATGCTACTGAACCTGACTCTGTTTAGACTGTGGTAAGGGAAAATGTAGTCGTACTGCTGGCTTGAGACAGCTACCGGGGTGCCTCCAGAAGGCTGTTTAGATCACCTTCTCTCTTTCCACCACTTACGTGGGGAGCTGCGGCTCCTGAGTGTGTCTGCAGTTAGCAGCACGAATGTCCTCTTCCTTTCTTGGTCTGGAAGGCCTTGCTGCTGGAAATGCCATCGGCAGGGCTCGGACAGGTCTCTACAGAAAACCTGGAGGAGGCTGCCAGTCACCAAGCAACAAATATAATTCTGACCAATTTGCAGCCTTGGTGGCCTTCATAATGATATCTTCTGCGGAGAAGCTGACTGACAAAAGAAATGGGAAAGTCATAAGCCTGTAGATGATATCAAGAGGATGAAAGGTTGATTGTGTCACTACTGTAATGTCTTTACTTTGAAAACATCCGCATTCAGACTATTCCTGTTGGCAGCGGGGAACTTAAATTCAAAACGTCAGGTAGAAAAAAACAATGATACAGTGGTCCTAGCAGCTTCTGCTGTTTGTTATTTTGGTAAAACGATCACTTTGCTCCTTTTTAATTCAGGAATCATTTGAGTTTAAGAAGCCAGCCAGACCAGTATCTCGTAGTTCGGTGCACGTCCATTCCCGTGATGGAAAAGATGTTCTCAGCCAAAGGCAGAATTCCGCCCCAGCTCAGACGGTGAGTACCACAGTATTCTTGGCAGCTAATTCGTGCCTAATCTTCTACGTACCTGCTGTCTGAGAGGAAGAAAAGTTGCACAGTGGTTCTTGGACAGTGCTGTTAATTGATGTGCTGAATAGAAAAGCCTGTCAGTCTGCCAGACAAGAAAACTCTCCTCCCTTTCATCTCATGAGTAGATGGGAGTTTAAAACATGGGTTAGTCTATAATTTGGGAAAGACTGGTCAATGCGGAGCTGATCTTACGCTGCAGTAAGTCAAGTGAGTGTGGACATCAGTGTGGAATAGAGGAAGCTAGTTTGTAATCGTTTCCACTGTCAATAGAGTAGATATTTATATGCATTAGGAGCAGTGAAACCTATTGTGCTGATGCAACTGGACTATATGTCCAGATATGACATGCAGGAAAAAATACAGTCTTCATATTCTGTTGCTTAGCAAAGGCAACTGAAAAATGTGATGGATCCTTGCACAGAATGAGTTGTGGGAACTCTTAGGTCTTGTCTCCCCTCCTTGAGTCTGGTAGTCCTTCATCCTGCTTAATACTCCTGATTTCATGCTTAGGAACTGCAGAGATAATGTTTATTCCTTAGACRCCACCCTTTTCTCTCCTTTCCCATTCACTGGATACCTTCTCTCTCCAGAGGAGACTTGCTTAGCCAAGCTCATAAAGCACTCCACTGTTGTAATGGCCAAACAAAAGTAGTGGGACCCAGTTTGGGGTGCTCAGGTCAGTGTATTTGAAATGGTGGAATAACTGCCGTATTTTCTAGAGTGCAGSGAGAGGCATGGCACCATCTCTGTGGTTACAGTATCCTAAAAGAAAAGAGAAGAAATGTTAAAACTAGGTGTCTTGTCTCAGTTTCCCGCTGCAGAAGTACCCAYGGGTGACCTGGAAAACTGCAGGCCAGCTTTCCTGCAGCAGTCTTCTCTAACCTCCTCGGAAAGTGAAGATGATGATGGATTCCTAGAACTGTTAGATGATCAAGACTTGAAGGTATGTACAAAGCAAATGTGTTAGATATTTTAAAATCAGCTCTGGATAATGTTACTAGTCTGCCCCCAATGTGTCCGTGGTGCATATATGTTCTAGTAGAAGTCAGTGTGATAAGTAAAACTGCAAAAAGGTGCTAAGTACTAGGGCGTCCTGTAAGATGAGTTAATCTCATCATCTTTTTCACCTCGTACGTTCCAGTGTTTCTGCCCTGTCTGCGCTGTTTCCTGTTGCAGACAACAGGATTTTCTTGGAATGTGAACAGCGTTTAGTCTAAGGCAGTACTTGCTGCTGTCCCTTTTGGTAGCTGAATTGCATTTACTAGTGAAAACTTTCTGAACAGGGGGTATTAGCTTTAGAAGCCTTCCTGAAAGAGAGCTAAGGGTAATAGCATTTGCTTTCAGGCCACTTAAAATAAAAAACTGTTTCTAGCTGAATTTGAGATGCTTAAAGTGTGAATAGCATCCTTATTAATCAAGGAACTGATATAATTTACTTTTTCCAATGCTTCTTAGCTCAATTTCATTGTTTCATTGAGGTTTCTATTGAACTAGTAGTTCATTTACATGGTGCCTCCATCTGTGGTAGCGGGAGGGGAGAAAGCAGTTCCTAAAACTGCTCTGACAGCTGAATTGAGCTGCAATGGCTGCGCAAGCTGTGCAGAAGCCTTAGATATCTCCAGTCACTATCCACGAGGAAATCGATGCRAGTGAACTTTCTTCCTTCCTCAGAACGATGAGGAGATGCCGTCTGATGTGGCAAGCCTCTGGACTGCGCCCCTGGTCATGAGGAAAACGGACAATCGGGTGAGTGTTCTGCCAGAGCACAACACAACAGATACAGGGACTTTGTTTTGGCAGCTGTTGTCACTATTGAGACAAGCAGCCTCACTGTCTCTGATCCTGTATCCCCAATATCAACGGCATAATAAGATGTGGTATAAAACCTCTACAGTATTCTGTTGTCTCTAAAGCCCATCTGCCTGGAAGTTTGTGTCAGTACAGAACAAGGCTCGTTGTGTGCGTATATAGGCTTTAAACTTCCTCTTTACAAAAAACGCTTCATAAATGCAAAAAGATCTTCCCTTCTYTTGTCAGGTACTCCCTGACATGTCTTGAACCCGTTCTGCGTAGACTTACCTCGAATGCCTATAGTCAGGTCTCCCGAAGGGAAGTCAGACTCAGGCAAAACACTCTTTAATCTGCCAACAGATTGCCTGCTAGTTGATGCAGACCACTCTGCGAGCATGTCGTGTCGCTTATACGATGTTTTAAGCTCACTCAGTCTGCATAACAGGAAATAAGTGTAAACAGAAGTGTACGTCCTGAATGTAGCTGTTTCTGTTCACATCCTGCTCTGACTGTGCAGTGACAAGGGTTTATATAAGGCCAAATTCTTTAAGTCTAAAAGTCTGAGGCTTGCTTAATTTCTAGYGTTAATCTTTGCTAGAGAACTGTAACTTATCTCCCTCCTTCTAGGGCAAACGATGCCGGTTGTTTGGTTCTTCGTCTCTGCTCAGTGGTGTAGGCAGAACCACCCAGAAAAGAATGGAGAGATCCCAGGAAGAGAATTCTCCAGGGAAGAGTAAGAAGAGGAGAAGCCTGCCTGGAACGCTTTCTGAAGACTCAACGGTTGGTGGCTTCACACCACATGTTGTAGTACAGAATTGGTTAGGAGCGGATCAAATACAGGTGTCAAATTTATGAAGGTTAATGAGAGCTTTTTCGGGTAAACTGCTGACCTAATGAAACTCCTCTCAGTGTATTGTGTAGGAGATGAGGGAATTGGTACAGTAGTTGCATGTGCTTGAGTCTGAGTTTTGTCTTGATCCGAAAGAGAATTTGGGGAGTCATAGTCCAGGCCTTCAGAGTAAGCATCAACTTTTCTGTTATCCTACGGGAAAAGTCTCCATACCGTCCCTGCTCACTATTAATCTAACCTGTATTTCTCTAGAGTTCGAAAATAGTAAGGACGCAATCTTCCTCCGCAGAGATTGAGAGCATTTTGGACAGTGACCAGAGAGACCTTATTGGTGACTTCTCAAAGGTAATTCAAGTGACTTTGGTTTTGATGTCTTTTGGTAGAGATGTCTCAAACCAACCCAAGTAAAGCACTTCCCTTCTTCAACAGTGCGTACAAGTAACTAGTAAATGCTGTCAGTGAGAAAGCTGCTTTTATAGGTTAGACATGGAATAGTTCTTTCTCAGTCATTCAGAAAGAGCTAGAAATAAATCTCTTCAGTATAGGAGGCAAAGAAAAACTGCCCCTGAATTCTGGAATTCTTAGTTTTAACTCTTGAACTTTGCTGAAGAGATTTTTGTCAATGAAGTATCTGTGTGATTAAGTTAATTACTGGACACTTGTGCTATCAAATATGTGGTTCACACTCAGAATTTTCTCAGTTAGATGCTGTCTGTTTTTTAGGGTTACTTATTCCACACTGTCGATGGGAAACATCAAGATTTAAAATACATCGACTCGGAAATGGTATGTGTTCCAGGGACAGTAAGAAGTTTTCTTTATGAAAAAGAACTGCCTCAAAGCAATTGAAGTCTCTGTTTTTTGCAGATTGTGTCTGTGCTGACTGGGAAGTTTGCAAGCTTCATCAAGGAATGTGTGATAATTGATTGTAGATATCCATATGAATATGAAGGAGGCCACATTAAGGTATGTTGACCATGTAAGAGCAATGTATAGTTGTCTGAAGCTTCCTCTAAGGCAAACTGAGGTCCCTTGGCACAGTGAGACTCTTCTTAGCTAGTGGGTATCTAAGACCGTGTGGATACGTTATAGCTGAGATGCTTAAGTGCCCCACTGGGCCTGGGATCTTGGTTCACCAGGTGGCCTTTCCTTCAAAGGAAGGAACGTTCAGTTTTCCTTAAGCAGAGGGAGTGACCTGCGTGGCGAGCAGGGAGACAGTCCTAGAGGAGGATGTAAGACACCACAACCTATAGCTGTTTAAATGACCACTTGAAACAGGTCCGAGACCCCCAGAGATGGTGTTAGACTGCTGTAATGTTCTGCCTGGGTTTGAAGCTTTGGCAATGGCTAGAGAAGGTTGCCAGAGCTCCTCTAGGAAACTGTAAGACAAGGACAGAGCTTGCAAGGGAGTGGGCTAGGTTTGTTGCTGTCCTCCTCCACTTGCTCTGCGTGCTCAGGTGTGAYGTTGCCTTTTCAGGGTGCTGTAAATCTCCATATGGAAGAGGATGTGGAAGATTATTTGCTCAAGAAGCCAATCCTGCCTTCGGAGAACAAACGAGTGATAATAGTGTTCCACTGTGAATTTTCTTCCGAGCGGGGTCCTCGAATGTGAGTTAACTCCGCATGCCCCCTACATCAGAACCCATTGCTGGGCTAATTAGTCACGAGGCAAATCTTCAGGGTGGCACCGGTTAGATGCTGACAGGCTACTGAGTACAGTTCATCATGAGCAGGTTTTGCTTGTCACCTCTGGCAAGGATGTGACACAACCCGTAATGTGAATGACGGTGTTGAAGTTTGCTGTTGAGCGAGTGGGCCGGTGCTCTGGAGAGCTTAGGCAGCGAAATGCAATTAGCCGCAGCTCGGCGGCCGGTGTGGCCTGTCAGCATGTTCCTAGCAGGCAGCGGGTTGTACTGTGACTCGGGAAGGGGGAGGTTGCAGACGAGCGCTGTTTTAGTGTGTTACTTGAAAACATATTTCAGTCTTCCACTTGCTGCAGGTGCCGGTTTGTGAGAGAGCGAGACAGGCTGGGTAACGAATACCCCAACCTCCACTACCCGGAATTGTACGTTCTGAAGGGGGGTTACAAGGACTTCTTCTTAAGATGCCGTGTAAGTCGTGCTCTATTCTGCATTCACACTTACAAAAGAAGAAGAGAATAAATACCTTTTATGTCCCAGTTAGACTTCTCCTTGGAACAGTGCGGTTTTCCTGGAGTATCTTTTCCCACTTTGTTTCACCTCTACTGAGCGCAGTTAAAACTTGACAGTGAAGTTGCCTTTACTTCTCCAAGCCTATTCCATACCTCGGAGCTATCTTAGTGCCATAGCTGAAAGGTTTTGTTCACGTGTCTCTTGAGTAAAATGTAAAACTGGTTTCTGCCCTTTTATAGCAGCTAAAAGTTCAAAATGGCCTTCAGAGAAGGAGCATTAAGACTGCTCAGCTCGCAAGGACTAGGAGGGCAGAGAAGCCTGAGAGCAGCTGCTATATAACACATGGAAACCTGAAGTCTCGTAATGTACTAAAATAGCAAAGTTCAAAAACTTGAGCTTTGAGTTTTTGGCCTCTAATTTGGAGGAGGAGACTAATAAATGCCCAGCGGCTCTCTTCCCCGGTGTCGTGGGGATGGAGTTTTTTAGAATAGCTCTTCAGATTGCCTTCCCGTTCTGTGACTTGGGGAGCTTCCAGGCGGGTGTCGGATATTCAGCTCTTCTGCAGAGCTGCTCTGTGGCCTGTTGGGTAGGGCTGTGTGCCGTTCGCGTTTCGGCCCTCTCGGGGGATACCAGCGCGCCTGGCGCAGCGAGCACCTTGGCGTTTTGGCTGTGGCGGGGATGTGCTGGCGCCCGGTGGGGCGGTGGGTGCCCCTGGGTTGTGTTCTCGGCCCTCTTGGGTGCAGCTCTCCTGAGGCAGAGGGCTGAAGGCCTCAAGGTGGCAGCATGGAACAGCTGATGGCAGGATCAAATGCTCTGGCTGATCCGGTGTGTGAGCCAGGGGCTGGGCTGGCCGGTCCTGAGACGGACTAAATACTTGTATTTCCTAAATTTATGTAATTTCAGGGTGAATACTGGAGAGAGTTGTTTTGTTTGCTTGCAGTCTGTGGTGATGCCCACCAGAAAATTTAGGGCGAGAGCCATAAGCATAAGCAGGGGGGAAAGTTCTTCACTTAATAGCTGTCATTTCYGGTGTAGCTATGATCTGAACATCTCCTGGCTTTGTTCTTGAACTTCTGGGGTGAAACTCCTGCTTGTAGCCCGGCTCCACGCTGTTTGCACCGGTGGGTGGTGACAGTTGCTAGGCCGTGTTGCCTCCAGAGTCRGCAAGTCTCGAAGGGGTTGTCGCTCCCGTGACGCGTTAAAGTGAAACCGGCTTCTCTCTCCGCAGAGCTTCTGCGAGCCCCAGAGCTACCGCCCCATGCACCACGAGGACTTTAAGGAAGACTTGAAAAGGTTCCGCACCAAAAGCCGGACGTGGGCTGGTGAGAAGAGCAAAAGGGAGCTGTACAGTCGCTTGAAAAAACTCTAAGGGCTGAACTGAACGGCCAAAGACTGCCCATCTCGGGGGAAGGTTGTAGCGGGAGGGGAGATGTGTCTATTCCTTGCTTGGGGTTATCAGGTACCTGCTCTCTCCTCGTCTGAGGTCTTACTGGAAACACTGTGGAACTTGCGCTTAGGCGTGAGCCTAGCGACCCGGCTGCTGATTCGGAGCTGACTCTTCTCAACGTTTTTGTTAAGCCGCTTCACGAAAATGGCTTCTCGCTTTCTGCGACATCCGCAAACGAACTGCCCGAGAGCCTGCCCTGCGCAGGGGTGGGAAGAGTCCGTCATGTGCCACGTACCYGGGTCTCTGCCTGGCGTGTGGCGTAAACAGGATATTTTAGTGCCTGGGGATTTTTTTTAAAAAACTTTTTTAATGCCTTATTTTATTTAAATACAGTCGAACGAAGCTAATACCGCTGCGATTGAATCATCTAGAYTGTGCTCAAACCTTATTTCTGCTAAAGGGCAGCCTGGGGGTAGTAGGGGGGGGTTAATTATTTTCTCAGCTGCAGCTTTGATTCGGCGTTTTGGTAGCATAACGCACTGCGGTGCAGTAAGATGGGAAGTGGTTCTTTACAGCTAGGGTTTACAAAGCTGAGCTCTAAACTCCTGTATCATGCTGAAAAGCCTCCTGAAGGCAATCTAAGGGGAAACTGCTTATTGTACATTGGTATCATGTTCTCCTAATTTATTTAATCTGGATTGCTTCATTTCATAGTAACTTCTAAAGAAGCTGGTGTTTCAGAGTAGGCAGAATTTCTGGGAGCTGAAGTGAATTCAAAAATGGGCAGTTTCAGGCGATCTCAAAAAACAGCGGGTGGCAAAGCAGTTGCCAGTTTTCTCAACAATAGCAATTTACTGCTGCTCACTTGGAGGTTATGTGTTATCCCAAAATGTGTCCAGTGAAGAATCTGGCTGCGGGGAATCGTGCTAATCCCGTTAGTGAGCCTTTCCTCAGGGCCCTCGAGGCTACAGCAGCTCGTCTGTGCGGCTTGCCGGGAGCTCGTCCTCCTCCCGTGCGAACGTCTCGGTGAAACTCGCCCTTGGGCAGGGAGGGGGGGGACGCGCAGCCTGGGACGGGCCGCGCGCCCCCCCAGGTTCTCCCTTGGTGCTTTAGCAGAAATCTGGGTGCTGCACGTGGCTCGGTTTGTACCACGCAGGCCAATCTCGCATGCGGTTGTATTATGTCAAAAAAATACTGAAATGGAGGTGGTTATGCGGAGTTTTAACTTGATTTTTAAGCTGTTTCTTAAGACCTGCAGTTTATCCTTTCACTTCTGAAGAGGATTAACTCTTGAATTAACTCCCTGATTTTTTTTAGAAATAACTTTTGCTGGCTTCTCTCTCAAAAAGCTAAATACCTTGAACAGGAAGATTAAGAAACRCTAAATCGGGGTGATTACTCAGTTGCTCTTTGGGACAACGAGCGTATCCCACGTCTCGCCTGAAGGGCCTGAATTTCCAGAGGAAGCCAGGGAGATGACTTGGAGGCCTGAGCTGTAGGAGGGGATCATGTGTCCGTGAGTCAGCTGCGAGGGCTGCCTGTCCTGCGCCCCAGGCAGCAGCCTGGGCAGCCAAAACTGCTTTTTGGTGCAAGGCTGTCGCATGAGATCTCTCAGTGCAGCCTTGCAAGCAGCGGCTCTGTGTGAAAGTTAACTTGCTGGCCACATTCGGGGGGGGAGAAAAGCGGATGGAGCTTGTTCCCCGAGTCATAATGCTCTTTTCCTGGGGTCACTCAGCTGCAGCTTCTGGAGCAAAACCATTACAGCAATCTGTGGCTTTACGGTTTCACTTCCATGTCTCGAAATCAGCTCATTATTCCAAACTTTCTGATATTCAGGAAATGAAATGTGTTGTGGGGGTGTTGCCATCTTCTGGGTCCAGCGGTAGCAGAGGGCTGGAGCCGCGGTGGGCGKTTGGAGCGATTTGGAAGCGCGTGTAACCCTGTTGAGATGGAAACGCAACCCCTTGCTCGAGACCTGACCTCCTCCTTTTCTGTGTACTGTGTTTAAGAGTCGCGTGGGCGTCAAGGAGAAAGCTGCAAAATGCATGTTCCTAAACAGGATCTGTACGAAAGCGGCCTGCAAGTGTAATAGGCTACTGCAGGCTATGAGAATAAAGTACTTAAAATCCATGCTGGTCTTGTGCTACTGCGGGAGGAGGTGTGCCAGCGCCCTGCGCGGTGTAACACACACAGCCGGCTCCCCGAACCGGGGCTGATAGTCACCGTTTTTCCCACTCTTGCGTTCTTTGCTTCTGGGATAACTTTAGAGCTGGGATGGAAAAATGCTACCTTGGTTTCCCAGTATGCTGGAGGAGTCAAACCAGGTGGAGGAAGGCGGCTTTCTGGCYGTGTGCAGCTGGTGGAGGCTTCAGGTGATGGATGGAAAAGCCTGGCTGAGCCCCAGCTGGGCCGGGTGAYGGGCCAGAGGGGCTCGGAGAAGAGCCGGGAGTCAGCTTGCCCTGGTGAGCGTTAACCTGGGAACACTGGGAGGCAGCTCTGAGTTTCAAAGCRACATATTTCCATCGCCCCCTCTACGCTGAGGAGCGCTCCGCGGCTCTGGAGAGGGGTGTTCATGCCGGATGCTTTCCCCGGGGAACACCTGAGCGGGCTGTTTGGTGAAGGTTTTCTGTAACTCCAGCAGYGCTGCAGAGCAGGTGGCCAACAGGGGGGTCAGAATTAAAAGCTTCCCTTGAAGTACAGCAATGTGCCTTCAAATCCACTGGAGGCTAAAGCAGAGAACTAGGGKTTTTTTTCCTGCCTCCATCTGTCGCTCTCAAAACCGATGTTGAAAGCAGCTTACGGCTTCATCGGCTTCCACCCCGAGCTCATGAGAGCTGCRGAGCTTAGTGTTTTCTTTCCTCTTGCTTCACCTCTTGGGGCCTAGAAGGAAACCTGCACCATCCCTTGTCTCGTAGCACCATGGCTCGGAGAGACACAAGCTTTAAAAGACCAAGGGGAAGGGAGAGGTGGCAGCAGGTGGGCCTGGGGGCGGATGGGGATGGGGATGGGCATGGACCTTCTCCTGAGCTGTGCGTGGCTCTTCAGCTGCCACCTTACGAAGAGGAAAAGGCATTTGAGGCTTCAACCAGGCGAGATGCCTGTGCAGGAACGTGCCCGCCTCTGCGGCAGACGTGTCCCGCGGGACTGCCGCGACCCCCCGTGCGCCCCGGCAGGCGGTCAGCGCTCGGAGGAGTTTTGCCAGGCGCCGTTGGCCCGGAGTTGCTGCCTCCGGAGAAGCGGCCGCTTCTCTCCTTGGCGCTGTCGTTCAGTGACGAGGGCGACTGTGGCGTCCCCGGCGCCTGGGGGACCTTAATGCCCCCGCCGGCGAGGGGGCCCCGGGGGGAGGACRGTCCTTGTTGGAGGTCGCCAAGCCCAGGCCGAGCTGGGGATGGAGCTAATCACCAGCCAGGTTCAGGCATGTGGGAGAAGGTTCCTTGCTGGGTGCCGGGGGTGGCCAGGCTGGAGCGAGGCCGGGGGCTGAGGATGTGCGGGATGCCAGGGGCCGAGGCCTCTCCGGACCGGAATCCCGTCGGAGCGGAGGTGCTGGGTCTGGCCCCCTGGCTCAGCTGTACCCGGCCCCCCCCCTTCCTCCCTCCCCACCGCGGGAGCAGGACCTGCAAGTAGTGCAGAAAGGGATTAAAGGGGCTAAAACGAGATTACGCCTGGAGATTAAACCSGTGCCGTCACCCGCCTGGGGGGGGGCCGTGCCGGCTCCCGGGGGGCGAGGAGGCGCCTGACGCGGGGCCCCCTTTGCYGAGCGCGGCCGGGGCCTTGCAAGGTGCCATGGTGCCGGCTGGGACCCCGGCGTCCCCGAGGAGCCGCGGGGCTGCAAGCGCGAGGTGCCCCCGCCATCCACGGTGCCCCCCCCGGTGCCGCCGGCCCCCGCCGCTCCGCGCCAACTGCCTGCTGCATATGGGAAATTTATTTTTGCTCCGTTGCAGCAGATGCCCGGAATATTCCTGGAAACCGCCTGTGCCGTCAGGGCTGTCAGTCGCCTTAATCCGCCGCTGCCAGCGCCCCGGTGGGAGCGGGCAGAGCCTGCGTGGCCGAGCTTGCCCCAAAGGTTGCCTCCCCCCACGGGAACGGATTAATTGGGGGGGTTAATGAGGGTGCGCACAGCCCCGCCCCCCATCCCCAGCCATCGCCTCCCACCACAGCCCTCCCTGAACCAGCCGGACCCGCTCCCACTCCGGGCGGGATTTGCAGGCGGCCCCGTCCTCGCCACTGCTCCGGCTCTGCAGCCCACGGGAGGGAGAGGACGGGCAGCACGAAGGCCCCGGGTGAGCGCGGGCGCTCTCCCGCAGGGAGCACAGCAGCCCAGATGCTTCCCCTCCACGGCACCGGAGCCGGAGCCGCTCTCGTGCTCCCACCTCTCTTCCCCAGGCGGCTGCAGGGGACCTTTCCGCCGGGAGCGCGTCCGCATGGAGGCAACACGGAGAGCTGGGATCCGAGCCTGGGCTCCGATCCCAGCTGAGCCGCCGCGGAGGGAGCATCCCCGGAAGCAGGCAGGGAGCAGGAGATGCTGGTGCAACACCCTGCGCACCCTCATGTGCATTCCCGGGATGCAACGAGAAAGCCTGAGAAAAAGGAAAAACACGGTGTTAAGACAGGCCTTAAACTGGCTTTTTTCTTCCTCTCCGCAGCTGAGCACCGACGCTCTACTTCCTTCCTCACCTGCACGTTCTGCCGGAGGTTTTGGGCCTTTCCTGCTCCTCCAAACCGAGGACACAGTCGCGGTCCCTCCGGAAGCGCAGCGGAGCCGTCCGGTCTCCCATGCCTGCCCCAGCCTGCCAAGCCTCGGCACCGAGGCCCCGGCCGCAGCCCTCTTAGCAAGTCACGGACGTGGCTAGAACCGCGCGCGAGCTCCCGTGCTTTGCCGAACGGCTTTGCTGGCAAAACTGGAGTTCAAATGCCTGTTTTTTTTCCCCCTGGAAGGGATCGGGAGATCCCTCCGTAGGCAGCTGGGCTCTCTCTCTCCTGCCTCGCCGCGGGACAGCTAAAATAGACTTTTCTTTCTCTAGAATGACGCTATTGAGAAAAGTATGTAGCCACCCACCCACCCACTCGGAAATAACTCCGTTATTTCCAAATGGAGCCGGGGCTTTGCCACGGCTTCTCGCGGTCCCCTGCGTCATCGGGCCGTCTCGGTGCCGCAGCCAGTTTTGCGCTCTCTGGGTGGGCAGGATCTCCTGGGAGCTGCTCCTCCAAAGCCCGGCTCCGCGGGCGGCTCCCGGCGTGGCGCAGCGCGGCTGGGTCACCGTCTCAGCTCGCTGGAAGCATCCGTATAGGCGCGGGCGTGAAAGTCCCGGCCGCCTCGGCAGCACGAGTTCCAGCACCATCCTGAATCCCGCTCCCGGGTCTGCTTGTTCCCGCAGCTGCRGAGCCCCCGGGGCGAGGAGCCTCTCGGCAGCGGGGAGCAGTGGCATCTGCTCCGGCTCRGCAGCGCCGCACGGGGGAACGGCAGCAGCGAGCCCATGTCGTGCATCGGTGCGCGCACGTGTGCACGGAAGAGCAAATTCACGCCATCTTTCTGTTTGGGGACTTCGAAGAGTTTAAAAATAACGGCCTGTAAATATTAGGGACAGACGTTACCGCTTAAAAAAACACGCCGGTTATTTTTTCGGCTAAAGGTACTTTCAGCATTAAACAAACGGCACCCGAGCAGCTACGTGCCCCGCGCAGGCGCCCCTCGTTTTTGCGGAGCGTGCCGGCGGCGCGTCGCTCCTTCCTTAACAACACGCTTCCTTTCTTTGAGCTGTTCTGCCCGTTTTGGCCTGATTTTTCCCCTTCGAACAAGAGGCCGCCCGTAGTCAAACCGCTAGAGCAGAGATTATCCGTTTCCTTGTGCTGGAGCCTCCTGGCTGCGGAGCCCCCAGGGATTACCATAGGCTTATTTGGTAATAAATGTCCACATTTGTGATGTTTGGTTACAAATCGCATCCTACTACTCCTTAATGAYGGGGCACGTTTAACCGTGCAAACGCGAAACGGCTCTTTCGTCACCATCTCGCCGGGATTTGCTCCCGACCTAGCCGTTAATCAGACTTTTTGAGGAACCTTAGAAACAACGCTTAGATCAATGGTCCTTCATCCAGCTGCCAGATGAAGCTGCTGGTTCTCCTCTCCCAGACCAAAGCCTAATTCTGAGGATTCGGTGCGTGTTCCAGACCAAAAAGACTAATCTCTGCTAAAATACAGGAGCGCGTTTTCGGAGGCAGGCGGCACTGCGGGGCGTCGCTGCCGGAGCTTCGGTGGGCACCTCGGAGCTCGCTCCGCTTCCCCCAGTCCCGCTTGGGCGAGAGGCACGGCCCCGTTTTCCAAACCTCTGCGCCCTATTTAACCCTATTTAACAAGCCTCTGCTGCAAACTCTACGTTCGTTCATTAACTCTCAGGTTGGTCGCGTTCTTGCTCCGTGTTTATTTGGGACGACTGTGGGAAGGTTTTGAAACCGGATACAGGCTTGGCAAAACGCTCGTTATGACCGTGGCTCGTCTTCCCAACCAAGAAATTGCATATTTCCCCGGCGCTCCAAATCTGCTCCCATTTGCTGAAGCAGCAATTTGACCTTTAAGTCGTACGGCTCTTCTCGAGGGTTTGACGTTTTATTTCGCGGGTTTCCTGAGGAATTTGTTGCGGGCTAACATCTCATCGCACGCTGGTAGGAATGACAGCTCACGTTTAGCAAAAATGCTGCTAATACTCAGGTCTGGAATCATTTAATTCAAAAGCAGATGCTTTCCCAAAGCAATGGATTTATTTAAGTACTTAATTTTAGGGAAATATTTGAGCRAGTTACAACCGGCACTATTCTGTCAGCATGTAAAGCTACGTGTACTGCGATCCTGACAGTTATGACAAACTGATTATTCCTTATTCCCTCTTCCAAAGACTCCACGGCCCCGTAAAGGAGACAACAGGCATCGGAGCCTCGTCTCAGACAGAGAATTAATCCACTAGCTTTTAAAACCGCTTTGGGGCTGACGCTGGCAGAAGTTGTCCGCGAACGAAACACGGAAGGGACGGACACACGGGACGCAACGCCAGACATAACGCTCCCTTTACGAAGCTCCCTCGACGACGAGAGATTCATCCTGCTAAAAATACGAGGTTCTCCACCGGCGAAAGCAAGAGCGATGAAGGTTCCCAAGCRCTCTGTGAGCAGGATGCGATCGTTACCCTTACTTCATCCAGTTTCGTTGGGGGTTTATACAAGCCACAAGCATGGASTGCAGTTCACTAGCTGCTATTTTTCCTAATGTCTCTAAATAGTGATTTTGCAATGATATGGGCCAGTAAGAGCTGCACAGAGTAATGGTTTTTCTTCCTAGAAGAACGACAGTAGCTTCTTTCACRGACTGTGGAAGTTCCTCCTCGAAAGGAACGGCCTGAAGGTCACCGCTCAGGCTGCGCTAACAACGCCTTAAAAAAAACCCTGTGACGTTCATCCGGACACGTCTAGAGCTTCTCAAACTTGCTGTTGCCTCCACAGTCTCTTCTGCCTTCATTTTCTTRTGTCATCTTCGTGTTCCTAAAGGTCTGTTTCCTGGCGTCACCGACGCGCTCAACTTTCCCCTGACACGAGTAGGTTGTGAAATAGCTTTCTGAGCTTGCGTTTTCATGACTCTCTCTCGCAATCTTTTTAGCTCCTCTTCTCGGATTYGTTTTTCCCAAGCTCCTTCTATCTGTGAGAGTCTCTGTTTATTGACTGAAGCTGGCATTGAGACCTCTATTTATAGAAGTCTTTATCGCTTATTTTGTAGCATTTCGTGCCCGTAATTTCCTCAGCCGCAACAGACCTTCTAGAAACAAAATAATTTGGGAGCAGCTTTAGATGAGGGGGCTTTGATTCTTGCCAAGTTTGTTTTCCTTCCCTTGAAAGGCAATCTTTAGTAAAGACACCACCGTGCAGTTAAGTGCTGTTGGTCACGATTCGTTTAGCTTTTCAAAAACTTGAACACAGTGCGAGTCGGGCTGTTTGGTCGCCTGCATCCCGGCCTGCCGAATGCTTCCCGTATTTCCAATTATGCTCTAGTCACAGAGGTGTGCCCGGATTTCCCTGTGTTTCTGCTTGTCAGCTGCCACGCTTTTTTTGTGGTAATTCCTCCCGACTGCAAAAAAAATCAAACACCGAAATAATATTTACCATCCGTCCCCAGCAACTCTCCTTTGCTGAGCCCTAAACACCTGCCTGCTCCCCCCAAACGTGTTTCCCTCGGTGACTCCCACTAAGTGCCTTCAGGAGGCTCTCCGGGCCTTCCGGCTGAATTTAGTGTCTGTAATTGTTTGGGCTTTCTAGAGTCTTCTGTCTTTTCTCTCCTCTCCCGCCTTTTCTGAGTTTTGCTGTCTGCCAAGATTTTTTTCATCAGATTATCATTATTTTCCATGCTTTGTGTGACTGATTTGGATTTCTATTCCAAGCAACTGGAGTGCATTTCCCCCACCACCCCACCCCTTGCTTAAAGTCTCTTATTTCTGGAAGATGAGTAAGAATTTAAATGGGAATCCTCACCCATGGTAATGAGAGTTGCTGTAATTTCCCCCAGCTCTCATTTCTTTCTAAAGTGAGAGCAGAAAGATATTTGGGGGAAAAAAAAAAATGCTGTTTGTAGCCTTTGAGCATAAGCTTTGGATATTCTTTTGGATCTCTTTTTCTTTTCTTTTTCTAATCTTCCAATGGCAATGATGAAATTTCACAATCAGGTCTCCAGATCTGTTACGGAGTCCCGAGGGAGGAAACGGTCTTCAAGAAACTGTTTACTTCTTCTTTTCCAGAAAGCTCAGGTTTAACAACATTGTAATTAAATTTTTATTTGGTAGATTGAGTTTCATCCTTCAGCATTTTCGAGCAACCCTTATTTCTAATGTCATCCACCCTCTGTTTTATATATAATTTAAGTAGCTCTCCCTGCTGCAGCTGCGTCATTGCGGCACAGGGCTGCTCTCTTTCACTTTGCTCGTTTGGGCTAGTTTCTAGCAGTTATGCCTTCACCCCAGCCAGCGCCTTCCCTTTTTCCTGCTGTGATTTTTGGATGTGAGATAATTCCTCGGAGATCAGCTCTCGAAGCCCTGCCTCGGGGGCTAGCTGCTTTTCTCGGGTTCGTATGTTCTACCCTGTTTCGGCAGCCAGGTTTTGGGAGAAGCCAGGTTTGGGGGGGGGGGGGTGTTTCAGAAAAACCTCTCCACGTTGCAGGCCTGAAAGAGTCATCTAAGTGAGATAACACTTAGCCTAAAAAGATGTTTTTCATGCAATTTTCATGTGCGGCTCGTATTTAAAACTAGAGTGCGCAAATGAAAGCTACACACCCTTTATTTGCATGTCTGAGCTGACGAGCGGGCAAAATAGGGCCAGCAGTGGCTGCAGAGCCGCAGACGAGCATCACGCACGAGGTCTTTCCATCCCACGTGCCCTTCACGGGGTTTGTGCAAGCGGGTGAGCTGCCCCAGCTGAAAATAAATGTCAGAAAATGCCTTGGGAATTCCTCAGACAGCCAAAGCGCTCGCAGCCGTTTCTGTGAACCATGGGGAATTTCACAGGAGTCGGGCTTCTAAAGTGACCGTATCATTTCAGGAAGAGAGAACTTGGGCGTTACTGTGCACAGTTCAGTCCTGGCTTCTGCCTAGTAGAAGGAACAATAATACATCGTCAGAGATTTAAAAGGAATAAGACGAAGCATTGCAAGTATTGGAACAGATAAGTGATGTAGGAAATGCGTATCAACGATATAGTCTTGCCAAAGTCAATGTCCGCAGTACTGTCCCGTCCCACCACAAGGAGGATGCTGGAGAGTCAAAGYGAGTTAACTAAAGGCAGGGAGGGCAGCCGTGGGAGGGAGAAGAGAATATGAAGAAAGATCGGAGAGATTGGCCTCCTCTGCCTCAGGAAAAAGGAAAGTTAGAGGGGATGCGATGAAAGCGGAGGAGATACTTGAGCGGCCTAGAGAAGGCAGAGCAGGAACTTTCCATTTCTTCTTTGCTGTAACACAAAGGAATTAGAAAGCAGCCCATTTCCAAGCCACTAATTTGCACATGTACCACTGTGTAACTCATTGCCACAAGAAAGTGTTGCCGCTGGCTTATTCGGACTCAGAAAGGGAGTGGACTGTTGGGTCCCAGGAATGCCTAGAGTAGTCATAACGAATGGTATGGAAAGGGCAATAAACCTCGAGTCCYGGAGCTTCAAACAGTCCAGCAGGACGAGCTTCAATCCGAGGAGATCACCCCCTGTTTGGGTCTGCCAAACTGCCTGCGCCTGTTTCTGTGCAACAGCCACCAGCGGAGACAAGATGCTACACGAAAGAGACGTGAGGTTTGGTCGCCTTTCGCAATTCCTTCTTCTGCTCGAGCAAGGACAAGGCATCTCTCGTAAAAGACGTACGTCAGTCTTCCAGACACCCATGTCCTCTGTCTCACTATCCTCAGATCTCCTCCTCACAGCCTCTAGATTAGCGGTCAAAACTTTCCCCTCTGATGTTCCTCGTGCCTTATCCTGTACCTGATCGGACGAGAAACTAAGAGAACAGTAAAACTCCAACGAGGGCTTGACCTGAAACGCTCCCCTTACGGGCAAGGGAGCTGCCTTGCATGAAACTCCTTGCAGACCTGCGGGGCCTAATGGAGCCAGGCTCTTTGCAGATCATTTTCCCAAGAACATTTCTTCTTCTGCCTCGTCGTGTGGTTTTTGTCAGTCTTGATCACACGCTCTGTCTAGTTCAGGCTGGAAGCTCCTTGGCTCCCAGAGACTTCTTGCCCTCTCTTGTGCCCAGTGTCCTGTGCACCAGAAGCAGGACAAAAAATAGCAAATCATGATCAAAGTGATCCTCAGTAATTTGTGAGCTCCATGTTTCACACAGTAAAGGAGAAAACGTGTGTGGCTTCACCAGGGGTAGCTGCGCGGGGCTGAGAACATGATCAAAATCCCCTTTCTCCCCCACTTGCTGGTTTGAGGTGAATAATTTTATCAGAAGGCAAATCCTTTAATCTGCAGATATAAACCAAAAGAATGGAAGAATTGCTTAGGACAGAGCGTATCATACAGGGCGTATACTGCATGTCTTTTTCCTTATTTAATCAAACACGGGCCCTCCAGCCGTTAACCTATTTATAAAAGGTAATTCAAGGCTGCGCACAAACTCCTAAGAACGTTTTTATTCTGTYGTTGCAGCACAGATCCAGCTTTGCAGCCTCAAAACACTCAGGCCTGGTTTATGACGGCCGAGACAACAGAACAGAGCAGCTCTCCCAGCCTGATGCTAAAAGCTCCCTCCGGTTCAGAGGAGCAGGTTTAAGCCCTCTAGAAGGCCAGGCGGCCCTGTGCTTTCCAGGAGAAGGCTCTACTTAAAGAACAGTGCAGGTATCTGCTACTACATTGCGGCAAGCCCATGTACTCCGGCCTTTCCAGGTTCTCCTCTTCCAGCGCGGGAAATCGGGATCACATGCCCCGTGTGGGAGAAACCAGGAAGCATCTCGCAACCCGGGTTGCTTAGAGTGGGACCTACGATGCAGCAGAGCAGCTAACGCTGTGCTTTCTGCAGGTGCTGCCCGGACTGCAAAGCCCTCAGCGGCGATGCTGGCCCAGYCTYGKCACAGCAYGGCAGCCCTCCTCCTCCTCCTCYTCYTCCTCCTCYGTGTCCCCAYGCACCGGCTGCGCTGACGGACAGGTCCCAGATCAGGAGATCACGGGGTGTGCCAGCTGCAAGGCAAATCTCATGACCAGTCGGAGAGACTTGACAGGTCTCTGGGATGGCAGGGATCCCCGGCCAAAATTCCCAGCCTTCCATTACGCTGGAGTCAGCCTCGATGAGCGTAACAGCCCTGTCTGGCTGATGAGTATCTGTCAGGGAGCCGCAATGCTTCTGCCGTCGCCAGCACAGCACCCTACCGAACGCCGACYAGTTAACTTCCACTTGCGTGCCAGACTCGTGATGGGGAAACGGACACGAACGAAGGCTGCAGCATGGAGTGAAAGTTGCAGGCTAGTTTTATAAAGAGCATTTAAACGCTCCAGGATGCTTACAGGCGCTGACTTTCAAAAGCATACGGAAACATAGATTTCCAGGAGATGACTGAGAGTCGGTTGGGTGCTGCTAAAAGTGTTGAGGCGATTCTTTGCCCCGACAGGCACTCAAACACTGTAAAGAGCCAGTCCGAAATTTTTTTTTTTTATAGAGGGTTCAGGTTGATTCCTACCTAACTGCCAAACTGCGGGGCACTCAGTTTTTGGAAATGACCCCTCTCAAAGGCTCTGCCGCCTGCTTGAAACGAGTGAGAGAGCGCTGGAACGACAGCAAACTCATTAGCAACGAGTGGCTCTCTTCAAGCAGCATCGCTGCGGAGCCAGGAATGGCCCCGGCAGCCCCGCGGCCCCGGCTCTGCTCGTGTTAGGAGGAGAGAATGACAGAGGACAAACCCTTCATAAACGGGCATAAGCTTCACGCTTTGCTACTGTCTCTTTCCAAGTCTTCTGCCGTCAATGCCCCGGAGTCAACAGAGCCAAGTCCTGCCACGTTACCGAGCGTCCTTAATTTGCACCGACTCCCGTCAAATGACTCATAGGATAGGAGTTAGGACTACGCTTACGACAGCCCAGCTTCTGGCCTGCTCTGCCTGCCCTGCTGGGCTAATGGGCCTGGCCGGGAGCGACTCTTYAGGGAGAATGAGCCAGAAACTGGTCTCCTTCCCTTTCCCCTCCATCCGCTTTCCCTCTTAACCAAGCCAGATGGCTTGATTAAAGGGGAGACTCATTGCCTACCAAGCTTTCTCTCCCTCCACCTCCCCCACAAAAATAAAAGAATTCCCCTTCTCTATTACAAGGACAGAAGCACCGGTAGCACCTGACAGATTTTGTACAACATACGACTGAGGAGAGTAGTTCATGCTTCCTGCTCTTCCAGGCCAGTTCTAGCTGAGAAAGGACTGGGGGAGTCTGGAAAAGCAGCACAGAGCAAGCTACGAGCAAGTGGAGAAGTGAGTTATATTCTTTTGAGGGATAAACAAAGATAAATGGGAGAAAGGGTCTGAATTTTTGCATAGGGGAGGCACGTGAGAAGGCAACAAATGGAGTCTGTCCTAAAGTTTCTTCCATAAAGCAAAGTGCAGGCTTCAGATTGTAAATTAAAGAACGGGGAGGTTTCACATTAGACAGGGCCCTCCAAAAGTGATGCTCTACTCAGGTAGAATAATAAAATAGCCATGCATTTTTCTGGGCGAGCTAGGGTTGTAAGTGTAGTATCAGCTAAGAGAACACATCCATCTGATATCCAGCTTGAAACAAGACCTGTTGGATTTCATCCTGTGTCTGCACTGGTGGCTTTTGAGGAGTTACAGGATTTTATCTATGCAGAAGAGAGAGGTGTAGCTCGTCTTACATATTGCCCTTGCCTCCTTCTAGTCAGGAATAAGTTATTCTGCTCTTCAGATGTAAGCTGAGCTTCGACCCTGCTCCTTCCAATGCCAACGATAAAAATTCAGCTGGCTTCAGCTGAAGCGATACAAGACCCGGCAAATTTAGGAAGCCCAGTTGTCAGTATACGGAGAAGCTATGCGTAATAGGATAAAAAACCACGGCAGCTTAAGACAGGAGCAAGGAGCATGTTGTGTGGAGCAGCTCCAAAGGGGGTAAGGCAATCAGAAGAATCTGTTCTCAGCTAGCAATGTGTACGGAAGAAAAGCGATGGGAGCGGGCTGTTTGGACAGCAAAGTTACATTTCAGCGGAACAGAAAACAGCTAGCCCACAAACGGAATGCCATATGCCGCCTTCACTTTTCATTTGAAAATTCAGGTTTTGTAAAGCCAACATTCCCTCATGCAATTAAATGCGGCTGTTTGGATTATGGTGGACGATCGCTTGCTGCAACATATAGTTTGTAATGGACACACCTATCATATTAAGAAAAGCTAAGCCGCTGCTACCTGTTCTACGATAGTTAGGTGTGCCTGACAGGGATTAGGGTGAGTTATTAAAGCTATCGCTTGACAGAATGAGGTCTGGACACTTATGACTCCTTAAAACACCAACAGTCTGGCTTTCATGTGACCAGTGTATCGAAAGCTTGGCTTTGGACTCTTACATTTTCCTTTTCTGGGAATAAATGTAGAGCTCGATAAACAACCCGAAGCTCCTTTTGCAGCCAAAAGCAGGGTCAGTCTGGTGGTCAGACCTACTGCCCAGCCTGGCACTGATATAACCCAAAGCTTTTTGTGGTATKACAGTGTCTGCTCCACAGACACAGGAATTGCTAGTCTGCACTAGAACYGAGGTCTGTCCTCTCTGTGACAGCACCTAGCACGAAGGCTTTAGAGGAGAACAGACGTGGATTTACTACGGAGGAGAGAGGGGTCTTTAAGCCTGTGATGACCTGAAGCCCTGGATAGGCTGGTACAGCCCTGAAATTCAAACCGTTGCCTAGTCATCCC
Organism: Apteryx rowi; assembly: GCF_003343035.1. Taxonomy (NCBI): domain Eukaryota; kingdom Metazoa; phylum Chordata; class Aves; order Apterygiformes; family Apterygidae; genus Apteryx; species Apteryx rowi. Next base: position 279,699 of record NW_020451127.1, read on the forward strand.
AAAGAAAGCCTTCAGAGTGCTACTCTGTCTTGGGGTTTAAAAATAGCACATGGCACAAGCAGTTGTTATATGTACGCCTTTCATCAGGACATGGGATTTCCCCCTACCTTCTCCTTAAAAGCTGCRGCCCTGGAAGCGTATCCACGTTCTGGAGGACTTTGGCAGGAAGGGAAGGGGCAGAAGCTGCAGCCTTAGCTCCGCATGGATGGGGTGTGCCCCTTTCCAAAAACCTGATGCGAAGGGYGTTTCCTCCATCAAGTGACCAGGCGCTACAGACGCACCCATTTTTTTTTGTTTTACTCCAGTCACCGCACTTTGATTTCCTTATCTAGCAGGCCAAAGTGTGGCGTATCCTCACGAGATTTAGTAGCTCTGCAGCTCCCTCTGTTCAGATGAGCGGACGCAGACGCCCCTGGGGCAAATGCAGGAGCCTTGCAGTAAGCGGATATGGGATGATCTCCCTCCCCCTCTCCCGGATTAACTCCTGTAATAGGTTGCAATTGTTTAAATCATGGAGTGTGAGGCCAAATACCCCTCCTACGTGGTTGTTGTCATTGTACCAATTCTGGACGGTCTCATCTGTCATGTAACCCCTCTTTTTTGCACTCTACTGCGTTTCAGCCAYGTGCAGCCCAATTATGCCTGCTGTAAAAAGTGTGTTTTTTTTATCACTTGCCATGCTACGATCTTTACGTTTCATCCCTATACCTTGTGCTCCTGCCCTCCTGCATGCAAGGAGGGTCGTATTCCTGCACCTGAAGGGCCACAGGGGAAGGTAAGCAAAGGTGCTGCTGGCATTTGTTCCTCGGGCACCCAGAGGGGCGGGTGAACCCTCCGTCTGCCCCTGGACACCGCGTTTTACAGCAAGACCCTCCCTCCTCGATGGGTCGCGCTGCTGCGAACGCGCTAACGCCGGGGCCGCTCGGCCGTGCGYGGGGAGGGGACCCGCTCTTGGTGACCCCAGCGAGCACCTTGGCCGAAGCGCTGGCGCGCGCGCGCATGCGCGCCCTGCCCCGCCGGCGCCCAGCGCCTCCCCAGCCCAGCTCAGGCCCCATCTCCCCCCAGCCATCTCCCCTCAGGGCCTTCCCCACCRGCCCCACCGCCCTCGCCTCCATCTCCCCTCAGCCTCTTCTGCCAGGCCCCTCTCCCCTCATTGCTTCCCCTCAGCCATCCCTCCTCAGCCATCTCCCCTCAGCTCCCTCCCCCCCATTTCCCCTCAGCCATCTCCCCTCAGGGCCTTCCCCACCAGCCCCACCACCCTCGCCTCCATCTCCCCTCACCGCTTCCTCTCAGCCATCTCCCCTCAGCCTCTTCTGCCAGGCCCCTCTCCCCTCATTGCTTCCCCTCAGCGCCCCCTCCCCACAGCCCCATCTCCCCCTACTGCTTCCCCTCAACCATCCCTCCTCAGCCATCTCCCCATTTCCCCTCAGCCATCTCCCCCTACTGCTTCCCTCTCCTCCCATTTTCCCTCAGCCATCTCCCCCAGCTCCCTCTCCCCCACC
>NW_020451127.1:282382-393240 GCF_003343035.1 Apteryx rowi
CTGCCGGTGCCTTTGGGCTCCGAACGGGAGCTCGTGGCTCCGGAGGCGCCGCTCGAGCGCCGGGAGCTCCGCGGGGCGCGCCGGGCCCTGGGTGCMGCGCTGCGGGGTTGCGGCCTTCGGGTCTGCGCGGGTGCGTGTTGGATTCGTCGTCTCTAAACACACCAGATCTGGGTCCAGTGGGGTTTGGTGCGTGTCCTCTTGTTTTGCTTGTTTTCTGGGAACTCTTGCTCAGGTCGCTGCTTATTTTATTTCTTTCCCCTAAATCCAGTATGAGCATTAAGGTTCTTCCTATCTGTAAGAATAAACTCATTTGTTTCAGCTTTTTTTTTTCCTGTGTGTGTGTGAGGAGCATGGAAGCATTTTTTTCAAAAGTTGGATTCCTGCCCTCTGTAGGTCAGTAGTCTTAGCTTAAACTGCTAAAATTGTATCTGAAAGACTAATTGAATAGTATAATAAACATCTGAGTACTTTCCCAATCTTTAAGCTTGTGGAATAGCAAACCTCTCTCTGTCCCTCCTTCTCCTGTTCCTGCGCTCGTTATGCCATGTGCGATGTCGACGTAGCTTCGTTTTGCAGCCTGGAAAGACAGGACCGTGCTGGAGCTCACGAACTGTAGAACTTCTTTCCTCTTTGCTACGGCTTGGTTATTCCATCTGCTGTTAAATAGTGATATAATTTACTAACTTTTCCTTTATTTGAAAAAGTCATAATTCAGCATTGTTTAAAGCAGCAAAGCAAGCGCTGTCAGTCATGATAGAAGTAACCACTTGGCCAAGCAAACCTGGCTGTGTCAAAGTTGCTTGAACTCTTCCCCCCCCCCCCCATGAGAACTGGTGAAATTTCCGATTATCCTTTCGGATGTGTTTTGGAGCATCTGTGGATTTTTGCCCTGCTCAGATCAAAACAGATGGGTGTTTCAATTTTAAAAAATAGCCCGACTGATGTGGTGTTGCAATAGCAGCAGCATCCTCTGTCTTCTGTTTTCTTTGATTAATAATTGTGTTCTTGGTGACACTAATAAGCACAAAGATAGAATAGTTGATCTGCTTGTGAATGTGATTGCTGACTCCAGGACTGAAGGACACTGATACTGAATCTGGTATACCTGTCTCTACAGAAGTGATATGAGGGATATATCAAATCATACACAGATGTGTCAGTGATTTGATGACCATGGCACTCAAAGTTCAGCTAGACCCCAGCCTTACCGCTGGCACAGCTCTGTGGATCATCCCGCCCCAATCCTCGAGTGATGTTAGGGGAGGATTAAGTCACTGTCATCTTCCAAGAACAACTAGAAGCCTTTGGGTAGCATGCTTATGCCAGCGGATATGCGTTGAAGCTTTGATATCTGACTTTCTCAGCTGGACAGAGTTAGTAGCCTTTGGGAAGCAGTGGGTTAACATGGTCCTAGTCATTGGCGTGTTGAGCAGCACGGCGCAGCGCTGGGAACTGCGCAGCCTCACCCTTTGAGGAGATCCGATCTGTTTTAACAGGTTGCCTTGTTTGTCTGTGGGAAGCTTTGAAGGTTTCGAGTGGTGTGTTGTGGTGGGTAAATGCAGCGTTATAGCCCTTGCCCTCCGCTTTGTGAGCGCTGGTTGTGGGCATCGCAGAGAGCGCAGGAGAGAGCCCAGGAGGTGACTAACACGAGACACCTCCAGCGTGAACTGCTGAAACCAGCCTGGACTTAGGCTGGTATTCGCATGTGCAGTGCCCTTACTGTCCGGGTAAGTGTCACTTAAAGATGGCAATGCTGCTTCAAAAATACTTAGTCTTAGAGCGCTCACTCATTTAACTGCCGGGGACACTTGTTGGATAACATCGGGTTTCAGGTATTGTTTAAATTGTTCTTTTTATTGTGGCATTAAATTAAAAAAAACAGAAGCACAAGACAACCTGATCAACCGAAATACAATGGAAATAGAAGCAACTTCTTGTTTTTAAAGGGGCTGTGGGTAAGGGTGCATGGAGGGTGGGGATGTGACTTGATTTCCATTCTGAAGCCTGTTTTGTGAAGTCTGAATGCTTGGTTTCAACAAATGAATTACATATTCTTTCTGGTGTTTGTAAAAGGGCTGACACAGCCTTAATTTTAGTGAATAGAGCTATAATTATAGTTGAGGTCCCAACCCCCGTGGTATTTTAGTGGTTACTTCTCTTCCCTAGAAATAAATGAATCTGAGCTATTAAATCAGATTTGAATTCTAGTAGAGTTCAGGTCTAGTTTTAATTGGGACCCATCACTGTTAGCAAGAAAAGCCTATGCCTTGTTCTTGCTCTAGCTTATTCTTTTTAGTTTACCTTCTGTTCACTAAACTCTTTATCACTATCTTCAGCTAATTAGGCAGTGCTTAAGCTGTATTCGTCAGTACGTACATAGCACTGATGTACAGATTTCCAGATTCTGGTGTATGCCAAACTTATGACTAAGGGAAACCACTGGTCAGACAGAGTATAAATCTGTCAAGATGAGTTCAAACTAATTACAATTCAAGTGAAAGCGATGGTTACTTAAAAGCCAAGATAATGTATAACTGTATCTTGTTGTAGTCTCAAAAATCCCCAGTAAATTATTTTGCTAGTCAGGATGTAGATTGGAAGATAAAATTTGAATCTCCTCCTCTGAGAATTGGAGCTCAAGGCGTGTTACTCATCATGCTGTTGCCAGTCTGATTGTAGATGGCAGAATTGTGTTTTGTGGATGTGCATCTGGAGTCTCGAAGGAAAACATAAAGAAACTAATATTGCTTTGAATGGCAGATTATTTCCTGCAGCTTCGTTTTTACACCCCCTGCCCCACCTAAAATAGATTGATTTATTTTTTATTTTTTTATTTTTGTTTTATTTTATTTTTTGCTTAGTCAAATATCTGCGTACCTGGCTTCCCTGCTGACTTAACAGTGGTATTGAACTGTTTTTTTGTTGTTGTTGTTTTTGTTTTGTTTTTCTTGAGGGCAAACCAAATTACATTCGGCTGAACATCAGAGAAATGCAGGGGGCAGTGATTACCGTAGACAGTACGGTGGCAGAGCATCTTAAGCGTTGAGCCTGAGCCATCATCACTGCCATCATCATCATCTCTTACAGAAAGTTGGGCTCCCAGAAGAAGGGCAAAGGTGCTTCGGGTCAGATTCTTGAGTAGGTGGCGTAAAAGCTGGGTTGAACGAAGTACAGCCCATGTGAATAACGCTTACAGGTAGGCTAGTCTAGCAGGCAAACCCATGTTTTTCTCAGGGTAAACTTCTCCAGCCTCCTACAACTCAGAAGCCAGTTTAATGACTTAGTATTTTGCACATGTAAAGGAATTTCATGGTGGGAAGAAAAGGTCAGTGAAATCAATTGCCGTGGATATAATGCAAACTTTAACTTGGTAGCAATATGAATAAAACATTTTTGGCTCACACTAGCCCTCTGTGTTGCTTTTGGGGATGCTTCTTAATACAGTTTTTGAAATTTAAATGTTAGAAATTAATTCATTGATTTCTTTGTATTAAAATTGGGCTGTTCTGGAATTCTAACCTAAAGAATTTTGGACAGAGATTAGTGTGATGCTTAAATAGTATTTAAACTCTAGCATGTTTTTCTTTTTAACATATCAGAATAGTGTTATGGGTTATTGGCAAGGAGAAAAAAAAATTCCCAGACAGGATTAATCTTAGTCATCCTCTGAATAAGTTATAAATTGCATGTGTTGTCATACAAGCCCATATTCTGCAAACATTGGTATATTTGATAGCAGAGTGTTTGCAGTTGTTCTAGAAAACCTGTGGAACACTGTTAATGGGAAGAGTAAGTCTACTGCCTAGATTAATAATAATAAGAAAAAAAGGATGAATGACTATATATTCAGGCCTCATAATACACATTCTTCCCTTTAAATACCACTGGAAAGTGGGAGGATGGTGGGTTATTTATTGTGTTGCTGAACTTACATCTCCTCCTGGAAATAGGGAGGGAAGGGTTTGATTTCTTCCCTGCCTACCCAACCTCCTCAATATTAGAAGATATTTCTTGTTGCTCTTTTAGTCCTTCTCTGACCTCTTATGAGTTTTCTTCCTAGTGGAGAGTTGGTAGCCAATTTAGGAGCTCTCCCAAGGAATAGCAAGATATTAACTCTGAGATAAAGATAGTTGTGGCCGTGTGATTTGGACAGAGCTAGGAAAATAAACCCCCCCAACATCTTAGTGGCATAATCCAGGCAGATTTTTGTAATGCAATAGACCCTGTATTAGCTTTCCTTTAAAAAGCTTAGATTTGTAATCTCATGGAGTAGTAACGTTTTTGTAAAGAAATTTATGTGGAGACAGACAGATTTGGAGTTTTCGTGACCTGCCCCAAATGACTGCACGGGTACGGTGGGAGGTTCAGTATGTGGGTGGCGATAAGGTTAAGTATTAGGTAGATCCCGCACACGGGGCGACGTGACACACGCGGCATAGCCAGAGATTAAAACGGGATGAGCAGTTCGCTTATGCTGTGTGCCGGCTATCAAGCTACTCGGGTAGCCGCAGGAAGCTCCGAGGAGGAGTTTGTAGTTAATCACAGCCATTAGCATGATTAGGATCCTGCTTAAGCCTGTGTCGCTTGCTCCATTCCCCACCTACACTTTGCCCCTTTTATCCAGCGTGTTTGCAAGCATGAGCCTAAGACACACGGGGGGACGATGCAGGCTCAAACCCGAGGGATGGTCACTGGGCTCCTAGATAAGTGTAGTCATTCTGGGTTTTATACTGTTATAACAGGCAGCTGCTTTAGCAAGCTGTATTGCTGCTGGCTGAACATACAGTCTTAAAAATCAGCCTTTCATAGGCAGGAGATCCTGGGCAAGATCAGCGGGAATCCAGCTGGACATGAAGTAGGCTCGTCTTGCTAGTCAGGCAAGTGCTCATAGCTTGCTCATGTTCCCTATCTAGCGAGTAGCAACATTTTAATGCCTCCATCCATATTTGATGATGAAGTGACATCTTCTTTCTTTTGCTGGACTGGTGCTGCCCTTGACTTACTGGGAAGAGGCAGTACGGCCGGGCGAGTGAGTCACCCGCAGCTGTAATCCTGCAGCAAGATGCCCGGTTCTAGGCTGAAATGAGGCTGGGTGAATTGCTCGCACTTAGGCGATTTTGGGGATTTGGGGAAGGGCTAATTAGAACTGAAATAAGCCCAAAAAAAAAAAAAAAGGCGGTCATTCTGTAACTTCTTTGTTCAAAATCTCTCCCTTTTCAAAACTTAATTGTGGGGAAGATACTGTACGCACTAAAGCTCGATCTTTTTGGGAGAGCAGGCTGCTTTCTGCGCAGGGTTAGGTCATGGGTTTGCAGCGCATTCCTGCCGGGGAGTGAGTCACTGAGCCTTTGTGAAATTGCATTAGGGCTACATCATCGGGAAAGCGGCTCTCCGGCTCAGTTTAGGGTGTTGACACTTACTTTAAACAAAGTAAAACTATGAGAGCTTTTATCAGATGAATTTTAAAGTATGTTTACATACTCTTGAATTAAGCCTCCCGAAGTGCTAGAATATGAGATCGATTCCTACTTGCTAGTGAAAAACCGTTGGTGCTGGGGATGCTGCTTTCTGAGCATGCTGGGTTTGGTCTCTTCCCTCCCTCCCCACAGTGAGTTTTTGAACCCTTGGTTCTCAAACGGATTTTCGTGTATATGTACCTGTCACTCACTCAATGTTTGTGATGCTTAAAATCCCCTGGAAGGGGGGGAGAAACATGCATGTGCTCTCACTTTTTTTTCTTTCCCCTCGTCCCTCCTCCTCCCCCCCCCCCAACTAAGTTGTCACTTGTTTCTTGCACTTGCTGTGGTACGTTTGACCGTAGCTCTGCTACAGGTAGGGTGGCAGTTTGTCCTTCTAGGAGCTTGGTGCTGAGAGTGTGGTACCATATTCAGGCTTTTTTTTTTTTTTTCCTCCTATAACAGAACTTGTTTGAGGTTCCAGCCTGCTTCCGTGTTGCACTTCTGTAACGCGCTCTGTTATGTCAACACAGCTATTTGTGGACCGTGCTGTAAAATGGGTCAATGATCAGGTGGGATTTCTAGAGTTATTTTTAGGAGCTGAATCGGCTCCATTAAAGAGGAGACAGAACGAAGCAGTTGGAGAAGGAGATGCCAGCAATATGTCAAACTGACTTTCTGTTGTCGCAGAAGACCCGATGGAGAAGCACTGTCAGTGGTTTGACTGAATAAGAGCAGTGCAAAGCGTTGAGGCCTCCAGAAGAACCGTACATACCTTCTGCTGGAAAGGCAAGGCAGAATATTAACAGGAATCTGAAAGTTATGCTTTGGTGAGAGTGTTTCTGTCCTCCCTCCTGGAGGATACCACGTATTTTTGGAGTTTCTAGCTATTAGCAGTTGAAACTTGACTCAGCCTTAGACACCAAGAGCTTCTGCAAACGGCCGTTTGTAAGGGATTAGGCTAATGGTCTGTCTGCTCCATTAGGTGCTCTTGAGGGTGACTAATTCTGTCTGCTTAGGGGGTTCTCACATGCTCTTTTCCCATATAGATAATCACGGCTTGGTCTGCACCAGAGTAGTCCTGTGAAATTATTAATGCTTTCGGTTCTGAAATACTGAGAAACCCTACTGCAGACAGCAGCTTACAGGAACCATTTTTAAGAATAACTGTTGCCTCTGCTTGTAGGACATCTTAATGCCTACCTGTAGCCAGACTGCTGTCTACAGTCACGTTCCCCTTCTGTTGGAATGAAATAGTTTTAACAACAAAGATATGAAACTTAAGGTGGTTGTTGTTTCTTTTTTCTTTTTTTTCCTCTCTCATCCCTTTCCAGGCAAATCTGAGTAATCTGCTTCTCTTAGTCTTCTGACTCTGCAAAGGTTGCTCCTCTGTTGCTGTTTTGTCAAGCGTAGCGCTGCTCTTAAAGATGCTTCTGTGCTTATTTGCATAGAAGCTCTTAAGGAATCTCAGAGCAGTTTTACTGYTGCCCATAGATATCTAATTAATAGTAGTGAAAGTAGCTGGAACTTCTAAAACTCTGGAAAAGCAAAGACAAATTTCACAAGCCAGCTGCAGCAGAAGCTTCGAATTAGGCTCAGCAGACGTGGGAGGCAGAGAATGAGACAAAGAACTGAGTCACGGACTTTTCCTTCCTTCTGGCTTTTGTGGCAGGGGTGACTGATTTCTCTTTCGGGTTGTAAAATGAAAGCAGTCAGAAAAGGGTTCTGGGTGTTATGAGATAGATGATTTGGGCTTCTTACTCAGCAGGAGCTGTGGATTTTAAAATTATTCGTATATGCAGTAGTACCTTAACATTTTATTTTAAGGATCCAGGAAAAGGTCTTAAGACTAGTTACTGATTCACAGCTTCAAAAATATTACTGCGATTATACCTTCATATATGCTGATGCCTTTTCTCCTATCGCTGAAAAGGCAGAGGTGAACCCGTGAAAAGGAACGTGGGATACGAAAGGAAACACTTTGAAGGGTTTTATTGTTCTGGAGGGCACGCTTGGTCAGCACGGCTCATGGTCCTTCTGCCTCCCTGCTGGGTCTGCCCGCYGCCGCTGCTGGAGGCCAAGCCAGCTGCACCTACCCCGCGCTCGGGGACGCCTCCGACGGGGCAAAATCACGAGAGATCGCTGCCAGGGTGTCTGTAAAGCTGGTGATCAGCGCAGGCTTTCAAATCCCGACTTACRTGTGTCTGGTATCAAGCGTTATAATGTTTGTCACCTGATAGATGTGTCGGGTGGTGCTGCTGTGACTCTGCAAGGAGGGGAACCCCGTGTAGGATGCCGTGGGTGGCTTAAGCTACATTTTATGCAACAAATCTGCATCTACACTTGAAGCTGTARTATACTTAATCTTCAGCATTAATCTCTTTTGGATGTTTTTATCTATGGTTAAAGCATACGTACTTTTTTTTTTCTTAGATTGTATTTTAACCTGTTCAGCTACAGCATGAACATTAAAGATATATTCATCTTTTGTTCCTGAGGGCTGGATTTTTCTTTCCAGCTAGTCTTTTGGGTAAAATGCATGCGCATCTTATTTATTGCCATTGGGATTTGGACAGATCACGTAGGGCAATAGGATCAAGCGTCACATTGGGGATTACATATTTGTCCTGCGGTGACCCTCTTAGTAGCTTGCACTGGTATAATTGGTGAGTGACCAACTGGATTTATAGGGTTGCATATCTGTATTAGCTGTGTTTGATGTAACCCTAGCTTATTTGCTTTTGTGCCAACCGAATTTCAGATTAGGAATTCTCTTTTAAGGAAAGATCCTATAACTTGCCTGAAACTAGCATTTAGGTACCTATAGTTCTCCTTAAATATAATGGTTGTTTTACTTGGATTAATGGTTAAACATGCGAATGTAGATCAGTATTAGATGGCATCGTCTGGTCGTTGAAAACCAAACGTGTCCAATAAGCTGTATTTATTGTGAACTGTGGCATTAATCTGATAGGTGTTTAAAAAAACCCAAAAAACATTAGTCTTTTTATTTTTGTCATCAAAACTATAACAACTCTTCAAAATGATACAGAATCAAGAGTTAATATACTATTTCTCTACTGGCAGCTTTCGTGAGAATCCTTCTCCTGCAGTGAGCAAATACAGATGTTCAGGGGTTCAGCCTGGGCTGGAGGTGAGGCTGGGGAGTGCAGTGAAGCTTCTTGCAACCTCAAGCTTAGGAGCTTTCTTCAGCTAAGAGCTTAACTTGCCAAATCGCCCCTCGTGGCTGGTATGGCCAAAAGGCTTCCCCGTGGGCATTACCCTGCCGTGCGCGTCCCTAACGTCACTCCTGAAGCTCCTTCAGCGTCTGATGCTAGCTACTGCTGCAGACAGTAACTTCGCTAGGATTTTCTGGCTTCGTCTAGTCCGCGGTTGCGAACGCTTGTCTGCGTTCAGCGCGTGCTCCGCTGCGTTGGAGAGTCTGCTGGACTCGCTGTCTGCTGATGGGCACCTAAAGATGGGTTAGTTAAGGGCTGTGAATTGCACTGAACAAGAAAAGCTGAATTTGACAGCTTTAAACAGGCAGCTAGATTGTATGTACAATCTCCTTACGCATTCGAGAGGTCTCTAGTTCTAAAGCATTGCCTTGGGTTTTTCTATTTTTATTTTTTATCACCACGAGCTGTTTTTGTGCCCTAGGGTCTGCTCCGCTACCCTGCTGCTGTGCTCTGTCCGCTTCTGTTCCCTGCAACCGTATCGGCTGGACTCGCATCTGGCCTGCACTGCCATGTTCCTCTGTCTGTGTTTCTTGCCTACCAGATCCTGTTTGTAGGATATCCGAGTGCATTGGGTGTGGTTTTTCTTCCTTCTTCAAAGGTCCTCTTATTAAAAAGGCTATTTGAGGGTTGATTGGAGCATGTAATTTCATGCTCTTAGAAATCTAAACTCTGGTTGGTATCCGCTGATGCCATGTCTTATTTAAACACGTTGCAGACCTCTTAACATTTTCCCTTGGGGCTTGACTTCCTGTGATAAAATGAGATTTCCTTTTCAAGTAGATGGCCCAAAAGTGACACTGGGAGGAGAGAGAAATTATTTTGGTAGCTGACTGTCAGACAGAATAAGAAATCATGCTCAGGTTTGTGCTAGCAACTTGAACTCTCCCTTTGAAAAGTGAGAGGACTACGTTTCGAGTTCAAGCAGGGGAGAGACCAGATCAGAGCTGTGGAAGGGAGGTTCAGTTGTTAAGGACAGAGCATCCAGTATACTTCTTTAAAAGATTTAACCCCTTCCAAACTACATTTTGTCTCCTCAAATAAGAATTGCTGTGTTATTCTTATGCATAATGTATCTTCAAGTTTGAACTTCTAAGAGTCACGTTGGCTTTCACTTTTTTGACCTGAATGTTGAATATTTTTATTCTTAAGCAAGATTTTTTTGTTTGTTTGAGTAGTGCTAGGACAGGCAATTCATTCGCTTCACCTGYGTTTTTCTTTTCTCCCTTGCTTGTCTGGCTATCTCGAAAAGAATAGTGCGGTGGTCAGAACTGGCTTCCACGCTGTCGGTGGGGCAGTGTTGAATAGYAGCATTTCAAAAGCAAGTGCCTTTACTCAGCGGTGGTCGTTAAGGGACAGCTGTACGTGCACCCGGGGGAGCCGGCTGGGTTCCGGCAAAGGGTCGCCCAACATACCGAGACCTCCTAGTCTGCGCCTAAACTAGGAGCTCGGATCCAGTGCTGCAGCCCAGCTGCAATCCATGGTGGGACTGACTGCTCTTGTGAGTGTGAGGTTCATGTGTATTCGAACTTGGGGGGAGGAATGGGGGGGAGATAAATGCGCATATATATATATATATATATATACACACACACACATATACACAAATCTATAAAAATCTATGTAGGGCTTTTTTTAAGGGCTTTAAAACTGATGATTAATTCCAGATTTTAGTCCAGATTTTAATGATTAATTCCATGTTTTATTGTGTAATGAGATAACTTTCTATCTTTTTGCTCATTGTGTTTTTTACTATGTTTCTCTCTTGCTGTTTTCATGTCTTGGACTGCTTTGTGTCCCCCCTTGCCTCGGGGAGGGAATACAGAGAGACGAAACAATTAACTTAATTCCTAATTCTGTTTTTCTCTCTTGCATCCTAAATAAGCTGTGCTAGAATGCTGTGCTTTGAAATAGTACTGACACTTCAAAGTGTCATCTTCAGTGAAAAGAATGGGGGAATTTACTTCTCTTGCCCCCGATTTCAGCCTGCGCTGAAGGCAAATGCGATGCTGTGTTGTGAATAATACATCTGTAGCTCTCTGGGTAGGGTCTGAGGTCAATAGATCTAGATTTTCAGCAGAGCTCAAGTATACTGGTAAGCGCTCTGAACATGGGGCATCCTGAATGTCATATCATCTCAGCACTTCCCACTCCCTCGCCCCCCAAAAAGTAAAAAGGGAGGGACTGATTTCTGTGGGTGTAATGAGTCTGTATGATCGGTCAAGGTTGGGCGTTCCAGTCCTTAAAGCCTGAACTTGGAGTCGGTAGCGAGACCATCCCTAAACTCCGTTCTTTTGTCAGCTTCCTCGTAAAGAAACCACATTTGGGGAGTGGGAGGAATGCAGATCGTCTGCGGGAAACGTTCTTGGCATTGCTGATCAGCGCTGCTAATGAGAGCGATGCTCCCCGTCCTCTGCTAACGGGAGCTAAATGCCCACCGATGAGCTCCTAACACCGCTCCGCGGATGGCACAGCCTGCCAGGATCACACTCCTCCTGGTTTTGGTGCATCCCACGGGCAAGGTGCTCTCCCGTGGAGCTGGGAAATAGGAAATAGGGGCTGGCACTTATGCAGCTTCATTTATGAATTCTGACAGAGCCTTTAGCTGCTTTTTGTCTGTGATATGCCYGTAGAAACCCTGAAAGTACCTAAGATTGAGCAAAACTAAACTCTTCTTCTTCTTCTCAGAGTCTGGGGTATGTTTATTTTCTCTAGTATATAATTTATCTGTAGCCTTATTTTTCGGCAGCCAGATGTGCTGACTGTGCCTGTTGTATTTCCCCAATGAAATTCTTTGGCAAGCTTTACGTCTTCTAATATCATTTTGAGGTGCTGATGTAATCAAATGGTTGAGCATGGGCTGAACATAAAATTATACAGTGCAAAACTTGCTCTTAAAATCTGTATGGAACTCAAACCTATTTGTTCTTTTTATATATTTTTACAGTGTGCATGTGTTATTTAGCGATCTCACTTTTGGTTGAATCGAAGAAATGTCAAGTTGATTTACTGAGTGCTTAGGGGGTTTTCAAGGCTGGCGTGTGTGTGTATCTATAGCATCTCATCAGAATTGTACCAGGAGTTATTTTTGCAAATGTGTTCTAATGAATTAATTCAGCGCAACATCTGACTGCGAGCTTGAAGAGGTTAACACAGTAAATGTATAAGAATAGGTAATCGAAATCGCGGTGCATTAGAACGTGCTGACTGTAGACCTGTAAAAACATGCATTTTCCCAATAGTTGTTGTTTACTTGAAAAAAAAATCACAGTTTATAAATTGAGAAATAATATATACAGAGATTGACAAGCTTTCTGATACAGAAATGTAAAACAGAGGTTGTCTCTGATCTCAGATACCTTATCTAGCACATAAAGATGCTGCTCAAGGTTGGTCTTTTTCCTCCTCTTCACACTAAATTTTTAACCTATACATTTAAAGAAAAGATAAGTGAATTGGAGGACCTGTGTTATTTTGCTGATAAACTATTTTAATTTTCTAATTAGAGATGATTGGAGCTAACTACTTCCCTGTAGACCACTGATTTCCATTAACTGTAGCTCTTTTGCAGCCGATAACCCTTTGCTGCTCGGGGATCACTAGTCTTTGCTCTCTGAACCCGCAGGAGCTGTTGTCGCTGCTGCAGGGAGGCACGGGCAGATTGCACAGAGTGGCTCTGCAGGACGAGGCGCTTTCGCACAGCTCGTTTCAAGGCTGCTCTTGATAAGGGATGGCAACTGTAGTTCCCGTGCGTGGGAAGAGATGGCAAATAATCGCCGCTCCGTGCTGCTCATTATTTGATGGACCCCTCTCGTGCATTCCTACTCGTTTCTTTTCAAGGCTGAAAATCCCTGGTGTGTTTTGCCTTCCTTCCTAGCGGAGCTACCACGTACTTCTTGTGCTCCTTGTAGCCCCTTTCTGTACCCCTTCCAAGTCTATTTTATTATCTTTGAGATTGGAGTAGAAGAGCAAACAGAAGTATGTTGCATTCAAATCGTGGTGCGCTGTGGATTTACAGAGCAGCGTAAGGTTTCCTGTTTTATCCTTTACTTGTTTTCTGGCTTTCCGTGCTTGGGTGGTGGTGAAGTGTGTGCTTGCTTCTCTCACCAACTTGCAGTGGAGCCGTAGGTGTTTACCGGTGGCTTTTGTACCGCAGCCTGCTTGTGGCCCAGGCTCCGTGTGTGATTCTGCGTGTGGTTTAGGTGCATGGTATGGGTTCTTCTAAACAGGTCCTTCATCCACATTACCAGCGCTGACCTATTGCAGCAAAAAATGCTCTTCATCCAGAAGGCAAATAACTGCTGAACAGGCAAGACTGATGTTGAGGAAACAAGCCGGCTCCAAAGGCTCCATAGCTCTGCASAAAAAAGATCGTCTTGGTTTGCTCTGTTACCTTTGTCCTCCCAGCATAACTTATCAAGCTCCCAGCCTGCCCGTCATGTTAACCGCCCTCGTGGCCCTGCTTATCTCTTCTCTTCTGAAAGCTTTTCTTTTAATATTACAAAGTGCAGGAGCCGTAAGTTTTGGATTAAAGCTTTGCATTTTACTTTTCAGACGCATAATACCGAAAAAGTGCATGTTGAAGGTGATGTGTTTCTTGCGGGGTGTGCGGTGGGCAGGGGGTGCGTGTGTATGGCTTTTGGTTTTTTGTCTGGAGGTTGCCTGGGGGTTGTTTTTATCTTAGCTACTGGGTTTTTGCTACATGACTCTTGTTAGACTACCCCTTATTCTTAACAAAACAAAAAACCCACAAAAAACACAGATCATTCAAGATGCCCATTGGATTGATCTGATTAAAGGCTGTCTCTCGCTTTCATGTTTCTTCTGGGTAAACTCTAGGTTAATGGAGTGACTCATTCACTCTGCCTAGCTAAAACCAAAAAGCCGGAGAGGCCAGTGAATTCCAGGCAGCTGATGGGTGATGAAAGGAGGAAACCAGCCGCAGGGTCAGACCTCCCAAAGCCTCTGTGCTTCCCCCCGAGGAGTGAGTTGCGAAGGCGCCCTGTGCCCCACTAGAGGTCTGTGCCATCGATCGCTTCCTCGACCATACTCGAAGCTTCTTTTGATTCCCAAATACTGCATAACCTCTAGTTTGCTTGCCTTGGTTCTTAATTTCTATGGCGTAGCCAGTAATAAATGCTGCTGCAATTATGATCCGTTTCAGGTATGTGCTATACAATGACAAATCTTAATTCTACCTCCATTTTTCTCCTGCTTCTTGGGGCTGAGATGAGAATTTTTATCGCTGTGGCAAGGTGCTGGGCAAGGGTCAAGTACTGGAAGGTTCAGATGTGCGGCAGAGTGAATAGGACACTTGGGTGGCAGGAGTCTTGGGTCCTGGCGTTGTGTTCAGAGGTATTCTTGCTTTCATCCAACGAGCATCTTGCACGAAACATGGAAACGCTTCTTGAAGCAGGAGTCAAAACTGAGAATGCCCAGCTTGGAGGGGGATAGACAGCATGAGCCTTGCTGGTCTTTCAGGTTTTGCAACRTGTGTGTTCTTGGCTTGCTTACCTGCGGAAGCCGACCCCTGCGCATGAGGAGTCGGAGGCGAACGCTTGGCTGGCAGCGTGCTCTCCCGAAGCAGGTGGATGGGTTTGAATGCTTTCAGCCTGCGGAGGGAACTGAACTGGGATCTCCAGCTTCCAAGGTGTGGAGTCATCTTCACTTAAAATTGGGGCACCGTGGATGCTTTGGTGCTCTTTGAGCTTAATGCTGTTTGTGCGTGTTTGGCAGGCTCGGGGCGTGTTTGTGGGATCAGCTCCTCTGGAGGCCTGGGTGGGGAAGCCAAACTTGTGAGTCTAGAACAYGTTGGATGTTCAGCTCGGCCAAGGTGCCGGCGCCATCGGGCAGGTAAAACATCAGCGCCATAAACAGTGAAGCTTTGGAGAACGTGGCTGTCTAGAGCCTCTCGGGCGCTGGAGCAGGTTAGGTAATTTTTGTTGAATTGATCTTTTGAATGTATGTGTCCAAACTCCTCCAACCTGAACTTTAGGAGCCCAAGGTCAATTTTGGGATTTTCATCAGAAAAAAAAGTTAATATGGACACTTTTTTCCTTTTCCTGTTCTTTCCTCAGCATCCTATTGCTTTTTCTGATTTGTGCTCTTTTAGAGCCTGTTCTTCTTGCTCGTTCTTCCAGAAGGGCACCTTGTGCTCTAGCAGTCTTCTCCCTCCGTACTGGCGTGTTCTTCAGCCTGAGACCAGGTTTGGGCAGTTTAGGATCTTTTCTCCTCACTTCTGGAATGAGTGCAAAGCACAGCTGAAGTGATGTTGGGGAGTCTAAAGCATCACTRCTTTTCTTTCAAGCACCAAGAAAACCAAACAAAAAAACCCTTCCCAGACCCTCTGATAGCTGGAGGAAGAAGTTGATCTGTTTATCGTGATTCTAATAACTTGGCTAAAAGTTGTGAAAGGTCTCTTTAGCATTCTGAATCTAAAGAGGTAGAAACTTAAATAAATAAGATCCCTAGGGAAATACTGAACACTTCCTGATCAGTAAAGCAAACCTTTCCTTGAAACTTCCTCTATACAAATTAATCATAAAGTGTAGCTAACTTCCTGAGGTACAACAACATGTAAGTTTTTTTTTTCTTTTTTTGGATAAAGTTTGCTGTTAGGAGTGAGGTCATCCTAGTGAGCAACTGGTCACTGCACAGTGCTCCAACTATTTGCTGGAACAAAAGTACATTGCACTGACCCCCGAATAGCGTGTTCGCTCGTGTGATGCTCGAGTGGAGCTGTGCGTGCGTTCGGGTGAGTCGTCGTACGGCAGCAGGGAGAAGATGCCACMTGTATAGCTCTTTCCTTCAATTGAGAAACAAGATCTAATCGTCCAGGTGGGCTAAGCAAGAACGGTTTCCTGTGAATTTGATGAATCTCCTGTTTTTCTGGCAATCATGTTCATTTAAGACCATATATGGAAGCTTAAATAAAAATAGTATATCGGTGCTCTCTAACTTCACTTCTAAATTACTATTTGTTTATTTTAAAGCTTAGCGCAGCGAGTCGATCAGCCTTCTGTTTAAATGCACCCATTTGTATTCTGTACTGAACTTCTGCCTTGCCAGAGCGAGAAATTAAGACCTCTCTTAAGCGGGTTAGATTAGTTTATCTAATGTTCCCTTCGGGCTTTTAATTATGTTGTCGCAGACTTGCGCAGCAAAAAGGTTCAGTGATTCCTGCAGCTCCTGTGCAGCGCTGCTCGAAGGAAACCGCGATACTTTGACTGCTGAGTGTTAAATATCAGCGCGCCGGTGCTACGGTGGGTCGGGTCCGCTCGCCTTCTGAAATGCAGCCGTGGGTAGGAGGACTCCTCCTCGCGCCCCCTTTACCGTGCGCTTAAGAGTTCGAGCTGCTTCTCCTTTGGGTAGGAGACAACTGGATTTCAGTAAAAGCTCTGGAAGCAATGGAACTTTATTTGGGAGCGCAAGCTRCTGTACTAGGAGACCTGTGCTCTTTTTTTTTTTTTTTTAAATACTGAAACTAAATTTTTCTTTAAAACGTGCAATTGACTGGAAAAATGAGCAAGAGGAACAGAGGAACACCCTGCTACTCTGTTCCTGTGAGTCTTGGGGGTGTCGACAGCTGTATCCGTCCAGCTTACTGCCTAACGTGCCAGAAACATGATCTAGTTTGATCCATTTTRGGTGGGTTTCAAAAATGAGCCCCGCTGCGCCTGCAGTGGTAGCAGCTCAGTGCTAGTAGGCTGGTTGATATCTCGCTCGCGTGTGATTATTTGTGGTCCTTGGAGGCGCTGAGAGCAGCACGCCGATTCCCGTGCAGTGTGCGGGGAAGTCAAGAAGTCTGAGTCTGCCCAACCGCAAATACTTTTATTTCGGTCAATTAATGAAATGCTGGCAATTGTAAAAATAATGGAGTTGCTTAGGGGGCAGTGTATTATACCGGCCTTCCTTTGCTTGGAATATGGCTTAAAACCTTGGTGGAAGAGTTCATTAGTAATTTCAGAACTGTAACAGCTTCTAAATCTCAGCCCAGTAGGATGGACAGTATCTTGCCTAGATGTGGTGAAGTTTGAGCACAAACCAAAAAGCCCAAACAAGCCCCCGCGCCCCGGCTAGCGTGGGCACGGTGTTGTTACACACCTTCCGTGTTGGCCCTGGCTGTCAGGCGTGTTGTGCTGACTGGTTTCGCTGTATTCCCACCTCCTTGTTGGGGTTCATCGGGGGTGAACGTAACGTTTGGGAGGAAAGCCGTGGGTGCGGAGGTGCTGTTAAGGTATYGGTCTGTTGAAGGACGGGTGGTGAAACGGCCTCGGTGGATCCCACCAGTGAGCTCGCGACGAGCGTTGAACGCACCCCGGCGTGCGGCGTTCATACATGGCTCGTCCAGGAGCCGGCCTCGCGGGGCCGGCGCCCCAGGCAGACCCCGGGTGCGGGARCAAGGCCTCGGCTAGGACGCTGCTCTCCTCCGGCGCTGGAGCAGCTCTGGGGGCCGCTGCCTTGGCCGGCCGAGGCCTCGCTGCAGCGGAGACGGGAGGCGTCGCACGCGCGTGTGTGCACCACCTCCTCTCCCATCCGCAGGCCTCTCCGCGCCTTCCGTGGCTCTGCAGGGCTCCGGCTCCCTACCTGCCGAGCAGCAGGGATCGTATGCGTGAAGTGCGCTGCTGAAAACCGTTTTTATCAGTAATCTGAAACACTTTCATGAAGGAATTGTTTTCATCCATTCATRCTACAATACTTACTGCAGTGTGTTCACGTAGTTCTTGAATTCCAAAGGCTTTACATATAAAATGGGAATTTATTTGAGATTTTTAAGGTAGTAAATCTGTGCACTAGTTTACTTGATCATGATGCAGCGTGTGCATATTGTACTTGATGGGAAGCTGCTGCTGACCTCTCTGCGTGCCGAGAGCAGGTACCACTTGTCCTCGCTGAGCGTGGAAGGCGGCTCCGGGGGTCCGATGCCACGTGAGCTAAGGGCAGCGCTCGCTACAGCTCGCGCTCGAGGGCGAAGCCGTGCTCCCTTCTGCTTAGGGCGTCATTGCTATGACGACGCTGAAAAACTAAACCTGCCCCTCTGCTTTCAGTGCAAAATGGGGTCTGTGGGGAAGCAATTTGCTAAGCGCGCTCTCGCTTTTTTCCCCCTCTAGTCCTTCTCCTTCTCGCTTCTTAATCGCTGTGACTAGATAGCAATTTGCAAAGACGCAGCAAAACAAGAGTAGATGGGTCTCTCGGGTTCCCCAGACGTTCCTCCTCCTGCTTTTGCAATGACCAGAACTACTGATAAATGTGACTCTAACCTAACAGCGCGTTGCAGTGTCTCGGAGCAGGGGGCAGAGCGAATGCTGGGTGAATGGATGCTCCCTTCCGCGTCCATCTCTTCCGAGCCTGTCTGCATCAGATGCACCGTTCCATGTGTCRTGTCTCAAATCTTGAAATAATTTGTCCATCTGTTCTGGTTTAACATAGCTGTCCGCGCCTCGTTGTAACCTGTTGTCATCTGCTGCCGGCTACTGAGGCTCCGTCCCRTGTTCCTTTACGCCGAGTGGAGCAAAGCTGCTCTGAAGGCAGTTGCATAAYGGGAAATTGGTGCTCTTTCTCTATACCGGTTAATATTTTGCTAACTTCAGAAACATTCTGCCTTAATTGCTCTTCTACAGTTGTAAATAAATATCTGGAGGATTTATCAGGCGAGTCAGTCACCTTTGTCTTCAGTTTGCGAAGGCGTGATTCTTTGGTTTGAGAACAACCGTTATTTTTATGCATAATGTGTTAATGCGCTCTAGCTCCRACTAAACATTTAAGTTATGTGCGAACTGGCACTGAATGTTGTCCTGACTACTTGGTTTTTGAGCCCATTTGAAAGCAAGGGGAACTTAACATTTCACATATTTTAAAAGAAAAAAAAAGAAAACATAACAATCTGAGACCAAAGGACCGTTCCTCTTGGTTTTTTTTACGTCACCTCCGTGTTAAGACTCTTATGAAAAAATCCCCCCAATATTGTCCCTATTCCAAACAACTTTCCCTCTTATTTTAGGTGCACTATGGCAGTGACAGTAGTGAACGATGGAGAGGGGACATAGCAGAGTGCACCATCCTGCTCTCTCATCTTGCACCTTCTTCAAGAATGCATAGTTCATGCTCCATTTTTCCTCCCTTCCCTTTATTTAAATACTTATTTGAAACTATGATCTCAGTGCTCATAGGTAGGATAACACGTCTATAGGTATGATAGTACATCGTGCAGCCTGTCCCGCAACACCGTTGTGGGAGAAATGGGGTGAGACAGGCTTAGTTAGGCCTTGGAAATGTGATCTGCAAGCTAAAAGGCATATAACTCGATCTTAACCCTATCTGGCTACACTGTTCTGACCTTTACCTCCCCTTCTTTCCTTTCACCAGGTACGGATATTACTTTCTGCTTACGTCTTACAGAACAAATCCGCTCTCATCTGCTCTGATTTTAGGCAGGAGTTGTAAACATTGGCACCGTATGATTAAAAAAAATGGGAGAATGGCTGGTTCCTGAGGCTTCCCAGCACCCCCTAATTCCTGAGCACTTGCTTTGGACATGAGTGACAGAGAACTTGAATGATCTCAGTGATGCATAGACCAGAGCTGTGCCACTCACTTCTGAGCTCCGCTGCCACGGCGTGTGGTTCTAGCTCTGCCGGAGCGGTCGGGAGCTGCATCCCGTCCCCACCGATGGGAACTGCAGCGGTGTTTTAAGGCTGGTTCTGAAGCACCGAGGAGGGCGGTAAGGACTGCGGGACCTTCCACAGGAGTGCAGGTGGTCCGCGATCTTGCAGCGGCCCTGACAAAGTCCGTCTGTGATCAGGCTCCATCATGGAGGTCATCGTTTCAGTAGCTTTGGTGTCTCAAAACACTGACATTGCACGACTGTAATGCATTTAGTCTTATCCATGTAAAGCTCGTGTCCTCTGAAAACTTACAGGGTATAGCCATGTTCTGAAAGCTCTTGATTTTAATTGATTATAACACTGTCTCAAATGTCTGCTGTATTTTCAGTCATTTCTATTAACTCTTCTGCTAAAGGATGCCCTGTAGTCTAGAAAGAAATATTTTGMTATTAGTGAAACTATATTCTGTCTGTGCTACTGACTTGTTTGCCRTGCAGTTTCCATGTGCTATAGAAGTACAGTGAGGATCTGTAGTTCTTCACTGTGGTGATTTGAGGTGTTCAGCAGTCAGATGCACTGGATCGTTTCAGCTCTGAGCAGGCTGAACGTTGTGTTCAGAAAGGTAATCAGTCCCTTTGCAGCAGCGCTGGAGCTCAACTCTTTGCCCGTTAGCTGGGAGCCTTGGTGCCTGTTAATTGGTCCTCTCYGCTGGAGTCAGGCTGGTGACAATTGTCTTGGAGACACATGAAGCCGCAGCTGTGCTAGCAACGGATTCGGAAAAAACAAGCGGAGAAGAACAATGATTTCTAGCACTTAAGTAGCAGTGATTGTGTGGGTGTCTTGTTTTAATTTTTGTTTTTTGCCGCCTTCCTTCTGATGCATTTAGCATCCCCTGAGAAGGCAGAGAGAACTATATTGATTACGTGGAGACTCCAAACCTGTTATCTTYGTGCATGGAAGAATCAAGGTTACTGATTTTTATTCCTTTTTGTTCTAGCTGCATYGCTGTCTGGCAGCGTTAGACGCTGTGTTCCCTCTATTGTCTAAAAGAGCTGATGATGCACCTTCTGTATCGTTATTGGCTAAGTAATAGTTTGTAACGGGCATGAACCGAATTTAAAAGTGTTTGAGACGAGGGCGGCTGGTCCTCTTCATCCACCCTTTCTAATGCAGGAGCTGGTATGTGCAGAGGAAAGGCTGCTTTCCCGCTTTCATCTGTTTTAAGAAATAGCTTACGTGTGGCTTGCCCTTGGGAAGCTTTTGTTGACCTGTGACTAATGAGGCGTGTTAGCTGTTTCTGATATGGTCTTATCTGGCTGCTCTGACAGCGGTCCTGCTGGTGGTACCCTTTAGAGCCGTTCTGCTCAGCTTAGTGTCCGATTTCTGTAACGGAGAAACGAGGCAGTGGAAACTAACCCGCGGCACTCGTGTGGGCAAAGGTAAGAGATAGCTGGCGAAGGAAGATAGAGTTTCCTGTAAGGCGGCATCTGTGTTYAGCCGATTCTAGAAGAAGCAGTCAGATAAGCACACCGGTTCCTATCACTTAAGTAGCAGTGGTTGTGTGTGTTGTGTCCCCCCTTGCTCCTGTTCCCTGCTGCCGTTTTGCCCCTTGAGAAAGCAGGAGACTGTTTCCATGAGCCGTGTACATGAGGGCATCCATCTCTTGAAAATGTTGCCGCCTACTATGTCCTAAAGTGAGGTTTGGACAGTAAAGCGAATATAGGACCACGACAGAAGGCTCTGTGTTGGGGTTTGTTGTGGAAACATGTGGCCTTAAATCAGAACTGCTCAACGACCTCTTTACATAAAGAGCAATTAGTTCTTAAAATATATCACCATAAACAAAGGAGATGCCGACTTTTCTCTTGGACCCCTGAGTGGATTTGTCCTAGTCTTGCTCACCTTCCAAAGCGATGGCCTTGGTGTGGGTGTGACTGCCTGATCTTTTAAAGACGTGATTAATACCTTGCTCCATTCCACTGAGGTTAAATAGTTAAGATGAAGATTTAAGTTGAACACTTGCAATTCATGGGTTATTCAACCTGTCAAACTGATTTGCTCAAATGCTGACRTTTGTTTACTTGGTGCACAGCTGGGCGTGAGAATTTTCTCTAAATAAATGACCTTTTTGTACATAGACATCTTCTATAAGAATAATAATATGTACCTCTTGGAGCTTTTAACCTAGGATRCTAGTCTGGCTGCCGGGATGTATTCTGCTTCGTTTCAGTACTTGGTGGGTTTCTTGGTGTCTTGTTTTGTGTTGTTTCCCCCTCTCCCCCCCAAGCATTCAGTGTTAAACCTACTGTCATAAATAGGTGTCTAGACTGAAAATCAAAAAATCAAATGAATAACAAATCTCTTYAAGACAAAGATACTTCTAGTAGTTGAAGATTTGGGCAGTTGCTTGCYGGGGTGAAGAAGCATGGGTTTATGCTACTGCCACATGCGAGCTCAAGTCCCAGTAAAATGACCTGTTTGCAAGCACTAAGCGCACTTGAACTTCAGAGGGCACCTGCTGTTCGGCATGTGGATCCTTTAACATAAAAATTATAGTGGCTTGGTAGGGTTTTTTTAAGGTGTGCAGAGCACCTGGAGTGCTCAGTGAAGTCAATTAACAGCATCTCTGAGGGGTGACCTGCAGCTGGGCAGCTCTTTCCTCTGCCCTCATCATTGCCAACCATATATACTAGCAGTCTAATCCTCTCCATCCTGAGCTTGCTCCTGCGGGAATGGCAATATAAGAGGAGGATTATGACCTCTGCAGGAGACCTGTGTGTGTGTGAGAAGTTATTAACTGGTAATTGTGGTGCTTAAGTTATGAAAGTTGGGAGGCATCACCCTTGAAAGCATAAGTAGATTTGTTTAAGTCTCATGAATTTTCACACTTTATTACAACAGTAAAACGTCTCGGATGGGTCAGAATTCTTATCCAATAGCTGTTTGCTTTAAAACTCTCACCGTGGTACCTTGTCATCGTTAAGACGGCCTCCTAGGCCCCAAGGAAATGGGGAAGCCTAATGTCTGTCTTATTTGCCCATACTGATACATTAAAGAATGTTTTCTGCAGCATCAGCTAACCCAGTCTAATTTTGTAAAGTTGCTTTTGGCACCTGCGACTTTCTTCTTGTGAAAACTAATTTCTTTTCTTAAGGAAAGAYGAAGTGTTTCATAGCCCATGTGAGCTTGTGCTTGTTCTCCATTCAGGAGCGCATAACTGACTGCGTATATTTGATCAGCATTTAAACATACAATGTGAATGTGTACATCATCACTTACCATTTCACTGGCTTTTTAATCTACACAGTGAGAATCTGTCATCTGTGAAAGTGGAAAGTAAATAAACAGACCTGTTCTTGATGTGTCTCGAGACTTACTGTATTAGGGTGTGGAAAACAACAGTGGTATTCTTTAAATTACTTGCAGTCTGAAAGTATGTAAAACGTGGATGAAGCAAGAAGAGATGTAGACTTAGGTGTCGAGAGCAGTCTACTACAAACTGGCCACTGATAAGCCTGCTTCGGGTTTGTTTGCTGTCCGCTGGCAGATGGAGATCAGCGGAGGCTGCTGGGCTTTCCGGCAAGCTGGAATGGTGCGAGTATCAAAACAACTTCTGAGTAAACGTTCTCGATTCCTTGTAGCCTGGAGTCTTTGGCTGTGTGAGTAGCMGTGGATAAATGATGCTTGGCCGCTTCCCCTAGCACTGGCATACGGTGTCCCTGCTGTTGTCTTTCCAATGCTTCCTGGCACAATTCTTGGCCAAGGCCRAAGTACTGTCCCAGACAGGCAGTACGTGGATGGCAAGAGCTAGCAGAGGCCAGGGCCGTTCTCAGGAGGTGTTTGCCTGTAGCTGCCCTGGTCTAAAGAGGAGGACTTCAGAAGTGGGAATGCAGGCTTCTCCCAGCCAAGAATGGYTCTGGGCACGTTAAGTCAACTCTGCCGTTCCACCCAGCAGTGGAGATGTAGCCTTAATTTCCCTTGGACCGTAGGAATCGCAGTAGGCCCTAAAGGCTTCCATTAAAGGAAAAGTGAAGTTTTGAATAATACGCTGTTTTGGGTGTGTGTTTAGTCCTTCTCAGGTGATCATTAGTGCTTAGCCCTAACTAAGGGAAAATGGCCACTGGCTGAACTTCAAYTTAGTGTAATATAACTGCAGTGTGTTGCTATTTCATACTTCAGGACTTGACTGAACTTGGAGTTATTTACACAAAATAGTTGTCATCTACATTGTATCCCAGGTCACATGCAGATGACTTCAGAGTTAATTTCTGATGAGTTCTGTATTCACTAAATTATTTTATGTGGTATTTCTGATGTTATTTTGCAATGTAGTTATAAAGTAGCTGCTGTGTAAGCTTAAAAGATCAAAGAGGTGTTTGGGACTTCACAGCGGTCTTCTGCTATTTTAGCAGATGTTTTGTATGTGAAAGAGATCATAAAGCACAGSTTAATTCTGTTTGTTTTTAAGGTGCCTTATTCTAACATGCATACAAGTGAATCTTTAATTATGAGTTTCCCTAAAGCAGAGATGGACATTTTTAATAATTCTTTTTTTTCCCAAAAGAACGGCAGRCTGTGCTGGATAACGCTGTCTCAGTGTGGGTGTGGGCATGGGCATGTGCTCTGACAAATAAGCCATATGACAGGAGCCATCGTGGATCCGTATGGGTTAGGTATAACAGTAGGAGGGAGTTCCTAAATTTTTGATAACTTCATTTTTAGACGTAACTCAGCTGGGCGGAAAGTTTGCTGTTTAATGTGTTATTCCAAAAATAAATATTTTGGAAGAGGATTGATGTGATATTCTTGATGTGAAAGTTTTTTTTTCTTGATGTGAAAGACACTTTTTCTTATCCATCAGCGTTCATGGAAGGAATTGGTCAGAAATCACTATTCTCTTTGAATTTGCATGCCCTGAATTCAAATTAGAACTGCTTTTACCAAAACTACTCATCCACGCAGGAAGCTGGAGGTGCTATTGTGAATGGAGCAGTGATAGCTAATTTTAGCTAATTTAGTCCTGTTAGCAGCAGAGTTCTTCAGCTGTGAAGGAAGATACTTTGGTCTTGCTCAAATCACTTTTTTTTTYCYTYYTTTTTTTTAATTGAGCTTCTAATGAAAGTTGTTTTCTCCTTGCTGTTTTTCACTAAGGGCATTATCAGCTCTGGGGCTTTTCGTGGGTCTGAGGGTTTTTTTGTCTCTTTTTTGTTGTTGTTTTTTAAAGATCTATCTGAAAGATGTGAYGGAAGCAGTTTTTGCTATTTATAGAAACTGTTTAATCTCTGCCTTTTGGGGYTGTTTTCTGCCTCTCATTGCATGTATTAGGTCTTGTACTCCCCCTGCCCTGCTCCTGCTCCTGTGGTTATACGCTAACGARCCAAAGGCGCTGGCTGCTGAAGGGCTTTCCTGGTAATGAGCACTCGTTATRTTGCCCGGCCTTCCAGGGTCGTTCTGCAAGGTCCTTGGTTGGTCCTTGACCCTGACGATTTGGAAATCCATGTGTCGCACTTGCAGTTTTCTGGAACCGCTGAACGTTGTTTCTGTAGTCAAGTAAGAAAATCCATGGTGCTATGAAAACATCTGTGCTCGTGTAGCTGCTYRCTTACCCCCGGTTGTGTGGACATCRCTGTTTTTTAACCTTGTTGACCAAATTGCTATAGAAAACTATATGTCGCAGGCTGTCCTCTTTCATAAYGACTAAATGTGGGTATCGCTGAAGAATACCTGCTCTCTTTACCGTTGAAGACCTTTATTTTTCCATGGGCTCCCTGTAATTATTTGGGAAGTATCATCTCTTTCTGTAAGTAGTATATGTTGTGTGACTATAGTGAATGTCCCTGACTTACTTCTCATGGCTTATTTTCCTGAGAAGACTATTGAGTTTTGGAGTTTAGTGGAACTCCTTCTTGTGTTTTGAAGACTCTGAAAATGATTGGAGTCCAAACTTGGGGCTTTCCTCCCCCTTGGGAGAAGCYCTACCCAAAAGTATAGGACCAAATCCAAAAGCAGTCTCTCTTAAATACTGTCGGCTTTATCTGAGGCGCCTTCTGCAGGCGTGGGAAGAGGAATTTGTCTCTGAGCAAAAATCCATTGAATGTTTGGCAGTGGTAGGCATGAAGAAAACAAGTCCACCATATATTCTAGAGTAAACACTTGCTTTAGGAGCTTGGCGAGTTCAGGCGCTGGCAAGGAGCCACGGTAGGGGATTGTGGCTATGAGGGCGGTTTCTCTTGTGTCAGTTTTTTGTAGCTAACTTGCTGCTAGTGTTTCCCCTCTGGGAGAGGACTGGGATGAAAATCTGAGGTGTCTGCGTGTCTGGGTTTCCTGACCACTACGCGCAGGTAGCTCAGGGTCTACAGGACTTTGCATCTGAACCCATGGTGTTGTCAACGTACTGCTGCTTTGCCTGTGCAATRCTGTAGCTGTAGTGTGTGCCATCCTCTTTAGCTTTTCATTTCAAGTGATCTTCATGCACCATGCATATTTAAGATAGGCAAGTATTTAAAGGAAGCTGTTTATCTAGAGATGTATAAATAAAGCATGAAGGGTGGGAGACATCGGAAGTTTAAAGACTGAGTAGTTTTCTCTCCCAGGACATGGGAAAATGGACTCTTCTGACTTGTGGGGCTAGAAAACAGAAAATGTTGCTTGTTTAGAGAAATCTAGTGAGTCTAAAGGCATCTGATACGAAGAATGACGCATTCTTCCTGTTACAAACTTAATTGAGCTGCGTTACATTCCACTTAGCTGGGGTAAGAATGATAATCCTGAACGTAACTGGAGGTTCGTTCTAATATCTCTCTATCTTTGGCAGCACAGCAACATTAAACCAGATTGGGGCAAGCGCTGTTCATACATAAAATACAAAATTATGGGGGCTGGAGACTGTCTGATCCTGATAGCTCTGCAAGGTGGATGTAGGATAATCCCTTGCTTGCTTCTGCCTCTCGTTATTGGTGCTTTACCAAGGGAAGGCACGTGCTTTCCTCATGGACCAAAGAGGCGGTAGCTTCCTCCTCCTCCAAAAGGACTGCTGTTGGTGGCCAACGAATAGCTGCTACTTAGAGTACTAAGAACCTTCACAATACTAAAATCCAGAATTGAGTTGTTAATGTTTACCCTGGAATAGGTATATAATTTTAAAACTGAGAATAGCTGTTGAATCGTAGCTGGGATGGAGTTAGTGAACTCTYGGGGGAGAAGGTCGGGGACCGGGTTGCGGGCAGAGAGCGTAGYGTTTATTAATGCGATGCAGGCAGTTCAGTTGGTGACAGCAGTATCTGCCTAGAAAACCGGATGGAGCTAGTGAAGCCACTGAAACGCTCAGTTAGAGAAGTGAAAGGAGCTTGGGAACCGGAAGAGCAGAGGAACAAGAACTACTGGCTCAGGATGCGAAACTGGGTATTGCAGGGATGGAGCAGTGTGCATAACCGCATACCGAGCGTTACCTGTTTGCTGATAGTGTAGGCAAGATAAATGAGTGGGTGTCGTGTGGGACGTAAATGACATAATAGGCTGCTTTTCCTATGTTGCATTGCTTTTCCAGGTCACTTGTACAACARTTGTGTTGGGGAGAAGTAAGGTTGCAAACTTGGGACCAGGGTTGCAGTGTATAGACAGATGTTTCTAATGGAGAGATCTAAAAGTTCTTAGTAATGTTTCTCTAAACTGGAAAACAATTACAGCTAATGGGACACGTAATTCAATATTTGCTGGGCAGGTGATGGACTTTTGCACAGAGTAATAAAGATTTTTTTTTCCCATTCACCAACAGTTCAATATACTTAAACCAAGTGGTTGGAGTCTTACTTAGTTTATTATTTGGTTGGAGCAGATAATGACCATCTCTGATTAGTGTAAGACCTAGGACAAAAAAAAGAAAAATTAGCCACTGCTGCAACTCTAAGAAGTCTGTCAATTTGAGGTAAGAAAGGTAGCTTATTTAGAGTTTTTGCTTGTTGATCAAGAACACCCAATATTTAAGGAAAAAAAAAAAAACCGCAAACCCCCGTCTTTACTGCTSTTGGCTACTTAATGAGACCTCAGTAGTATGTGAATGCTTTCCTTCAGGGTTTATTGAAAGAACAACTACAGGTGCAGGTTTACAAAAGGAAGAACTGGTTTTGCCCAAACCAAGAGATTGAGGTGGTGGGGTTTTTTTTGTTTGTTTGTTTTTGACTTCACTGAAGTCAGAACAGTGTTTGCTGCTATCCCATCTTGAACTGCATAGCACTGCAATGCCCAGCACTGGAAAAGGACCTAATACTTCTTATTTTCATTAATGCTCTGCCACAAAAATAAGTGTGGTGGTTTTTTTTTCTTTTTTTTTTTTTTGTTTGTTTGTTTGCCTTAACAGAGGAGGTAAAGTCAGGTCTCTTTGTACTGAACGTACCTAAATATAGTGTGGGAGAGCGTAACAACCAGGTGGATTAGATCAATAGGTGTGGGATGAGCTTTAATGGGACAGAGGGCCAGGCTGAGCGTTTCGGRCTTGACAGCTTTGGGTATGGTCTGGGAGCTCAGCAGTTGGCAGTGACTGAGGATAAGGACCCTGATATCCTAGTTTATCATACTTGCAGTTCAGCCACCTGGTGATAATGATGTGAAAAAGAAAAATGCGGTTTTGTGCTATATATTAGCAGAGTTCCCTCCTGTTGGAAGGGGAATGCTAATGCCACCGCACAAGTGGGAGCTCTTCCATAATACTTGGTCAAGAGYCATCTGAATCACCTGCAAGATCATTTCTCCATTCCTCAAGCAGCTTAGTAGCTCTTCTTTGCTCCTCTTCTGAAGGGGATCGGACTCTTTCAGAAGGTCCTTCTCCTTCCTGAGTGCATTACCATTTATTAAAGCTGAAAAGATTGTTTTTCGTTTAACTCGGAGCTCTGGCATTTTGCCTCCGTGTAATGTGAAGTGTTCATCTGTCGGGACAGCAATAAGCATTAGTGTTGCTATACGAGCTTTGCATTAGGAAGCAGAGACTAAGATGGTATTTTGTTTTGAGATCGACTTAATTACTATAGTCAAAAACAAGTTGGGTGTTCCTCCATGTGTACTGGAATACTTGACTGACTCTTACTGTGGGGCTCGGTCTATATTCTTTTTCAGAGCACTGCGTGGAGCRTATATGGAGTACTGTTTGGGTGGATTTTTTTGTTTTTTAGTGAAGATATTACTGTTTCTTCACTGTAAAGCAAGCATGAATAAAGTTAAGGTACTGGCTAGAAAAGTTTGGGCCACAGCACACAGGAGATGAGAAAATGGTCCCGTGGTAAAGCTGGGGGGTGTAGCTTCATGGAAACCATGGAAAATATATATTGAAAATAGTCTTCCGTGTACGCCTGAAGAACATGGTACCTGAAGGGGAGCCAGATGAAAATATTCAAATATTGATCCAAATATCATTAAGKGAGTCTTTRAAAGAATATAGCCTATACTTTTCTRGTTGGGTAACATACATAATAATACCTGTAGGTTTAGACTTGTGAATGTATTATTAATAATGTTGCAACAGATTCCGCCCTAATGTTTGGAAGTACGGAAAATGGCACGGAATGGTGCAACTGTTTTCTGAATGAAAATAGCTTAGTCTTTGCTTACTCGCCTGTCTCAAAGATTAAAACATGAAAGTTCTGCCATGTGAAAGCTTTACAGTGCTTTGCACAGTGCCTCTGCCTAGTAATAACACTGATAAAATCAGGCCACAGGTGTTTTGGGTCCTGTTTAGCTTTATTTAACTCCAGGCAGATATAATCAGCCGATGAATCAAACCTGGTTGTCACAGGTGGCTTTGCAAGTGCRTGTGTACCTGTGACTTTGAGAGCTTTGAAGTCTTTATATGAGCACCTGAAATATTGCTTGGTGGAGGTATGTCCTAATCATTCTGGATTACTTCAGCTTTAATGGTATGTTTATAAAAAGCTATTAAGATGCATAATAAGGGAGAAATTGTTCACAATTTTCATAGTAATCTTTAACAGCTTGAGCAAGTTCTGATGTGAAATAGTTATAGCTGGAGAACATTAATGAGAGCATCCTGGATCACTGTGGTGGGATTGTATCAAGACTTCCAATGTTTTAGTTAATTTTGAATAACAAATTTTGGCCTAGCTATCCCTAGTAATCTGACATCCAAGTGTTCTGTAGTTGTATGGCTTCCTCCTAACTGTGCATGCATTGTATTTTGCAGATAAGCGGTTTGTGAAGACTGAAGGGTCTACTAAAGGGAACACCTGCTTTTGAGGTATGAACTGCTTGTTAATGATACAGCACTAAATCTCTGGTGGAAGCAAAGGTCTGATAGAGCTGTGTGTGCATGCTGAAACTTCATCTATTCTGGCCAATATAGCTACTGTCTAGAGTTGGGAGACTTCATAATCTCCCCCATTCGGAAATTCAGTAGCAAAGCTTGGCAGAGCAGGTCAGGCCCAGCTATGACAAGAGGAGTGTTGAACGGGTTCTGGGGGGATCTCATGTCTTTAAAAGGCATTACACGGAGAGTTCTTTGAACTTCTGCGGAACAAACATGCCTGAAATGCATTTAACATTCCTGCTATTTTTGCATCCTTCTTTTGGGGTATTTATTAGTTTCTTAYGCTCCTCTGCTTCTGTTCAAGATAGCAGGGCCTGCATGTGGCTCAAAGGATGTCTTTTTGGCTGCTTGGAACTCCTTTCTTGCTTTTTCCACTGCAAAAGGCAGACACCTTGTCTAACTTGGCCACTCAAACTTTGTCAGAGTGAGAGCACTACAAAAGATGAAAATGGAGAAACTAGGCTAAGAAGAAACATATCTGATACRATTTTTAGGAGTTTGGGGCAGTGGAGTATCCAAGTTCCTTGTTGTTACGTGCGTTTCAAGTCCTGGTTTTGCTCTGTGGAAGGCACCATAAGGTTAAACTCTTTCCCTGGAGTTTATCATCCAGTCTACAGACGGAGGATATCTGAGGTGCAGGCACTCACCAAACATGTACTGGATGGAGGAATGACAGCTGCATCTTGGTGCTCCTCTGGACTGAGGGACACTGCTGTATTCCACATTGCAGTTGGATGTTGGTGTGACAGTGATTTGTTCTCAGATGCCACCTATTTCTTCAAGCAGCATCAGCCTGTTTTCTGCACTAATTCATACTGCATTTTGTCTTCACCT
Organism: Apteryx rowi; assembly: GCF_003343035.1. NCBI lineage: Eukaryota > Metazoa > Chordata > Aves > Apterygiformes > Apterygidae > Apteryx > Apteryx rowi. The sequence goes on from NW_020451127.1 coordinate 312,825, forward strand.
TATGATAGTTTAGAATATAAAACARTTAAACAGGAGGCTCAGAGTTGCCATAAAATGAGTTATTGTTAAGGTCAGTCTGCCAGTACAATCCAGTGGTATCTGGCTGTAAAGAATACAGAGGAGTCAAAATGGTTACGGTTCARTTACAACTTATTTTAWCATTGACAACTGTATCTACTATGATTTACTAAAACTATCCTCAAATTACGGTTGCCTCACGTGTTTCCTGATTATTTTATTTTTTTATTTTTTTATGGGTATGGAATAAGATTGTTCTTAGCCTTTTTTTTTTAAGTCTTTTTAAATGGCAAGYGTAGAAGTAACAAGTCATAGATGCAAAGTTCTCTCTCTTCAGCCAGGCTCATGCTCTTGCATATCCATTCATGAGATGACTGAAACCAGATTCAGTGAAATGCAGCAACACCGCCAGTTGTTTATACAGTGTATGGTGGCTGCCTGCCAACCATCTTAAGTTGTTCTTCTCTTGAAAAGCCRTTTGAAAAAAAGCCAAATACAATTGCTTATCTCACTTTGGGTGGGATGGATGTAGGGGGTGGGAGGGGAGGTGGCCCGGAATTCTGTGCATGCTTTTCCCAGTGGCCTCGATAGAGCTCGAGAGGTCATGGGAGGTGGAGTATCACCTTCTCCAGTAGGGAGTTACTGGTCCAAGCAGCTGAACTATGAAGATGACATAAGAATGTAAGAGCGCTACATTGTCCTTGAACATTCCTGTCTTGACTCTTTTTTCTTTTTTTTTTTTCCTTACCACTTTACTTAACTTTGGCCAGTGCAGTCTTTTGTCTACCAGACTCCTTGGTTGTCTGGAATAGATCAGTTGACTTGGTCATGTTGTTAACTCCCAAGTTGTTCAGGGTGCTGTGTTTGTTGTTATTTTCCTCCTTTTATTTTCTTTATCATACAAAAAAAGAGATAGCTACAAATATATTTGTAAGATCCTCGGAGTCAGCTTACTTTCAGGGTACCTCTTAACATTTGTTGTTCCATGGTTTCGGGACATGGAAACCAAACAGGTGTTTCCCACAGACTATATTCAGCAGCTAAAAATGCTTCCTGAAGTAACTTATCCGGGAACGTTTAATCCGCGTTCATTGACTGCCTGGATGAATAAAGGCAGTTTCCTCCCCAACATCCTCTGGAGGAGCCCAGGCGAGCGGGCGGGCAGGAAAGCGGAAGTGTTTGCGCGAGTCCGACACGGGCTTCGGTTGGTTCTTGCTTTATGACATGACGGAGGAGTGTCCTGGGCTCCTTGCACAGCAAAACGAAAACCCTCGTAATCTCTGACTGTCTCTCAGGAGTAAATCAGTTCTTCCTGCTTATTCTGTTCCCAGCTCTTCCAGCCAAATACAGTGGCATCTTGGTCGTCTTGCTTGCTTTCTTGAACTGTGAATACTGCCTAGGACTTTTATGGTCCCTAGAATTTCATTGGGTTATTGTGTTGTAACGTGTATTTAGTTGGGGAGAAAGTACTTTTTTTCTTGGATTAATTTGTATTTTTTTAACTGCCCTACCTGGAAGGAAGCATACGCAAAAATGTATCTCTCAGTCCAATTTTATTGTTGAAAAGTGAACTAGATTGGCGTTGTTGTTGCTGACATACGTGGAGTAGGAGTAAGCAGCAGCTACTTGCTGCAGGACTCGCTGTTCCCCCCCAGCAGCGGAGCTCTGCCTGCAGAAAACTGCTGAGATAAGCCAAGCCGCCGGGAGCAAACTGCCTCCGCCTCTGCCGTGGCAAACCACGCGCGGCTGCCTGTCCTCCGGGAGGATTTCCCTGTTGGGAAGAGGGGCTGGGGCACGATCCAGCCACCGTTTCAAAAGCGGTTTGAAGACGTACGCCCCGACCTTCTGGTCTGGGAATACTGAGAAGAGCCTTGAAAAGATTTAGCCCTGGGAGGAGGAGAACAACTCCGGGAGGAAGCAGCACTATTACGGCACTCGCTGCGTATGGCTTTAGTTCCCTAAAGAGATGTGGGCAGAACCCTTCGCCTTAACAAAAGATGAACTTTTATTCGGTATCGCACTGCACGGTTGTTTGGCCCCTTGTCTTTCTGGGCAGAAGCTGCCTGTGTCAAAGCGCACGGCGCTGAGATGCTGGCTGTCGCGGCCATAACCTCAATAAGGAAGTGAACCCTTCTCTGGAGAAATCAGACCTTACCTGGGAACACCGCAGGGAGACCTGGAACCTCTTTTATTGCTCTTGCTTTCGGGAAAGCTCAGCCTTTGTTTTCTAAACAGATGCCTGGCATTCAGCTGTGGCTGAAAAATATTTGTTACCAAGAGTACGGAAATGTAAATACAATGGTGGCTGAAGTGCCATAGCTACTCCCTTCCTCCTCTCCTGGCTTCCTGCATGCATTTGGGAAGGGGGAACCTAGCCTTTTGCATTAAATTAATTCCATAAATAAGTATCCATCTCATCRGGTCTCAAATGAAAGGGTATGAGCAAAAAGAAACGGTTACTTTCTCACGTGGTACGTTTCTTGAGACAGTGAAGTAAAATAAAACCTCTCACTGCAGCTCCTTTTAGCATTTTCCCATACTCCAGCCTGATGGAAGTATTGGCTAACAGCACATTTTGGTATTTTTCCTCCGCTTTACCTAAACCTTTAACCAGATAACCACGTAGGCATCCTTCTGCTTGAACTAAGCCTGCATTCAGCTGCTTGAAGCATTTGAGAAAACGTCTTAGGGGAATAACTAGAAAATTAGAGCAGTGCCTTCACTGACTTTAGTGTATTTCTCTTGGGCATAAATTTGGAGTTATTTTAGGAAACCGTTTCATAAATGAGATTCTGCTTGGTCTGGTCAGTAAAACTTGGTCACTAAACCAGCTCAACGTAATCGAGAAGCTCGAATGGTAAAAATGGCAAATTCTCTTGGCTAGCTCAGGATGAATCAGGTTCAGCTTCTCGAGTGGCTTAAACAGGTAAATTGAGCTCAGCCCCACAGGCTGCCGTATGTGCTGCTCCCCCCGTCCCGAGTGCCGTGAACTTTGTAGGGCAGTAATACCTCTTATAACTTAGGTTAGTTAAGTTATACCCTTATGAAAGGAGGCCTGAACGTACTTGCTGAACTTCTAGTCTAGCAGCGTTTCAAATTGGGCCTGGCCTACTGCTTAAATACCTAATAGTGCGCTATCGAGCGGCTTTCCAAACACCTGCCCGTACCGGTAACCCCCCGCCTTGGTAGCGCGGGAGGTGCTGGGCCTGGCGTAGGCGTCTGTCCGTGTTGCGTGCGGCTCGTGCTTGGCACAAGCCGTGATGGATCCTGACCCAAACGTTAYCTTGCAAGGAGCTGCCCTGCTGAAGGAGAAGGTCTCGGCTCCGCCGGCCCGCGGTGCGTTGCCCTGCTAGTGGGACGCGGGAACAGGCTTTCCGTCCTGCAGTCCCCGTGGGAAGTACGAGTGTTCCCTCCTCTAGCGCTTTTATAGTGGCTCGCTGGACCTTTCTCCACGTATTGTTCTACTTTCCTTTGGTTTGAAGCTGTTCCGCTACCAAACAGGAGCGCCTCATTCCCTCCTCCGTTACACAGAGGCGTTACGTACTTCCCAGCTTCTAGCAAATCCTTCTACGAGCAGCTGGAGTCAAAGACTTCAGTTCTGCTTGTAGATGTGCCCAAGCGTGTTCAGTGTTTTTCTTTTGTTAAAGATTATATGCTTCCACCCTGCTTAAAAGGACTTGTGATTTTTTTCATCTTTCTCGTTTCTAAGGAGGGATATTTGTGCCTACGTAGTAGTAATTCCTAACACCTTAGAGTATGTTTAATCTCCATTATAACCATTGTGGAGTTGCTCTAAAAAGAACAAAAATCTATGCACTTAACTGAAAACAGTGGTACAGAGAGCTGGGCTCGGTCTAAGCATACCGCAGTAACGCAGGAGGGCGTGAGGACGGACGTGGAYGTCCCAGCACTGCTCTTAGCAGAGGAAGCAGGAGGTGGCTCCGCCGCCGTGGATCCTCCGGGCATATCCCGCTCCCATCCAGCAGCGTCCAGGGACGTCGCTTCTCTGCGYGTTTCCAAGCGCTCTTATAGCCTCCCTGGAAATCAAGGGAGCAACTCTTGTTTCTGGCCTGACAACCTAGCACGTCTGAAGCCAGCGGCAAGCGGCCGAGAGCGCGGGGTAAGCGGGCACGGTGGCTCCRAGCCACGCTGCCTGCCCGGTCGCAGGCTTGCGCCCTGGCTGATGCTTTACAGTCTTGGCCGGGCACCGATAGAGCTTCTCCTTTTTAAATGTCTGGTTCCATAACGTTTGGCTGTGGTTTTTAAACAGCGAAACCTCTACCTCTCAAGTAGTTCAGCTGTGTGTCTGTTCTGTTTCCAGATTGCTTTTGGGCCATRTCTGCCAGCCCTCAAAGCCCGAGGGAGGGCACGGTCTCTAAGGCAGCTGATGAATCCSTAACGCTTTTGCTTTCTATAGCTAAGGTTTTGCAGAAGCTGCAGGTAGCTAAAACTCGTTTCTTCTTATTGAAGTGTGGTTTGTTTCATGCTTCTGAAGTTTTTTGGACCTCCCGATAGTGAAAGCTTTGAAATAAGGGCTGAGGTTTGTTTGTTTGCGAGTCGCCTACTTGAAAGGGCACTGGTAGGTTTGCCGTTGCACCCATCTGACTCCGAAACATCAAGCTGGTGAGCTGTCGTTGATGAAAATAGTTTACTGCACAACTTTCTCATTTTGAAGCTACTGGTTCTGGGTCCTGATCTACGGGTTCTTACGCTACCTAATGACATTGACAGGTGCTTATTTTAATTAAAGTAGCTACTCTAATATAGTCCCTAATGTAACTAGAATTATRTAGGTAAAGGAGGAAAATTTGTATGTAGATTGGGTTCCTGGAAGCAGTGACTGTACATATTCAGTTGCCAGATGACCTGCTTTTGTTCTTATAGTCAGCAGATATTACCTGCAGCCTGTTATGTTTTCTGCTACTTGCCCAAAATTACCATGGTTTTTGAGTAACACTGGGATCTTGGGGCACTTCTCTAAAGAGTCAGTTTGCTTGCAGCGGATCGCATAGAGCCTTTCTGATGGGCATCAGATTGTACGTCCTGTAGGAGAAACTACGGAGCTGGCCTCCAGGAGCTTGACCTGAGAAGGTCCTTCAGGTGCCATTTATGATTTGATTTATCCTTTTTGATACGCCTTGTGAAACGGGGCAGCAGAGTTGCTGAGTAAGGCTTGCCGCCTCCTGCCAGCCCGTTCCCACAAGCTTGAGTTGCTTTGGCTATTCTGCAGGAGGTTTAACTCGGGGGGGTGAAAAAAATCTCAGGATTTAAGTCTTGCATTTATCCAGAAGCTTACTGCAGTACGAGGTATGATATGAATGTAATACATTAAATACTATTTAATAGCTGCTCGTGCAAAGTTTTGCTTTTCGCTGAGAGGGATATAAACACACACACACACGGCAAAATGTTGTGAATTCGTTAGGGTACCGAGGGCCTGATTAGCAATATAACAACTGTAACTAATCTGTACTGGGTTTCTGAAAATCACTTTTTTTTTAAACCATGACTTGAGCTCTTTCTCTTCCTGGTTYGTAGTTTCAGCATTCACACTGCAGGGTTTTCTTCCCAAGCCATAAAGGGAGAAATCCTTCCAGACGTGAAAGCCGAGATGCTCGCGGGAGCACGAGGCTCGTTATTCCGCACGTGCAGGGCAAAGGCGGAGCGCTGTCCTTCACCAGGGAGGATGAATCTGGAGGGGCTGGCGTGAGGGCTGAGCGGCAGAGCTGAACTTCTGCAGGGAAACTTCTCCYTTTTTGTGCTCTCATTAGTTCCCCTTCCCGGGTCGTGGCAGCGGGGGGAAGAATTGAAAGCGCCTAATAAAAATGGAAATTGGTGACTGATCTAATGCATCAGAAATGTGCCTTCCTTCTGCTCCTTCCTCCTCCCCGGAGAAATGGCGCTTCGGTGAAAGCCAGAAAGCCGTTCTTCTCCGGGCTTTGCTTGTAGCGAAGGAGAAGCTGCTTTCCTTTCTCATCCATGTGCTATTAAAGGAAAGCAGCTGACGGCAACAGCTGCTCGCCTTGCCTGTTCGCTTTGTGGCTTAGCAGCGGCTGTGTAACGCGGGGAAGAGTGCTCTGCTAGCAGCAGGGTTTTCGTGCCCTGCCCCCAGCGCTGCCGTCGCTCCGCGTCCTCTGCCAAGCGCAGGCCGGCGCCTCTCCCCCGGTGATTGATGAAACTCGCCTTATTTGGCGCTGCCTCGCGAGGCGCACGGCGAATCCCGCTGCTCCGAAACCCTCCGAAAACCAGCGAACGGGTAGGGCTCCGGATAGCTTCCTTTTTAATGAGCTAAGGAATAGGTCGTTTCAGCTCTCCAGCCTACGAGTCCGTGCAGAAGGTGGGCAGGCTCCTTTATTTTCCTTGGATAAGCGTTTATGATCGCGGGGATGACATACCACTCGTCTTAGGTCTCTTGTTTCAATGCTCTCGGGCCTGTGCACAGCCAGACGCTTGAAAGTCCCTCTCACTTATTATCTATGAACTCATCTTCCATGTGGCTTTCTTGGGAGCCAGCCAAGACCATTAATCCCCACCTCTTAGATTCCCTAGTCCCTGCTGGGGCTTATAGGAAAGCTATTCTTGTCCTCCCACTGAAGCTGCTCTGGCAGAGTGTCTTTCCTGCTGTAACTTAAGGCAAGTTTACTAATGCRACTTTTTATCGGCTTGGAGACTGTACAGCTCATAACGTAGCAATCTGACTTGGACAGTCTTACCCCATCTTGCTGAATTGTTAATAGTAATGAATTGCCCGAAGGAAGGAAATCACTCAGAAGGCTGGTGTTCTCTTATCTCATCTCGGTGTGTTTAAGTGTAATTAACAATAGTAAAACTCTCTTTGAAAGCAAAAATACATGCCACATACCGTGGGGAGCAGGTACTGTGAAGTCAGTGTTGCAAGTGGTCTGGTGTGGTTCTCTCCTACATTGCATTGCTCTCGCTTTTCTCAGCCCGATGCCCCTCTGAAGCCTCCTTGCTCTGGTTTTTGTCCCGCTGTGGCTAGGCTGAAGTAAGGCCCTCTTCCCTCAAGTACCTCTTCTCTTTCCCCATCCTTATTTGCTCAGAGATTTTTCTTGAGTTCCAAGTAGACTTCTTGTCTACCCTCCGAGCCCYGAGGGTCTTTTCCTTTTACTTGTCATCTTTCCAGGGTGACTTGGACAGAAGGGAAGCCTAAGCAATTGTACCTTAAATTCATTACTGTCACTGTTAGCTTTGGTAGCATTAGTCAGCTGTCTTCGTGCTAAATCTTCTGTCGATAGAGGTGGTTTATTGGGCAGCTTGGGGCCCTTACTGGCAGAAAGGGGAATGTGCCACCTCTCCCGTGGCAGGTACTGAGGGGAAATCTCAAAATTAACTTCAGGCTTGTAGACAAATCCAGAGCAACTTCAGTCCAATTCTAAGGGATTTTTGGTAGAGTTACTCTCTTAGGTGTCTGGAGTCTTCTGTCCCTATGAGTTCATGGGCAGAACTGGGCTCTTCAAAGCCTGATAGTGAAAGAAGTTGCTGTCTTGGCTTTGCTCAGCTGTTAAGTATACTGCTAAAGAGCATCGTAGGCTTTATGCATAGAGTTCCCATGCATCTCATTCTGGACAGATTGCACGTAGACTACYTTCCTGCAGAGAAAAGAAGACAAGGTCTGTAGAAAGGATCTCCTCACCCTGRCCCTCCTAAGAGGAACAGAGGCCAAAAGGGAATGTATCACAAAAAACTGAGACCCTGGAATCTGAGTTAGCACCCACGGTCTCCCTGCGCTGTACAACTGTCCACGTATACTGTACTTTATACTGAGATCTCTGGGAGAAGCAAAGGCCCACCTATACCATGTAAATGCTGTGTCCAGAGAAGTAGTGCTTCTGAAGATCATCCTTGAGTTCCAGGATGTTATCTTAGGGATCCAGAACAGCAGATAGGTAAGTCCGACCTCTTCAGATCATCAGCAACTCTGAATGTTTTCAGAGCAATAAATAGGCCTATTTCATGACCTCTCATGCCTTCCCTAAAGCAGTATTTTTAGGAACAAATTTTCAAAAGGAAATACATGATTGCATAAATAAAACCTGATGTCATCTTTGCTTGCTTTCACAAAATTTGATGTGATGAGTTAGTGTAGAAGATCTTATGTCACCCACAAAGGAAGGTGTTTTTTTTTTTTTTAAATTCTTAAGTGAAGAAGTCTAACAGTTTAAACCAGAGTTAAATAATTGAATAATAAAAGATGTATTTATCCAGAGTGCTCTGAGGGCGGTGAATTATAATGGGGTTGTAGCTGCTGCTCTTATGCTGTGTGTGTCCACTCTGGTGCTTATGGGAAGGGGAATGTTCTTGTGACACTTGAAGGAGAACAGGTCAGCCCCTCCCAACTAACGGAGAGGCACTGTGCATTTCTGTTCTTCCCCCTCCCCCCCCCCCCCCCCCCCCCCCACACACATCATAATGTTTTTCCAGGAAATCACTATACGGAGAAAATATCAGCTCGAAAAAAATTGAGCATTAAGCCCCATGATTTCATATGACTCCTTCTTTCCCTCTTGTTCCATGAGGCAGAAGTTTACTTGGCACATACCAGCCTGTGGCCACATCTTGCACTGCTGGAAGTATGGTGCCCTGGATAGGGAGCTCTTCAGTAGAAAGAGCCTTTTATCTAAAAGAGCGACTCCTAGCTACATGACTGCTGCTGTTCCAGCCCCCTCGTGAAAACTTGGGTGGCAGTATGCTAACAAAAGCCCAAATGCAGCGACAACATATGGATTTTTGTTTTTTTAATATAACTGCTTTTATCTTGAAGTTGCATGTTCATATATCTTTCCATATAGGAAAGGAGTAGTGAGGAAACCAGCATCTTTCTTGTATATGCATGAAACTCTTGCCTTTGGAGCTGACCTTCGGGAACATTTCTGTGGTTATCCTGACAGTATTGTAAGTCATGTTTTCCCTGCTGTACTGACTTCTGGCCTTGCACTATAGGCAAACGGAAGCAATTACAGACCAGTAATAAGTTGTGGGTCTATTGAAGCAGCAGAAGGAAGATCTTTGCATATTGGACAGCTGGACTGCTGGCTGTTTCCACCACAGGACTAGTTAGGACACCCAGAACTAGCTTCGTAGCACCCCAAGTAGTTTTAGTTCTTAATTTGAGAACAAAAGAGTTACCTGAAAACTTGAACGAACAAGATTGGCCATTGCATGTTGAAGATGTGACTTCTGGAATTGTTCCTCTTTTTTTTTTTTTTTTTTTTTTTTTTTTTTTTTTTTTTTTAAATATAGCTGTGTCTCGTTTCCATCCTTTTTTTTTTTTTTTTTTTTTTAATATAGCTGTGTCTCGTTTCCATCCTTTTCTGGAGCAGAAAGGCCACTATATGAATGACATTCCATATCTACTGCAGAACTGTACTACTACTTGCTCTGCGCACGATTTTATCCTCCAGCATCTGGGGCAGAGCTGGGMCCTCTCCAAATGTGTTTGTGTGGCCAGGGAAAGGAGGTGTTGGTTTGGTTTTGAGGCTTGCCTTCCAGATGTAAGATGGAAGTGCTTTAGGACTTGTCTTGTTTTGATCACGGACTTTTGATCGCTAGTTTCACAAGTGTGAACAGTGATCTAGTGGGATTGGCAGAGACCTCTGGAGATCATCTAGTCCAACCCCCTGCTCAAAGCCGGGTCGGCTAGAGCATGCTTCCTAGCACTGTGTCTGGTTGGATTTTGATTATCTTCAAGGATGGAGTTTCCACAACCTCTTTGGCAACCTGTAACTCTTGGACTCTTAGTTCAAGGTCACTGTACCATGGTATTGGTTTTTTGGAAGATGATTGCTTGCTTTCTAATTGACGTTCTTTTCAGAACACCAAAATAAGAGGTGACCCAGGAGATTCCTGACAGGCAGATGTTTGCCAGGTGAGGTCTCCTCTTTAGCTGTCTTCATCTTTTGATTTTGATAAAGGGCTGATTGTGTCATGTTCTGTTGATGCCTCCTGAGCGTGCCTCTTCTGTCATCAGAGAATGCCRTATATATGTGCATATGGGTGTGTGTGTATTTAGACACACACAAACAAGAACTTTTCTTGGCATTCTTTGATTTCAGTATTCCCTCTGTCTTGATCTTTGAGATCTAGCTTCAGCTAATTATTTTTTAGTTTGCCTAAGTGCTAAATGTAGAGATCTAGACTTTATTTTAAACTGCCCTTGCTTAATTGATAATAATTTTTTAAAAAAAAGGAGAACAGACATATATTACATGTTATCTGCCCTCTAGAATACAAAGATTCCTTGATGTCTTGAAATACTGTTTTTTTCACTAATAACAGGTCAGGATATAATGATCAATTTTTGTTTAGGCTTCCGTAATAACTATGAAGAGCGCAATGATSCCTCTCTAGGCACCTTTGCTCAGGCAGAATAGCCTTTCATCCGTGGAGAGGTGAATATTAAGATAAACRCAATAGAAACTGAATCTGCAGGAGAGTTCCTACCCTTAGAAAGYAGTCCCTTGTTTGAAGGCCGTGTCCGGAGTGGTTAGCTTCTCTGCGTTTGGAAGCAACCGCTTAGCGGACTGCRTTAAGAGCCAGAACGGGAGGTGGCGAGTGACACTTGTAAAATAGCGGAGGCTTCAGTGACTGCTGAGAGCTTCTTTTGTCCTGGATTGTCGTGCCTGGGGTCATCAGAGCCCTCTCTGTTGCTGAAATCTATTACAAGATTAATTCCTAAATTGAGTTACTGCCAAATTGCCTATCAGTGACCTAATTCTCTCATGGAGAGAGATCACAATAAAAAGCGTATTCTTTTGGTGGGTGCGATGTCTGTGTGTTAAACCGACGGCAAGGAGCATTGAGTTCCCCTCAGAAGAGTCTATTGTGTGCGCGAGCGTAGAGGTGAAAAGGCTGAGTGAGTTTCTGCAATATAATGATCTTCCTCGCTGGTGTAAAACTTAGTTTCTTAAGCTGTCATCCTAGCTCACAAGTCCTCTGCCTTAGAGAGAGCGGAGCAGCCTCATCTCACTTTTTTTCCTTATAGCTTTAAATGATTAGTCCTTTCCTAATGTGTTTCAATGCTTAGTAACTGTTGCAGTGGTCTTCCTAGGAGCCAGCTTCAATTAAATTTAATTTGAATTTGGGAGCTTTCCATTACTTGGTGTTGTGCAGATTAGGTAACTTACCCTGAATGCACTTTTTATAGCGTTTTGCGGATCTGGCTGCTGTTGAAGATGTATAATCACTATAACGGGGATTGAAAACTGATGTCCAAATCATTGTATTTCTTAGGCTGCACACCGTGTTCTTCAGAAATAAAAATCACGCTGTTTTCTTCAAGTTACCACTTGTCCATCTATACTTGAGCAGAGTAAATCTGAATTATCCTTGTTCCCATTAGCTCGACTGGATGGCCTTCTCCTGGTCTCCTTGGGCTTCGCTTTAAAGAAAGATTGCTTTTTCTTGTTTTAAATCAAGTACAGATAACTTTAACATAAATGAATGTCTGCATCTAAAAAGAGCTGCTATAAACTGAAATATAGCTTTAGTAGTCAACATGAAAAATTCTGGACTGTCAACTTGCAGGTCGATTTATAGTTTTTGTGTTGGCTATGAGAACTACGTGTGGAGAGAGAAGGTACCGTGCACTTTAAAATTACAGTTTTCCTTGGGCTAGTCCAGGATTCCTGCCCGGTTGTCTTTGCAGGCTCTAGCATTTGATCAAGCGTAGGCTTTTCGAGATAACGTCTGAAAAGCAAGAAGAAAACAAAAGTTCTCTAAAATCTCCGGAGAGCTGAGAGAACCCTTTCAGCGTTATTGAAGAGGTACAAATACTGAGAGACTGTCTAATGTGTTACTTTGCTAATTCCTGTGCCATCTAAATAATTGAGTATGCCCAAAGCATGCATCGTTGGCTGTATTATTGCTTTCTTAAGGGCATTTTAGTTGATGAAAATGGTTCAAACTTATGGAGCAGAAACGGTCATTAAAGCCTTTTAATCAGTGTGGTTGTGGAAGCTGGGTGTATTTGCAGTATCTATTAACAGCAAAGATAAGGCTTTACTTTAAACTGGGGAGAAATGGCTTGTATCCCAAGTAATGGTACCCTGCAGACTGATGGATACTCTCGGAAATACTGAATTAAAAACAACAACAACAAAAGCAGAACTGTGCAGACTCTTGCAAAGGCCTCATGGAACCAAAATAACAGCACTTTAAGCCATTAGCTTTTAAACTTTGAGGCTGCTCTCTCTAAAAGTTGAAGGTATGACACATTTAAAAAAATGGACTCTGTCAGCTAGAGCTTATTTTGTTCGGATGACTTTCCCTGTCTCGATCTATTGGCCTTGCTGCGGCAGTTTCCGTTCTGCTCTGACAGTTGCTCTTTGTTTATCCAAAATATTACCATGCACACGAAGGCGAGTGACTAATAGCATTAACTAAGCACAGTTGGCATGCGGGCGCCGGTCACCACCTACAGTGTTCGCAACCCCCCCTGCCTACAGACATCCTGAACATCATCTGTGGAGTGACTTCAGCTGCTTTTAATTGGCCTGATTCTGCAGTGCCGGTCCCCGCTGAGGCCGGAACCGCTTCCGAAGCTGTCCTCGAGGCCGCTGCCGGGAGGAGCCCAGGCACCCATCTGAAAGACAGCTCCGCTGTCTTCTCTTGCGTCAGTTGTGGAGATCAGCGTGCAGCTTTCGCCTCTCAGCGTGGTGGAAGCTGACTAGCTGGTGTACCACCGTCGAGCTTCTGCTTGGGCTTCCTGTGGCTCCTGTGTTCGTTTTCCTCTTTCTCCTGCCCCCTTCTTCTTTCTTTAGGCTTGTTTCCTTTTTTCTGTTACGCTTTTTTCCCCGTATCCAAAGCACATATATATGTGTTGTGTGTTGGACTTTACCCTAGTCTGTGTCTTGCTGGTCTTCATACCTGTTCACGGGCTTGCTCTGACTGTCCTCTCCCAGCTGGGGGAACGGCAGTGCTTGGAGCCTTTGAGCTCATGTCGTTGTCCACTCTGGATGCCTCTCGGCTCCTTGCTTGTTGAACGTGCACGTTCTCAGCTATCCGTAACTGCATGGGCTACAAGCAGTTCGAAAAATTCCGGAGCTGTTTCAGCACATCTGTAGTGTCATGCAGGCTTGTTCAATCTGTTTCATTACATAGGCTCCTTGCTGTAGGAGAAGAAACTCAGGTGAAGATAAGTCCGACTCCAGAGATGAAGGCCAGGTTATTAATGTCCTGAGGAGTGGCAGCAGTGAGACGGGGCAGCTGGAAGGAGGAAGCGATTCGGAGCAAGCTGCGTTATGAGGAAGCAGGAGTGATTGAAGCTCCGTCTGGGCTTTGAAAGTCTGTTGACAAGTTGAATCACAGCTTCATTAAACCCGTCTAAAGTGAGAAGCTAAAACACTAAGTTTATTATCTGCTGTGTGGCAACAAACTGATTGTGGAAGTGAACTGAGATTTGCGTGAAGCCTTCAGAGCTATTTAATGGTTGCAAGTGCCCGAGTCGGTCGCGCTGGCTCTCGCGTGAAAGCCCAGGCTGCTTCGGGACCCCTTGCCGCATCCCCGGTCCTCCGCTCCCTCTGTGCCCTCACGAATGATGTGGCATACTGCAGTGAAAACTCATCTTTCTGCCGCGTGTTTCAGATTGTGGGAATTAAGAGAAAGTTGCTAACCGTGCTCCAGCGCAAGCAACTGCTCAGAGTTTAAAATCAGTATTTGGTTTTACTGTATCAGTGTCTATAGTCTTCTGCTTATCTAGTGCTGTGATAATGTCTGTGATAGCAGGTTCTTATGCTTTGGCGAGTAGTATTGAGTATCTGGACTTGGACAAGCATCCCTCTAATATTGAGGTGGTACCTGTACGTTTGCATCTTTGCATTTTTGAGGAAATGCTTGTATTCCCGAATATAAGGCTGCAATTCAGGACCCCCATTGGGAGGCTGTTGCATTGCTGCCTCTTGCAAGGGAGCTGAGCACGAATGTTTTATCGGAAAGACTCTATGAAAGAGGCCTGGACCTGCATCTTGCTGCCCCGAGAATACGTCTCTGGTGATTTGAGAACACCCACAAAAACAAAGCCCAGACCTTATTTCAAAAAAGGTTAAACGGGATATTTCAGTTGCATCGGTCCAGACTGTGCAAAAATACTTTACGTGAGGCCGTAGGTCCGGTGTGCCTGTCTGGGGAATGTGAAGTGTCAGCGGCTTCCTTCATCTCTGCATCCTCTCCTTCTGCAAGGTAAATGCAGGCACCCTCTGCATGGAAATCCGGCTTCGGACTACAGCGAAGCAGGAGGATGACTTAGCATATGCCTGCTCTCCGCTCTCCTGTTTTCTTATGCCTCAGCGAGCTCCGCTAAGTGCTCCCGAGAGCCTCGTCCAAGAAAAGCAAGCTGACTTACTGCAAGAGAAATGGGAGCCATGGCTGAGCTGTCCCTGTTCCTTCCAGTCAGATCTCCTCCTGCCTGTAGTCAGGAGCTAATTTTAAAGGAGCAAGGGGAGCTGACGAGATAAAATACGCAGCTCTGATAAATCAGTGTATCAGAATGTCTCCTTTAAAACATAAATAAAGGCAAGGAAATGTTGCATTTATTTATTTTTCCTCTTAGGTGTACTGCTTCTGTAAGTAGATTTCCCTTTGCTTTTGCTTAAAGGTTGCTTGAAGCTTGCTTTGGGGGAGAATAAGCCGCGAGTGCTGCCGGGGATGTCGTCGCCAGCCACCGCCTCGGTTTTGGGCGGAAAAGCAGGGGCCGGGTGCAGCTCGCGTGATGCAGACCAGGAACGTGGCGTTTGCCTCCAATGCTGGAAGGCTCTCCGGGCTGTGCTGGGCCACTGCGGGCAGCGTCCCCGCGGCTGGTACCTGTCCCCCGGGCTTCTCCGGGGAAGATAATTCATCGCCTTTGCCAGAAATCTGCGGGAAGTCGGTCTGCATCTCGTGCCAAATACGACTGTGTATAGATAGGATCTGCTCTCTGGCCTGTAGGTTTTCAGATATCGTTTTCACGGGCTGTAGCTCCTGTCTCCGCTTGCTTATTTTCCCTTTTCTTCTCCGTCTTCGGACCGGAAGATGCCTGGAATCTGGGTCAGTCTGATCATAACTGTAAACGCGGGGACTGGGCATGCCCAGCGGCTCGCTCGCTGCAGCGCAGCCGAGGAAGCTGCAAAAGGGAAATGCAAAGTCCAGGAAACAAATTCCTCGCTTCCCTAAATGGGAAGCTGGAGGCAGCGGCTTACGCAAGGACGCGGCGCCTGGGTCGGGCCCGCGGGCTGCGAGCGGCCTTGTGAGACGGCGGCTCTTGAGAGCCGCTGCCGCGGGGAGCTGCCGGCCCGGCTGCGGGGCTGGGGGCGACTCTGGGATCTCCCGAAATTGCTGTGGGTCTGGGACTCCTTAAACCAGCCGGCAGAGCGAGCGCGTGTTCCCGCCTGCGCCCTCGCAGGGGAGGGGGCCCGGGCTGCTCCCGAAACCTCAGGCGCTTCCCGCAGTTTTGCCCTTTCATCTTAAAAGTTAACGTCAGGACTTTTTCCCTCGTGTTCTTCTAATATATTTGCCCGGTTACGTACTGCCCGGTGTTTTAAGGTGCATCTTGATGAAGATTCCTGAGCGTTTCCTCTGCATAGCTAATTTTACTCCAAATGAGGGAAAATGGGATAGAAAGCATCTAAGTTTGCCAGTGCATGGATATTCTTCAGGTTTTGCTTTTTTAACCTTGGGCAGAGTTTATGCTGCAGAGTTTATACTGATTTTCTTCCTTTTTGTCTTGGTTAACTCCGTAACTCCTCTTTCAAACTGGGAGTCTGGGGATTGGGGTAGTTTGGCTGCCCTAACGCCGGGAATGGAAAGCAGGAAAAACTGCTTCTAGTCCAATTTTAGTGGTTTTTGTCTGTCCCTTGACTCCCTCTGCGCTGCGGAAGGCTGCTCGCTGCCAGCCTGGTGCGTTGGGCTGGGATCAGCCAGTTATTTGCTAGGAGGTTTCACGTGCCGTTGATATGAATTCTGTATTTGCTGCAGAAATGCAAAATGGCTTTTATTAGTTCTTGATATTCTTTTGTGTAGTTTCTGCATTCCTTATTAAGTTAAATATAGGCAAGGAAATGTCCTGCTGATAAGTCTGCATAACCTCTTTTTTTTTTTTTTTCCTCCCGGAAGCTGGATTGCTTTAGCTTCCCGGTTCCATTAGGGGTCTGAAATATAGATCGTTAATGCTATTTTATGGCAGCTAGTTAGTGAAAACGCGGTACTGCATTAATCAGGACCCAAAAAAGCAAGATGATGTGAATCACCGGTTTCCTGTGATGGGATATTTCTGTACCGGAGGCTGCTGGGGGGGGATCAGCCTGCTTCCTTGCTGCCGTCCGTGCCGCAGCCGTCGGCAGCGCGTTGCGATATCTCAGTGGGACAAGCACCAAATAATTCCTAGGCTAAATACTGCTTGTGAACTTGTTCTCGCTGCAGACCGGTGATGATGGCGATACCTGTTTCCGTACAGCCTGACGTCGGCTCTAGGCGCCTGCTGGTTTGCGTCGCGCGGGGCAGGGGATGCTAAGCGTTGAAGCAGTGGGGCGATGGTTTCCATGGGAGTAGGGCGACGGCCAMGACTTGCTCTTCGGGCAGACCCCAAACCAAGCCGTCGAGAGGAAAAGCTGCTAAAAGGCTGCTCCCGTTCTTGAAACCGGAATAGCAGGAATGTTTAATCTGACCCGAACGCGTGCAAGCTGTCGGCTGATCACGGCGCGGCGCTGGGACTGTAACCCGCCGCTGCCGAGCGCTTGCGGGGGGGTTGAAAAGAGCCGACGGATCTCGCGACTGATCTGCGCCTGTTCATAGCTCCACGTTTTTTTTGAGATAGGCTGACCTACAAGCCATCATTTAGCTCTCAAGCTGAAAGCAGGGGGGGGAGGACGCGACTGAAAGCATGACTATTTAATATCGCCCGTGGTTCTTTTAAAGACTGTGGCCGTCGCAAGGGTAAAACTCGTGCAAACGACCGGCTATGCTGATCGACCACCGGCGAAGGATGCGGCCCCGCGGCAGCCTGTGTGGCCCGTGAGCGTGCCGCCACGGCCGTCAGTCCTGAAAACGGCAAAGCCCTGGTAGTGCAGAGCTCAGTCTGAATTAGACGGCCTGAATTTAAAAAAAAAAAAAGACTTGCGCAAAAAGAGCTATTTTTTTTTTATTTTTTAATAGTTCACTCAACTGTGCCCCCACGCAAAGGGCTAAGCGCTCCAAACCTTTCGCTGCTTGATTTCCACCAAGCGGCAATTCTTCAGTGGCTTTTTCCTAAACCGACGAGAGCCGCGGTTGCCGCTTGCAGTCCCAGCTGGCCTGAAGTCTGATTTATTTTTTATTGTAAATACAAACGAATCGTTTTAACCGAATTATTTTCCATAAAGCCCTTTGCACGCAGTCCCGCGAGCAGCGATATCAATGCGATGGCATTGTTCAGGAGGAATGCGAAGCATCGCCTTCGCCGCGCCGGGGCCCGGAGGTATGCGGCCGCGGCGGCGCTGCCGGCCGATTCCCTGCGGCCGGGGGTAGGAGCCGTCGCTGCCCTGCGACAAGCGGCTCTGTGTTCTGCCCCCCGCGAGGGCCGCGGCCCCGCGCCGCTGCGTAGGGACCTTCGTCAGCCAGGATGCACAAGAATCCCTTGTGCCTTCCCGGGGACGGCTCTGCCCCTTTCCACGTGTGCCGCTCTGYAGCGTCAGCTTTATTCCTGTTGGGGTTTCCTGCTGGCTGGTGGTTCGTAAAACGGTGAATCGCTTTGCCTAAGTACGTGAGCTCTTTAGTATCCTGTTCAGATGAATTTGTTGGTGGGACTCTAAACTTTACTAATTTTTTTCTCTGTTAATTCTAAAATGGGCGTTTCTGCATTGGCTTGCTGGACTCCTAAAATAGAGTAAATCATAAATCATTAGTTTAAAGAGAAATTCCCTGCACAGATTGTGCCTCTAATAGTGAGGATGATACAGATTAGCATCAAATTGTTTTCTGCTTCCTAATGTAGACCAACGTTAAGGGAAACCGAGTTGTCGTACCAGGAGTCGTAAGGAGGCCGATTTAGGTACTAATGGCCTTTTAAGCTTTTGTTTTTCCAGTTTGTACCTGATAATTTTCTGCAGTTGGCTAAAGTATATTGAATAGAGCTTTTGATATCTTTATTGTGCATGCAGAACCCTGTCTAAAAATCGGTCTGCAGAAGTTTCAGAAATGCATCTGTGGTCAACCAGAAGTGGTGGGTTCTTCTTCCTTATGCATTCACATCATGTGAAATGTAGTATTTGTGCAGTAAAACCTGACTCAGGAGAACCAGCTTGTTCTTTGTTTCTGTGCTGGTGTGCAGTTTAGGTAAACATCTGGGAATTTCTGAGCGCTAAAGCAAATGTTACTTACTGTGGTGTAGCACAGGAGGCAAACACAGTTGCCAGCACCAAACTCCAAATAAACTTACAAGATCTCCTATTAAAATATACTTGTTTCTTTTTTTCTTTTTCCCCAAATCACTTTTTCAGGTTGCAAAGTTGCTAAAGCATGGCTGACTTGGATCACAACCTCAGCCTGGCGGATGCTCTGACGGAGCCACCTCCTGAGATTGAGGAGGAAGTGAAGAGGGACTTCATTGCCACGCTGGAAGCGGAGAAATTTGATGATGTGGTTGGAGAAACAGTAGATAAAACAGACTATGTTCCTCTGCTGGATGATGATGACGGTGATGGAAAAGCTGGGAGCCAGGAACCAAAGAGCAAACCCCATGCAGACGGTATTCAGGTGGAACGTAAGTGTCTAATGCACGAGGCCAAAAAGCTGCATTGCTCTAGCATCACAGGACACGCTTGCTTATTGCAGTATTGCTCGGCCTGCTAAAACCGGACTTTTTAGATGTTGCTAGGTTTTTTTAGTCTAAACACTTTAAGAGCAAAGACTGAGATCAAACTTTCTCTCTTGCTTTTTTGCTTTCTGTTCAGTTCTTCAGCTTGTAAAATAAGCTGGCAGATGCTTCGCAGATGCTACTATTTATGTTAGTGTCTTGTAGGCTGTGTTGGGCTTCTCGGGGCTGTCCAAAGCGTGTGAATATTGCACTGTTCTCATGTTTATGCTGTGCTTTCCATCTCACAACGTTAGAACCAAATTTGCTAAAGTTGGTTACTGCCACTCCAGGTAACGGCGAAACCGAGGTGTCTTTAGACAGGTGACAAAGTCGGCATCTTAGGGCCCACGCTGTTTGGGGGCTGCAGTCTTGTGTATATACACGAAGCGTGGAGCTGTCTCTGCTGGATATTAATGTTTACTAGCTCAGTTGACATTTATTAGTGCTAATGACTTTATCAGAAACTACTTAGAACAAGCAGAGAGAGCCTTAAAAAGATGCCTGCTTCCCTGACTGGGTGGCAGAAAAGGGCTTGAGATTTGGGGGTCCTCCATAGCGTTTCTTTCTCAGGAGGCGATTTAACGGCTTTATCTCTTCCTGCGTTTGCTTCCAAACTGTGGCTGATCCCCAGTGCTTTGATTTTTGTCCAGAGCTATGCTACTAAAAGAGGAAACTATTGACTGCTCCAGAGAGGTAACCTGGTCATGTCTTTTGGAATAAGGTCTTCTTGTCTTGGTCTTGGGGATCATCAAGGCTCGTAAGTCGGAGGTACAAAAGAGCTATGGTAATCACCCGTCAGAATAAACAGGACCTGCAGAACTGTAGAGTGGGGAATGGATTTATACAGCAGGATTTTCTGGTCTGTTGAAGGCGCTGCTTTGCATTGTTCGGAAGTGTCAGGTGCCCTGTAATACGGAAAAACTTAATTTAGAATTTTCCATACTAACAATTTACTAGATGGTAAAAAAAACAATAGGAAGGAAGTGGGTCAGGAGATCACAAAACACTGCGTTTTAGTCAGTTCAGATGTGTGTTATCATATCCAATTAACAGTACCTCTAAGGGTAGGTATTTTCTGTTGTAGCTTCGCAGGAATGGGAGTAGCACGGAAACATGAAGGCTTGTTAATGTTTTTGCATTTGGTTTCGAAGTAATTATTTTAAGACATCCTTGCATTACACGTTTTAAAACTTCTCAGCACAAGAGCTTCCCAGTTAACGCAATATAATGATTTTAGCACTATATAATATTGGCTTAAAATACCGATGGCTTAAATCATTGCCTCCCAGAGGTGCATCGCTTGAACTTCAGCTTCCTAACTCGGTATGTCAAGTAACTTCACATTCCGCCAGCAGATCTTCGCAAGCTCTTTTAGGTTTGGTTGCTAGTTAAGCCTTCCTAAACTGCCCTGAAAAACCAGCCCAACCCAAAGCCGCCGTCGCCGCGTGCAGACCGAGGCGGGTGGCAGCGTGCTCGCAGGGCGCCTTTGGGCACCGCGCTCCGCCGTTCCCCTGCGTYGTTCGGCCTCTTTCTGAACCTCCCGCTGCAAATCTCCACCTCGGGAGACGCCACTGGCAGGTCGTGTGCTCGGAGAGGACCTGTCCCCGGCGTGGCAGAGGGGCGACGCAGTGTCTGTGTCTGCGTTCCCCTTCCGGAGAAGGGCAGGAGAGGCCTGATCGTGTGTCCCGTCAGGCTCTAGCTGCTCCATCCCTGCTTGAGGCTTCCGGTTCACTTATTTTTTATTTTTTCCTGAACCCGCAAGCCAGGCTAGACGAGTTTAATGATCAGGTGGGCTCCAGCCTGGACCTGTGTGATCCGTGTGAACACAGAGAGGGAGAAGAGGAGGAGGAGGAGGAGGAGATGATGAGTAGCTGTATAGTTACCCAAGGACTTGTTCTGGAGTGCAACCCTGGTGATAGATGGTAAAACCCCGTCTTCCTAAACTGCGCCTTTCTAATGGTATGTAAAAGTTTAGCTGTTTCTAGCACCTGGCCGGCCGTAAGGATTTGGCCGGTTCTGGGCTAACCCTCTTAGGACGCTGCGCTCCCTCCGTGGTGCCGAAGGCTTTGGGTGCGCGCGGCTTCCGCTGCTGTTCGCGTCCAGCTCTCGGCACCGCTTTCGTTCCAGGGTTTGGCCCCCGCTGAGGAGCTCGGAGGAGGCCCCGGAGCCCCCCCGGGAAACGCACGGAGGCTGTAGCAGCCGTTTCCAGGCAGACAGGAGGGCGGCTTTGGTTAGGGCTCGTGTAAAGCAGGGGAGATGCCTGCTGAGGTGGGGGGGGGGAGATGCCTTTGGGTGGGAATGTGCTCCAGCTGGAATAACAGCGCTGTGCTCTAATGGCTTGTTGCAGGTAGCGGTGCTCCTAGGGAACGCGTAGCCGCGAGAGAGGAGAAGCAGCTCTGCACCACGCTAGTGCTGGGGCGAAGGCAGGGATGCTCGCGGCCCTGCGCGGCGACCCGGGCGTGATAGGGCTGCGTGCCTGCACCCATCCTGCTCCCAAACTCCCTGACGAGTCGTGCGCTTGCATGCAGAGCTTTTCATACGGAGACCAGCGCTGAGAGCGGTAAGAGGGGAAGGTCTYGCTTGCTAGCGCTCCGGGGCCGCTCCTCGAGCGCACGTGTGGCCACGAGATGGCTCTGCTGGCGCTGCGCGACGTTGCTGGAGGGACGCGGCCGYGCAGCAGCGCGCACCGTCCTCCCCGCTGGAAGCAGAGCGCCGTCCCTGGAGCCTGAAACCCGGGGCCAAACCACGGCCCTGCCCTTCCCTYCTCCTTCCCTTCCTGCRGGAGGAGCGRGCGCCTTTCTCGCRRCAGGCTTYGCTTYTGYGGAAGAAGGTTTAAACACCTCCCCGTGTTTAGACCTGAGGACGAAGGATGTGGCACATGCCCCCACGTTGCAGAAGGGCTCAAAAAAATCAGTTACAAATGACGTTAGCTGCTTCTGTTTTATGTCTCCTGCTATGTGAAATACCCGCTCGCGCTCAGAGTCCCCCCTCGCAGGCTGGTGAAACCTCTCTGGTTAGTGCGATTCCTGTATCGGCTCCTTCCACGAACACACGTGTTGAGCACGAGCTCGGTGCAGGAGGTCCTTAATCTGCTAGTGGCCTTGGCAGAGGGTTTCCTTCAGGCACCTGGTGACCAAAAGGTACAAGCGGTTTGGAGAGCCCTGAGGCTCGGAACGAGGCTCCGGCCGCTCTCCCAGCCCGGCTGCTCGAGCTGTTTCGGCCGAGGGCCTCGTGCCGGCCATCCGTGGGGAGCGTGTTCGGATGATGCTGCAAAGCTGCTTGGGTCCTGCAGCGATTCCCTTGACCGCTTAAGGTACCCCCGTTTCCGTAAGGAGGAAGGAGCGCTTTAAATACTGCCGTGACAAACCAAAGCGTTCTTGAAAGGTTTCTTCCACGTTAAATGAAATAAAGTGGTTAAATTAATCTATTTGTTACAGTTCATAAAGCAAAACTGGAGTTGTTTAACTCAGTTTTTTATATTGATTTAGCATCGCTTGGGTAATATTTGTGCTCACTTAGTGAACTTTGGGGTTCTCCAGCATCTAGGCATGTTAAACTTACTCCTATAAAAGGCAGGGTAGTTATTGCTTCCAACTTCAGCTCCCCACGTCGGAATGGGCGGTGTGAACGTGGAGGGTGAGGGGCCTGGTGAAAATTATTCCGGCGGCAGTGCGGCAGCGGCTCTGTCCTGCTCTCGCRCCGTCTCTGCCGCTGCGCTTGTGTTAATGGCGTCTGGTGGCATGTGCGTGCTTCTGGAGGCCCCGAAACGCAAAACCGAGCCAGCCTTGGCTTACCTCTAAACTGAGCTCCTCCTTAATGCCACGGAAAAACGACGCCCCAGGCGGATTCTGYGCCCCGGGAGACGATGAGTGGGGCTGCTCTTCATGAAACGGGCTGTTTAAACGTCTGAGCTGGAGTCGTCGGAGCTGCTCGCTTGAGRTTTGCAGCTAGCTGTGACAGCGTGGCGCTCTGTTTATCGACGCTTTTGTTCACACTTATTTTTTGTCTAAGCTCTGCGACAATTTTGCCATCAATCTAGCGTTCGACCAAGACTGCGCGCGCAACGGTGCAGTCGGATAATAAAACGTGCGGAGCGACTCGTCCGCAGCCGTCCGTCCCGCCCCATGCTGGCTTCCTTGGAGCTCCTTCCCGCCGTGCCCTGGGCTCCTACAGCGCGGCCCGCACGCGATGGCACGGAGGTGCTGTGCCAAGTCACCGCTGGAGATGAGGTGGTTTTTGTCTCGGCACTGTCCGTTTGCCTGAGACTGTCGGCTTAGCAAATGCGGCCTCACGTTTGTTTGTATAAAACCAATCCTTTGACCCACTGGCCGGATGCAAATACTATCTTGTGGTTCTGATGCGGATTATTTAGTTACAACATCTTGACGTGGTTTTGTTTATAAACAGTTTGGAATACGAGGGAAGGAGACCTGGGCCTGAAGATTACTGGGTGCTTTCGCGTTTTTTTTTATTCCAGCTAACTAAAATAAATTCAGTCGCACCGAAGGAGCGARCCTTCAGAGAGACCAAACGAAACCAGGCGCCAGTGCCAGGTGCGGCGGCTTTCCTGGCAGCGCGTGTTCGATCGGAGCTGCTGTGCTGGAAGCCTGCCTTCCGAAAAAGCCAGAGGTTCGAAGCAAACTGCGCTGCCCGCTCCTCGGGCGGGAGGGAGGGCAGGGACGGCTCGCGCTGGGCCGCCTGGCGGGTGCAGCCGTCCGAGCCCCAAACCTCGGTTGGGTTTTGTCCGCGGAAAGCGTTTGATTTGGAGGGATGCTCGCTTGACCGTGAGGACGGGGGTGCGTGCGTGCGGCCGTGCACGCCCCCATCCACCTCGTCGTCTCCGCGCGCTTGCGCAGCTCTTTGAAAAGGTCAGAAGCAACTGCTTGCTGGTCCCTCTGGCGTTTTGGTAACTCCAGCTTTTTAGATCCCTTTCCCCTTGTTTGCTGCCGGCAGAGGGAGAGAAGAGCCTTGGGGGTGCGCGGGGGGAGAGGGACGGGATCAGCGCGCTTCCGCTAGCCCCTTCTCTTCCCTGGTTCCCGTGCCACCGAAGCGAGCGCAGGAGCTCCCGTACGGATCTTCTGCCCTTGCTAAACGGGCGAGTGTAGGGGCCTGAATGAGGCGAAGCTTCTCTGAACGGGTGTATTTGTGCTTTCTAGTCTGGAAACGCTTGCGAACCTCTGCGGTTATCAGCTGTATGAAAGCTTAAGCCAGCAAACCAGCTCGTTGTGAGCTGTCGCCCTTTTCATCTTACCCCGGCGTTTGGTCAGCCTGCTCGATACTCGGGTGGGGATTTTCTTGTTTGGTTGGTTTGGTTTTGGGGTTTCTTTTGCAGAGCCCTCCGGAGGGGAGGGTGGGGGAGTCCTCATTCTTCTGGTTGATGGAAGACGGCGACTGGGATCACTGGCTACCTAGAAGATCARTCTCCAAATGAAACTTCTCCTGCAGCTGAAGTGTTTATTTTCTGAACAGCTGAAGGAYGCTTAATTGCCAGAAGCACCACTCGGAGGCTGGGCGCAGCGCGACGCTGTTCTGGAGTGCACGCAAGCTGCCGGCACAGGCTGACGAATTAACTCTTTTGCAACCATGAAGGCTTGTGCTCAGACCCACAGGCTGAATCTGTAGCATTTAGCCGTATTTGCGATCAACCTGAGTCCTGCTTGTAACACACGCGTTGGATATGGCGTCAAACCCAGAGCATGAAACCTGGCGGCGGCGTTGTCTCCGCAGGTGCAGCGCTCGGCTCTGAGCGAAGCTGAAAGCCATGTGATGGCTTTGGCCAGTTTGTTTCAAACTTGCTTTCAAGTCTTCCTTTGCAGTTTAAACTCCTGAAGAAATGGGACCTTGCATGTGGGTGGTGGTCGGGGTGTATCAGAAGATATCTGGTGTGTTTAGCACGACTGCAGATCAGAGAAGACTTCCGACACCTCGGTTTTGGTGGTGTCATCAGCTGACTTCCATAAACGAGTCAGATTTATGCCTTGGGCTTGAGTAAGTCAGCAGGTCTGGTGCTTGTGCCAAGCAAGTTTCCTTGCTGCTAACGGCAACATGCAGCAGGACCGGCCGGTCCTCGGCCACCTCCTTGTAGGACTGGTTGCCCCCAGGACGCCCCGCGTACCCCTCGGCATGCACGAGGCCGTAGTAGGCAGGTTGCCCCGGCGCGCTCTGCTTGGCTCGGGTCTCCCCAGTCCGGGCTTGGGCGCTGCAGCACCTACCGGATCTCCTGGAGCCCGACGGCAGGAGGAGCTGCTGCGCTGGGCTGCCAAGAAACAGGTCCAGGGATTCCTCTGCTATTTTCAGCTCCTTGAAGACGATGTAGGTGTATGTTTTTCCATAAGCTGTCTGGCAAGTTCATGTTGAATTTTCATAAAACACCGTGATGATCCACTGAAGTAACTGGAAAGCCTTCCTTGTGCTTTGTTGAGGGTAGGTTTAAGCCTTAAATTACCTTGTCTAAAGTACACTGGTAATGTAGTTCTGTCTTAAAATGGCTCGAGTTTAGAGGAGGGACAGCAGTGACCCCAGGTAACTGAATGGGTGGCGTTTGTTTTTAAGGTTTTTAGCCATTACACTGAGTTTTTCCTCTCGATAAGCAGAAGTAACAGTCTGCAGAGCTGAACCGCTGCTAGAGCTTAGGTTGCTTGCTACGGTTAACTACTTGGTTTCAGTCTCACACTGACTTGTCTCTTACTCTTCCACATCTGGCGAACGGGATGAGTTCCTAGAAATTAGGCAGTGCTTCTTGAAGAAAAGCTTAGAAAGTATTTGGTGCTTGCTGCAAAGAGGGATATCTTCAATTTAGGTAAACAGCCTTGTAATAGCTGCCTGTCATGGTGGTCTGCAGAAATACTGCGCTGCTGGCAACCTGGCTGGTACTAATACCAGCACAGCTCGACTCCTTTCCTAAGGACCATAGTCTGATGTCAAAAGCGGTCATAAAAAAATAAAATAAAAATCCTCAAGTAGTTTGCCAAAGTGATGATAGTTACTGATGTTCAGCAGCCCTGCGCAGAGATTAAGGGATGAACACAGAGTTTCACCAGCGTATTTTGATGGTTAGGAAGAACTGTTTGTGTACTAGAACAAAATGTGTGCTTTTAAAAAAAATTATATTGTTGTATGTTAATTAAATTCCTTAATTATTCCCAAAGATCGCTTTCCAGTAGCTTTTTCAAAGATGGATTAATTGAGTTTTTCATGCTATAAGCCTGGAGATAGCTGCATGCGAGTTAAATGGCTTTCACAAGGCTGCGCAGTGAGCAGATGGCCAAGCCAATACTGGAGCTCAGCTCTTTCGGTTCTAAATTGCCTCAGGTCTTGTGTTGCTGTCATGTTTTCCAAGTTCAACCTGTAAATCTGAGTGACTCTTAATTTTATCTGACCACGTTGGAACAAGATGGACCCTACCTACCTGATTTTGGAACGGAGAACATGCTTTAATATGTTAAATCCTGGCAGTTAGGGTCTTGTTTCCTGGTTTTGGAATGCAAACAGGGTTTCTGAAGATATAATTTCAGTTTAGTTTGGGAGTTGTGAAGCTAAGATTCATGTATGTAACCGACTACAGAAGTATTCAAGAGGTAAATTCAAGACTGTATATGGCCAGACAGAAAATCTGAGTCTTCAGGAGGTAGCCTGACCGCCTGACTTCCCCAAGTCTGTCTAGCGAAGCAGAGTTGTACTCAGTTAATAAATGGAACCAGCAGTGTTTTTGTCCCTAAAACTTTGCCTTAATGTCCTGCACTTGTCCTCAAAATAGGTACGATGTCAAAAGCGGGCATATGTCACTGGGTTAAAATATTTGCTGTAATAAAAAGGTGGCTTCTAAAGGGTACTCGCAGTGACGAGAGGCGCTGGTTGTCTCTGCATATGCTCCATCTGTAGTAACGGTGCTTTCTGAAGTCGGACACAAGCGTCTTTCATTGCAAATCTTATCCTGAGGATTGCAAGCTTTTGATGGAAGCAGCCATTTCTTTGCTTAAATATTTGCATGCAGCTCAGCAGAAAAGGCTTTTTTCAACTGTGAATGTAAATCCAAAGGTGCCATAGCTTACCCCACCTGAAGGGAATGCAGGGGCATGGCTTGGCGCTCTCTCGTGGGACTAGAGTCTCCTAGCCATTGAAGTGCTCTCGCTTTGGGGCTCCGGGTTGCGCTGGCTGGGGGAGATGTGGGTGTCTTAATTCTTTTCAAAAGAATTGAAGGAGGAAGGTCTGAGTCCATGTATCACGTGGACAGAAGAAATGGTAAGAATTAACCAATCCTTATCTGCGTTTGGTAACATTACTCATCCTTACAATGGTTTTAAACTATTGATTAGGATTAGTTTCATCCAGATACTAACATTCTCTGTGATTTGTTGCAGATACTTCAGCTTCTGGGCCAACGGTTGTAGAAAATGGTGACCATGGAATAGAAAATGACCGTACAGGTAAGTGTTTAATATCTGACTGTAACATGCTAAAACTCAGAGTTTGAAGCAGTAAACCTGCCGTGTGAACGCTATGGTGATCAGATGTGTTCTCCTCTGACTCAGTGTATTTCTCCATGAAGGATTGGGTTTTTTTAAATGATCTTTTTGAAGAATTTGAATCAAAATTTTTATTCTCTTCTGGGTTTGAAATTTTTTTATATGCATAAGCCCCTTCTGAAGACATTGTATACTTTATCCCTGCTTGATGTTGGGAAGGTTAAACATCTAGGGCACTGATACCGAAGCGAGTTTCCAGCGAGTCCGTAGTATTCATAGCTGAACTCGACCCTAGCACCTGCGTGTGACTTCCCCTGTTCCCAGTGAGGCTGACAGCGATGTTTCCTCTCTGAGCACACCGTCTGTTGATGCAGTTTTTTTGTTCACTGCTACTTAGATGTTAGTGTAGTTACACTGACTGCTCCGGTTATTCTGCAGCTTTTCTTGTATACTTTTCCATCTTCCTCCATCCCAAACTATCCTCTTTAAATCTCTCTTAATGTTTGCTTTTAGCAGTGTGCTGTCAAAGCTGAAGTTGAGGTCTTGTGACCCTTTTTCCAACAGTAGTAGGATGGCTTTGTCTGCRAGAAGCATGTCATGATTTAAGTGAACCAATATTTAAAACTTGTTGGGAATCTGTGAAAAAAGTTCATCTTTCTATCAGCATAGCTTACACAGAAGTCGGTCGTCTTTCAACAGTTATATTTAATGACAAATGCAAATTCCCTTTTCTGAGAGTTTCTACCTGTGAGTTGGGTTTCCCACCAAATTCCAGCTGAAAGCTCCTGGAGATGAGCAGTACAGACCTCTCTGAGACCGTGTGTGCGCGTTGGTGCCTGGAGTCCCCCCTCGTGGTGAGAAGGGCGGTGGACTTTGACTGACGGGCCCCTTTGTAGCATCTTTATTTTGCCGAGGAGAAGATATTCAGAGCTGACTGTCATCCTGGCGTTGGTAAGAGCTATTTGTTTGGTCTGTCTCGTGACCTCCAGTTCAGCTTTAGCAGTCTGGATCATTGCTAAGATTAAGCTGGGACTTTCCCAGCGCTGGCATCCCTACTAGTCCATAGGTGCAGCCCCAAGAAAAGGTAATCCAGGAGATAGTGGGGAGAAGTACGGGAATGGGAGACACGGATGAACAAAAGCAGTTTTTGCTTGAATCAGATTTAGAGAGTGAGCGAGTATTCATGTTCTTATTGAGGAGGCGAGTTTAAAAATTGATCCTAGTACTTTAACTTGCCATTGTAAATCCAGTCAATTATGAAAAGATAGGCAGATTCTTTTTTTTTAGCATAAAACTGAAATTAAGGCTGCTTCTGAGCCTCCCTGAAGATATATTCTCTCTTTTAAGTACATACAACTAAAAGGAGATAGAAATAAAATCAGACTTATGATGCCCCAGGTGTGACTGATTGAATGCATTGGGACTTTTATTGAACTTCTGGATTGTGTTTAAAAAAAAAAAATCTTATTTACTTAGTACTAGCCTTCTGGAGGTTTAACTCTTCAGATGCTAAATGCTAGCAACTTTGATCAAGGATACTTCTATGTGTCTGAAGCTTTTTAATTTATGAATATGTTCCATCTTTGTGAGGCAGAGTTGGATTTCTTTTTCTCTTGTTAAAGGCTGTCTAAAAGTGACATCAAAGTAGCTGAAATAGTCTGTTAAAGGATAAAGTCATAGGCGCCAAGTTAGTTAGAGTTTTGAGAATAACGGAAGATTTATACAACATCCCTTCTCCCCTGCCCCTTCCCATGGAATACGTGAAATATCGATGCCCCTACAACCGAGAGGAAGGGCCAAATGCTAATCTGGGATCAGATAACGGAAACTTCTTTCAGAGGCTTGGAATGGGTTGAAAAGCAGCGGATGAGCTGCGGAAATGCAGGAAAATTGTTCCAGGGCTGGTGATGGGCTTCAGCAAGGCCTGGTTCGGCGGTTCCTAGGCGGTGCTGCCCGAGTCTCCTGTCTCTGGCCCTACGCCATCCTCGGTTCTTGGCTGGGGTGTTTCTTTCCACCTGGATCTGTTTCATGCTGCGGCTCTCCTGCAGCCGGAACGATCCCTGCGGAGGAGCGGGAAGGGAGAAGCGGGGAGGACGAAGGAGGTGGCTCTTTCACCTATCAAACGAGATGGTGACGCGTTGCTGTTCCTCGCTTGCCCCAGCTATCTGCAGATGCTGCTGCGTGTCTATGCTGAGCTTAGGATCAGTCAGGGCTGAGATCTTCGCGCTAATCTGGCAACCTTTGCTACCGAGTAGCTGGACACCCAGTGCGAAATACTGCTAACGCGGTAGATGAATAAATCCAAAGCCAATGCAACTTGGTGGCAAAAACCCGTGTTAACTCTTGAATTATTTTCATTATGGCAGAGAGGTATTTGAGCCATTTCTATAGGGATGGGAGTAATTCAGTATTTCAGAACATAAAGCAAAATTGTGAAAGGTTGACCTTACCTTGACTACTTACTTGAGGGCTCAAAACTTCGGACCCCGAGGCTGAGAACTCTTTGCCGCCTTTTGCTTTCATTGAAAGTGGGAGCTGACGACTTCTTTAAGGGACTCGGTGTTTGGCAGGGCTGCCCCTTAGGCGGCGTTGCTTTTTGGTTTGTTCGGGGCCGAGGGGGCGTTGAGGATTTGGGAGCTACAGACCAGGGGCTCCGACTTCGGTACTCGGCACGCAGACCAAAAGCAACTGTTAACTCGATCCTTCGTTATAAGGATAAATAAGAGGAAGAGTTGGTGCAGCGTTTTGATGGAAGACGCGCTTGTCCCTTGAAACTCTCGAACGGGATGAGTGAGGGTGTGGATGAGGGTGAAACCGTTGATGCCTGTAGTCATTGGCAGCGTGCAGGTACTGAACGGGGAACTGTTTGCTAACTTCCCTGACGCGAAAGTCGGAGGGTGCCTAGTAAATATACGCATAATTTTCAAACCATGCAAAGTTTGAAACTCCTGATTGCAGGATATTTGCCTAGAGTACAAAGGAATTAAAAAATAAAATGAAAAAAGCAAATTTTTGGGAGATGTCCGCCAAAGGCGATCAAACAGATGAATGCGGATGCCTGTTGTTCCAAGATGCTGTTCATTATGCTGCTGGGAGGTGAGAGGTAACCTGGGAAAGTATTGCTATCTGTGATTATACTTTCCCTAGATGGACTTTCTCTCCAAGCCAGCCTGGCTGTCGTTCTCTCATCTGAGATCAGGTCACAAAAATACCACGTTTGTCACTGTTTTCAGTGCAAATTGTGCTTTTAAGTAACATCCTGAGCTGCTGCTCTCTTAATAGCAGTTTGTCACTAATCTTGATTTATCACAGCTAATTTTGCATGTGGCGCAGTTGTCATGCATAGCATGACTAGTGATTATTTCAGACTCCTGTAAAAACAAAATTTCCTGTGCCTCTAATCTGGCTTTTGGCAAATCTCCTGGCTGCACTAAATGAAATATTGCTTGTTGTGCAGTGTGCTACCTGAATGTTCATGTTTACTAATGACTTGCGCTTTTTTGCCCCTTTCCCCATCCCTTATCCCTCTCCTACTTCTTTTCCTCTCTTCTATTTTCTCCTCCTAGAAGCCTAGACTGTCTCCTAACACTGGGGCTGCCACTGATACAAGACCAGTGTACTTTTCTACCTGCCATTACACTTCTAAAACCTTCAGCATTTTACAGAGCTCTTGCTTTCCATCCTTGGACTTTACGTGTAGAAGAAGCCAAAGGGTAGCTCTGCTGTCGGCCGATCAGCCCTCCTCCTCCTCCCTCTCTGCTCTGCAGTGCTTGTTGAGACCTTCCTTCCTTTGTGTAAGCACGGACGTGCATGACGGTCCTTAACTGCACCATTTCAGCACTCCCACTGTTCTTTATTTAAATCACAACTACGGCTCCGTTTTTGGTTCAAGTGCTTTTAAAATTAATTTAAATCCTTTTTCCTGGAGGTTTAATACGAAAAGGTTTGGTATGAAATCTAAAGTTGTGCTTCCATAGCAGATGGGTCCACCATGACTGCAGCTCCTCTCCCGCCTCCCCTGACTGCCTGCAGCCCTTAGGGAGAACCCCGAGTTTCACCTGCCTTCCTCCTTGCTGCTTTGAAACCTTCCCGTTTAAGGTTTTATCTTAAATAATGGTGTCCTCTTTGAAACAGGTGTTTCCACTTCATAGCGTTTAGTATGCAAACTTCAAAAATAGATCAGGAATAACCGCATTTACTGAGGCTGCTTTGAGGGATGGGTTACAGGGTTCAAGCACTTGCCGTCAGCCTGGCTCCTAGCTGGGAACGCCGAGGGAACCCAGCAGCCCCCAGCTCCCTGCCGCAGCGTGCTTGCTTGGGTGTTGTGTTGCAAACTGGAAATAAGAAAAAAGTATGCCTGCCTTCGTGCCTTTAGCTTCAGCATCCTTGGGTGAAATTTTACCTGTCATCAGAAAGAATAAGGCTCCCCGCCCCCCTCCGGATCTGACTGAGAGAAAAACCAAAGGTCTGTGACAAATCTATTCTGAAGTAATTATGATGCAGTTCAGGCAACATTGGCACAAATGCGCCTCTTTTAACCTTAAACAGAAGCACAAGAGGTCGGTAACTCCATTGCATCCCTGCTGTCTCCAGAAGGATGCAAAGCTGCGACCTTTCCAAATACAAAAGAATTAGTTACTAAAACATAAAAACACAATTGCAGAAGGAGGAAATAATTTTAGAGAGCCTGTGCTTTAAAATAATATTCTAGGTGAGGCGGATTCGGACTGGATTTTTGTAGACCAGTGAATGCTTTGTTTGAGGATAGTGGTGTTGTGCAGCTGAAATTACTCGGTCTGCAACGCCCGAGAAAAGCACAGCATTCATTTGAAGCAAAATCCAGCCAAAGGTAGAATGTGATTCTCCAAATTGCAAAAAGCTCGCATCTTAGGACCCTGACTTGTGTAAAAAGACACAAGACTTCTGTAAAGAGAGTAGCTTGTACCTGAATACCCCTAGTACCCTGCTACTGCCCATGCCTATGTTAAGGTGTTGGTCTAGTAATGATTTACTAGTAGTGTTACGCTTGGAATGAATACCACTGCTAACTGCAGCTCCAGGTTTTCTTTGAAGATCTCCCGATCTCCCTCATAGTGACCTGTCCAACCTTTCCAATCTTTAATCTGAGACCTCGTATGCTCCCCACCCAGGGTGATTGCATCCCGAGTGCAGTGAATTGTGTGTGTAATCAGCCTGTTTGGGGAGGTGCATCAGAACTTGAGGCTTTTGTTCTCTAATTTGGTGGGAATTTACTGCTTTGCCCACCGTTCAGAGCCTCATTAGTGCCTAGCTGACGTCCCCGTGATGCCAATTTGCTGAGTTCGGAGCGAGTGACACTGTGAGCTTATCCTCCGCGATGGGTATGGCTCGCTTCCCGATGAAATGCTATTGCCCACACGCAATCAATGGCCAAAAAACTGCTGTTTTCCTGTTCTAGTCCACGCTTGTAGAGTTGACAGAGCCATCATGTAGGTCTTTGAAGACCAGCAGCCTTTGAGACCAGATCATGACTGAAGTACAAAAATAACCGTTTGCCAGTGGACTAGAATAAGAACGGGCATTGGGATGCAAGCGGTAATGGCAAATCTGCCCGTGACGGAATGGCCTTTCTGGCGGTGCTTTTTTCCTTCCTTTTCTTGTTTTTTTTCCTGCCCCCCCGAGCAGGGTTTTATAGGCTGGGCCGGACTAGACTAGGACTAGTTTCTCTGGCTTCACTGCAGGCTCGCTTCGCTGTACAGACCAAATCTGCTTCTTGCATCCTAACCAAAAGGTGAGACAAAAGCAATCGGATGCGAAGCAAGGAGAGACGTTTGGTCTCTCTGTTCTTGCTCCCGTGAAGTGCTTTCCTCTGAGCTGCTTTTTCTTTTGGTGTCTATTGCCATAGCAAAGGATTGGGTTTTTTTAAAGACTTCTTTGTAGCACTTTTTTCATCTGGTTGATTTTGGACTAAGACGTCATCGCTGCTAGTTTGGAGGGATTTTAACTTAGTGACACAAGTTATTCTTTCTGACCTTTTGCCTTAAGTGGGTTTAACTATTTGTGCCCTAGAAGAGTAAATAATAAATTATAGAGAGAAATTTTTGAGAGTAAATAAGAGGCGTTTTCAGTGTAGCTGAAAACCAGACCTCCTTGCCTTCCCCTCCAAATGCCTTATTTTACTGAAGTATAGCAATGTCTTAAAGTATTGGTAAGAGGGAAATGTCTAGCACTTGCAATAGTTGGCGGGGTCAGCTTGTCTTACCAGGTGGGGCAGCGTTGAGGGAAACTCTGCTCCAGCAACCTCAGAAAACCAAGAGTTCCCCATTTAATGACATTGGGCTTGACATCTGTCCGCACCCCAGTGTCTCAAACGGAGCAAAGCAGAGCTTGCTGCTGAACACGGGCGGCCCTGGGGCTCCAGCCACTGCTCACGTGAATAATTCATTCCACTGGGCTACCACAAGACCAAAACTAACTTTTTTTTTTCCCCTTTTCCCATATTTTTATCCCCATTAAAAAAAAAAAATTGTTAGGTTTACAAATTTGAATATAAGCTATAGATGGAGGAAGAGAGCTGGTTGTTTCTGTGAGTTTGTGATAGTCTTCCTCGGAGGGACCCCTACCTGAGGCTCTGCGATGCCCCGTTTGGGCTTTCCTGGGGTAGGAAGGAGACCTGCCTGTGCTGGGAGGCTGATGCGCTTTGCGGGGTGGGTGGGGGGCCAAGGGAAATGTGATCTTAATGAGTAAACGCAGAGAGTTGCATCTTTTGTCACGCATAGAAAACGTGTCTGCATCTTGCTGAAAACTCAGTGCAATAAATAAATATGAATAAGAAAACATGAAATGAAAAGCATTTTCTTAAGAAAGCYGGGAAGCTACCAAATGTGCTGCTTTATTTAAATCTCATGTACTGTCCATACTTTTGTCCTGTTTTTGGAGATAATATGGTGTCTTCGCACACTCTTCTATAACTTTCTTGTGCTTACAAGCTTGTCTATTATGATTTCTGATTTTTTTTTCCTAATGATTCCAACTGCTTTGTATGATGTGAAGCTGTGTATCACTTTGAATAAATCACCCTAATAAACGTGTCAAACTAACCTCTCAATAGTTGTACTGTGGTGAGAATCCTCTGGAGCTGTGCTGCTTGTTCATGGTTGAGACCTGTACCTCTCTGCATGCCCTGCATTAACCACGCTTAGGTATTCCCAGAACGGGTAAATGCCTTTAAATGGAGTAACTTGCTAATTGGACAGATACTGGAAAACATGTCCATCAAAGAATTGGTTTAGTTTGCTCAATAAAACTGGAAAGGTTTGAGTGAGCCGTATGATTGAGTTGTTTTGAGGGTGGGAGGGGAAGACTGAAATGAAAGGAAGGAAAGAATCTCTCTTCCATCATGCTTGAGAAACAAAGTGAGATGGGGATGGATGAGATGCACGCTCGTTTCCATGTTGGACATACAAGGTACTTAAAACCTGCATGTAAAAACTGGCTAGTAGATAATGTCTAGTGCTTGTGGTAGTGTAACAGATGCACATCTTATGGCTTAAGATGCCTAGTTTTGTAAGGATTCACAGAAAAATGACAGGGCTATAAGAATGGTAGTCTACACTTAACAATATTTCTGTGCATTGCAATGCATGCGATGGATGCGTTTAATGGCCATCCCAGTAGGGGTTCAGTCTTTGCTGTTTGTTCTTTATCCAACCCCCTTTTAAGTTGCTAGAGCACAAAATTCTAAAAGAAAAAAGTTGTTCCTTAGGCTTAGCATCTTGAAAATAGGACACTTTTTAAATGCAGTTTTCTTATTAAAGCTATTTCTCCTCCTTTACCTGTCTGCATATTTCATGTTTGGTGTGAATTCTCATTCATGATGGCTTTTCATATCTCTCTGGACTTCCCAGGAGAGCTGTTCAGGCTTTCCGGAATGGGTCTGCATCCAAC
This sequence comes from Apteryx rowi, assembly GCF_003343035.1. Classification (NCBI taxonomy): domain Eukaryota; kingdom Metazoa; phylum Chordata; class Aves; order Apterygiformes; family Apterygidae; genus Apteryx; species Apteryx rowi. Next base: position 348,054 of record NW_020451127.1, read on the forward strand.
CGTGTTCTCTAAAGGAGAGTTAATACGTTCTGCTGCTTCAGTCTAAAAAAAGTAGCAAACTGAATAATTCAAAAGACTTGTTTAGTTCTTCAGACCGGCATGACTAAGAGGCTTTTTTGTGTGTGTGTTTGATCTTTTGGGGGTAATTATTTTTAGGACTGAGATGAGTGGAGGAAGGTAAGAGTGGGTGTCTCAMCAAAGCCGACTTGCTGACGTTGAGGGACGCGGTTTGGAGGGCGTTAAGCTTCTGGRCTCTTTGACTTCTGGTGGGGATGCTATGTGGAAGAGGGAGGCACGCCCCGGGGCTGGTTTTCCCCCTTGCCTCTGGAGGGTGAGCACCGAAAATGCAAGTTTGTGCTTTCTGCTGTGCACCTTTGCCTGGGACCCGGAAGGTGCGCGTGTCCTTTCTAAACTCAAGACCCCCCCCAGCTTTCTAGAAGTGGTGAAGGAGCTGAGAGTAATAGTTGACAATCTCAGTTTCCGAACTACTCGTGAGTAGTTCAGAAGGCTTGAAATTTTCCAGATGTTGAACCGTTTATAAACACTGGGAGYGCAGGAGACATCAGGGTAAATTTTGTTCATCACGGAATTTTGTTTAAAAACCCTTTCCCTCTGAAGAGCCCCTTCTGGATGTACTGGTCTAGGATAAGGTCTGCAGTTCTGGCATAGCAGAGTATTCGGCGGAGTGTCGTACAAGGAAAAGAAGTCCCGGTGCGCTCGTATTGCACTGAAAGAGCGCTCACCACCAGGCATGGGTCTGTTGCCTCCACGTGTTGTGTCAGTACAGCTCTCCTGGAGTGTCTAATTGCATGGTAGTTTAACGTACCTGGCCGATACTTGAGTCCTTATAAACTGAGAAGTTGTTTTGTGAGCTGCCTAACAATAGTTCTTGAAGTGCACATAAAGCCAAGCTGCTGCAAAATGTTAAAATATTACAGGCCTGTGCTAAAAATACTGCGTTTAAGAACTTTCGGTCCTTGGATCTCTCTTATTCTTCCCCACCTCAGTGGGTTGAAAATTCATGTTTTACGTAAAAGTGGCGTAGATCTGTACTGACTACATGAAGGAACGCTTCTCAAAAGACAACCATTTTTGCTACTGATTTCCTAAATCCTTATTTCTATTAAGACTTCTGGATTTTTTCAAAGAATATTCAGAATWTGACCCTTGAAATGACTGTGTGGATACCGTGGAATGATGATTTTGAGAAATCCTGGTTTTTGGAAGCATAAGTGTTGTAGTGTACTTCTAAGGCTTTGGAGGTTTTGACCTTTCCATGAAAGCTAGCTGGGCCTGCCGACGACTGCCACCAGTGACTGCTTCAGCAACGCAGGGCAGTCCTCGCTCAGCAGGTTCCACACCAGACCCATAACTCTTTAGCCATAAATATCTGATCTTGATTTCTTTCATCATCTGAAGTTTTAAAATCTTCCATATTCTTGGGGTAAGTTCTGTGTAGTTCCTATCAGAAATGCTCTTTCTTATTTAAAAAAAAAAAAAAAAGCTTACTGCCTTCTGCCTTATTTCTGTTTCAAATTCAGTCGGCTTCAAAGCAGTAGAGGTACGCTACGAACAATTTACTTCCAAGTGTAAGTAGTTATATGGTGATGAACTCACCTCTCCTTTATTTAAAGGATGTCCACGTGTTGCATTCCCAGATGAACGTCCACATCTTTTCTGTGGACAAGGAGCAGCTACAAGCTAGTCTGTTAAGCATTGGTACACAGATTAATATATAGAATAACTTCTGGATCCAGAGCCCAGAAGTGCATCTTGCTCTCTTGCAGAAGTCGCCTGTTCAGTGCCGGACTGGCACAGGAGAAAGGGCTTTAGAGACAAATTCCGAAAGCTTATTTGGCCTTACATGAAATAAATTGCAAATTTTTCTGAATTGTAAAACTAATGCCTGTGCTGATGCCTACACCTTTGCCTCATCTAGCGATCCAGTAATAAAGTAGATGTTCTCTTGTCCATTTTCCCAAAATACAGATGTTTTGTTGTATTCCAGATGCCTTTCATGGGCAGCTATGTTCGAATTTCTCATCTATAACTTGCTTGTTCTATGCATATCTATGTATTAAAATAAATAGAAATAAAAAACTTCTTTCAGGGTTGGACTGTTAAAAATTTAAGTTTCCTATGCTGTAATTATGAGCCTGAACACACCTTGAGATTTTGGTTTTAACCCCAAAACAATTCAATGTGAGGTCTTAAAGAATCAGGTAAGTGTGGCCGTGGGCCGCCCGGCGAGCCGGAGCGCCCCGGCTTCCCGAAGCACTCATAGGAGCGCGCACACCTGTGGAGCGTCTTCCCGTGCCGACCGCCACGCGAGCAGCTGGGTGCTTGCTTACGGAAGTACTGGTGCAAACGAGGTAGTGTTTTATGACTGCAGAGAAACTCTTTTATCTATGTTGTAAATATTGCATGTTTTCTCTGAAAAATTTCCCGGATCTCACTTAAATGCAACTGATAGTCTTGGCACTGTGATAAAAGTTGTGGGGTTTTTTGTGTAATTTTTAAAGAACAACTTTATTGGGAAAAGGAGAGGAAAAAACCCAAACCCATGGTCTGATGGGAATTGTTCTTTGCTAAAGGTTTCAAACCTCAGCACTGCTTCTGTCCTGAGCAGGAGGCAGAAGCATAATTTTTCTTCTGCATGTTCTTGCCGCTGCCTTTTTGGACTCTCTGTGCCAATATCTTTATTTCTTCTTGCAATAGTCTTCGAATTAATATTTCACTAAACTAAACTTTAACTCTTTCCCAAGTGCAGTAGTAAGGGAATAAATAGATGCTGCTGGGAATAGGCATTGGGCTGGGAAGCCGTATCCCATCAGTGATGAGACGTAGCTTTTGAGCAAGAAGAAGCTGGTGGAGAGGTTAGTCTTCAACTTCTGCCTAGGTAAAGCTGCCGCACAGACGCTGCACGGGAGCTGAAGYACCCACCATGCCTGCTGTGCGCTGGAGCACAGGAGCCGGACGCGAGGGAGGTTTGGGGTAGGTGGAGACCGTCGGAGTCCCTTCGGATCRTGAACCCGCTTGGGGCAATTGGCCGGGTTTCCCGTGCACCGCTGCTCCTTGGAGTGTGTCGGGAGTCTCGCTGGCGGCGTGGCGGCACGGTGCTGTACCGTGTCCCCCGCGGGCTACCAGAGCCAGCGAATTGCCAGGTTATTACCAGGGAGTTGGTGCACTACGGGGTTGAAGAATGCTGTTGGGTTTCTTGGTTTTGTTTTTTGTTTTTGGTTTTTAGTTTAGATGATGTATGTAGTAGCGAAGCTGGTGTGGTTGGTTCCTCACTGGTCATCACTAACGCTTTGAGAAAACGGGGTGCGGATAAGATAACTCGTGGGCTAGCGGGCTTCGTGCGATGGTCGGTCTGAAGCTCAGGCCGCTATGGTAGAAATCATCTGCCCTCCGCGTGCAACGAGCGACGCGTCGGGAGGATTTTCTTCCTGGGCGGCAGCCTTGCCTGCTGCCTGCGTGGGGTCGGCCTGAGCGGTGGTGTGACGGCCCCGAGCGCGGGAACCCGGGCAGCTCCCGGGGCCGTGACACAGGTGGAGGAGGGACCTCCTGGTGTAAAGGAAGGATGCTGTCGCCACGGCCATGTCTCTCCGGGTGGCATCTGCCTAGCAACCTGCTGCTTTTGCTTTTCACTTCTCGCTTTTTGCTTTTTAAAGCTTGATTCAAAGGTGAAATGTGTCCTGACTTGACTTATTGAATAGAAACGCTAATTCAACCCCCCTTCCCCCCCCTTTTTTCTTTTTAAGTGTGTTTAAGATGCATTTTTGTGAGCATCTGACAGCTGGATGACTTGACATGTTTTTTTATGAAGCTTGAATTTCCCGAGCAAGTAGCTGTTGCTTAAAATATTCAAGCCATGAGCTTTGGAGCTTATATCTTGAATTTAGTATCTTATTATCTTATCCATTTAAACCAACTGATGTGTGAAGCTACGCTTTAGCGTTTATAGAAGTGTGTAGACTACTATCTAACAGAAAATGTGAGCCCTTTTTCTGTCTGTCCGTGTTTTGTGTTCATCAGCCTTTACCCAGAATCAGCTTGGTGATCACCATTACTCAGACAAGGAACTCTGTTGCTGTTTACCGAGAATATTTCTGCGCAGGTAACCCTGGACATTGCTGCACGTTCAGACTGCCCTTTAAAACCAGTGTGGCGTTTTAAAAAGCTTTTTGAAGCAGGTAGAAGAGAGGCTCTGAGGTTCACAGCTGCAAGCGCGTGGGACCGCTTAACTTGTCTGCTTTACAGTCCAAAGGTACGTCACACGTACGCTACCCAAACTTCTCTAGTTAGCCAGTCTCTCTGTAACTTCAGGTTAAGGAGGTACTTAATCTTTTTTTTCCTCCCCCTTTACTGCTTGGAACATCATCCTGTTTGTTTTCTTGCTTAATCTGATTTCCTCTTATCAATCAGAATTTTTGCATTGACACTTTAGATGACTGGAATTTAACTTTATCTGCTATATACGCTCGCAAGACTTGCCAAACTGAARTCATACATCATAATTAAGCTTATTATCATCCTTTTTGCTAGTCCTAGTTAAATATTTAGCTTAATAAGAAGAAAAAATTATCTTTAATATTGCTAGCCAAATATTTGCCTTTGTGCTAGTAACGTGGCCAAGCCGCAGGGACGAGCTGCTGAGCTAATAGCAAAAAGCAAACGGGCAGAAACACTGAGCGTCGCAGAGGGCTTGCTGGAGGAACGCCGCGGCYGCCGGGTCGCTAGCAGCGTCTCTGCGGAGCAGGTCTGCAAGCCGAAACAAGGTCATCCCTTTTTTTAATAATATTTGAATGCAGGTTTTAAAATAAAAACAACATGTTTGATAGGGATTTATCCCAATTGCAAGAAATCCCGCAAGCGGTGTGGCGGGGGACCGAGCGGCTCTGCCAGGTCGTGTGCCTCTGGCTGCACGGGAGCCTGGGCCCAGGAAACTTCCCTGATCCCRGCTCCGCTTGTAGCTCGCTCCGAGGCCTTTGCGCTCTAATCTTCTTCCGTTTCGGTTCCCTCACCGAGCGTAGGCTAAGGCTGATTATATTGCGCATTTTATCTTACGTGGCTGTGGTGCATCTGTTGCTGTCACCGCGTTCTCATTTCAGCGGTGCTGACTAGTACCAGAGGTGATCTCGCCTCATCTGACCCTTTCTGGAGAAGGATAATCTTGCAGTTATAAAACAAACCTGGATACRGTCAGGCTGAGCGAGAAGAGATCTTTGGTGCTTAATAGCGAGAGTGTCTCTGAACCCCAGACTAAATGTAGCTTTTAGATGGCTAAGTAAGTTGAAATTCAACTTAGCACCGAGCTTGATGAATATCTGACTATAGTTTCCTCATGAAACCCCATAAAACTGCTCTCTATGCAAATATTTTTGAAAAAATTCAGATTGCTTTGTCTTATATCAGTGATTCAGTAAAAATACAGAAATTGTGAATATGCTGCTGGTCAGTGACCTCCRCTTTTGCTGCTATTTTTGCAATTTGTGGAGCTAATTGCCAGCTCCAACCCATAAAATGTGAAGTGTACCTTCAGAAAAGCCTTGGGCTTCTAAAATGCTCAGACCTTCGTCCAGTGTAGCATTAAAATGCTACTTGAACCATTACTGCTGAATGAGTATTGGAAAAGAAAAACTTATGGAAGTGGATGCATAACATGCTGGAAGGAGTAACACTGTCCATCTGCTGGCATAGAGTGCTGCTGTCTGGTTTCTCTTACTGGTTTTCTTCTCTTTTTCTCTAATGCTGGAAGTGAATGCCCACCCTGCTCTTGGTGAGATTTTGCAAAATGCAATATTCATCCTTTAAAGTGTGTTCTCTTCCTTGTCCCGTTCCTGTTGATGAATACTCTACAGTTTCTCCTTTCCTCCATCTCGTGTGATAAGAGCTCGCCTTGCTTCATCGGAGTTGGTCCCCCTTCACTTGGAGCTGCCTTTTTTTTATCCTTAAATGAGTAATGTAGGATCATAATTTCGGTAACCAGGAGATGCCGTGGCGTTTGAACAGGAGGCTGCTCYGATAAATCGGGTAGTTCGTTTTAGCAGTAGCAAACGGCAAAATAAACTGCTTCCTAAAGATGGATGGGTAGAAATAGAAATCGCGCAACATGCATCTGGCTGTTTGCATCGAATCAATGCCTGTTCAGCTCGGCAAGATTGACAGCTCCCTCCGGAGCGCTCCTATAGCTTTGGGGCTGCAGACTTTCTGGAGACAGTCGATGCTGTAGGCAGCTATGAAATTAGAAATGACTTAATGAGCAAAGCTCAGGAGTGACAGGAGAATCTAGGAAGTGAATGGGACATGATTCATCCGAAAATGACATGATCTGGAAGGGATGCTGGATTTTGTTTTGTCATGCGGCTCATTAGGCTGTTGAACCTTTTTCCTTTTAACTGGAGCACACCATATTTAACCTGCCTGTTCTCAAAGCAGAGTTTTCTGCGGTTCTTTGCAACAAGTTAATTCTTCTGTGCCCTCAAGGCTGGTCTGTCTTCCTGAAAGAGAGCAAAGACTGGCTAAATTTGCCTCCTTTCTCTGCTCTTCCCTAACTGCTGTGATTTCGCAGTTGCTTTCTTTTCAGAGGATCGTTGGCCTCTTCGGAGGTGGTTGCAGCACTGAACAGAGCAGCGTTTTATTCTTCGGGAGTCCTTTAATCTGTGCAGCTTAAAACTTAAAATGCTGCAACGCTGGATTTGGCTGCGGGAGGAAAACGTGGTGGTATTTAATGATGGAGTCACATGGTGAGCTAGTGGGAAAGTTGGGAAGAGACCCCGGGTTTCCTGAGCCAACCTTTAATATCGTCGCTCCCCCGGCAGAACCTGGCAGGCGGCGCGCCGGGGCCCTGGGACGCGGCCGTGTTTGCCAGCAGAAAGCTGTCGTGGGCCCCAGAGCGTCAGTCTGCGGTGGCTGTATAAAACGCTCTGTGTTAATGGGATTTGGCAGGGGAAAAAAGGGTTAGAGGTGTCYGAGTTCTTGATACGGTGCCATGGATTCTGCCTTAATTGGTACACAGCTTCTGTGTCTTACATCTTCGCTTGGTGCCAGTTTAAGACATGCTGCTGTAGAATTAAATTTGTCGACAGGGCAGAAAGTCCGGGGCTGTTTCTGATTAGCAGAGAACAAGCATCTAATCTCCACCTCTGATATGTGCAAATAATGAAAATTAGGCCATTGAAATTAGTCCAGTGTGTCGGAGAYGCTGGGGAAGGATGTTCTCTCCAAGTCTAGGAGAAGATGCTTCTGCTTTCTCATTGAAATAGTTTCTTTATTATTTAGGTGTGGCTGTAAAATCGAATTCTTCCTACAACGTTATGCAGTTGCCTTGTGACCTTACCAGCGTCCTACCAGTCTGGGTGGACCTGTAGTGTCACTGCCTTTGCTCTGGCTGCAATTAGGGCTCAGGGTTCAGGGAGACAGCAAATACAAAGCCAGGTAATCATGTTTTTAGGCAAATATTGTTGGATAGAAAGAGTATAAAACAGGGGAGACCAGAACGACTCATTAAAGAGGTTGGCTGTGGAGTCTCGTCTACGGGGATCAACCTTTCTCAGGTTAACTAAGGCTAGAGGGTCTCGGGAGCACAGGCACCGCTTGAGGACAACGTGCTAGATGAGCTACTTCGGACCAACCGGACAAATGCTGGCTTTGAGTTGGAGCAAACTCTTCTCCCTCCTTAGCATTTGCCCCCATAAACTTGTGGAGTCAGGCTTGGATACCTGGTTGTGTTCCTCCAGCGTGATGACTCTCCTCTGACGTTACCTGGCCGTTTGTCACTTAGCCGATTCTTTATTTATCTTTTATCGTTTCCTTTTGTTTCCAGTTTTCTTAACGTATCCCCGTGGCCACACACAAAAACGCTTTTGCTTTCAGCTAAATCAGCTCTTCCATACTTGCTTTGTCTGGAAAATCTGTTACGTTACATCTGTTACGTTAACACTGTTCTGTTTTTCAACGCTGTAAACAGTTTGGCTTTCAAAATGTCACTCATACAGAAACAGCTTTGCAAGGTTATGAGGACTGATCRGAGTGTCTTAGGCAGCCAGGATGACTGATTCTGCTTAAATAATGGAGAAAAATCTACATTTGCATGTTATTAGTTGAAGTATCGGAGTAATCCAATGCTGTGTTCTGCTGCAGACCTAGGCGCAGACCCGAAACGAATGGGCAGCAGATGGTCATTAAAAGACGCAAATTAGAGCAGCCGGTTTAGTAGCTGAGAGCCGATGAAGCTCGGGTTTTATCCGGCCAGGCCTTTGGTCCAAAAGAAGTACGTGTGTGAGCCGATTGCAAGCTGGTCGCTGGCCTCGCGCGGCAGTCCTGCTCGCCCGAGCGGGCTCCGAGCTCCGTGGGCGTCTGGCCGAGTGGGACGTCCCTCTGGCTTTGCGTCCCGACTCCTCGCCCGTGGGCTCTTTGAGCGCTACTACAGAAAATGCCGTGAGAAGGACACCGAATCTGGAGGTAATTCCGAAAGGCAAAGGATTTGGTCAGGTTTAAAATCCGAACAGGCCGCTAGACTGAAAGCTGATTTCATAACTACAGGGTCTGTGACGACTTCTGCAAAAGCCAAAGATTGGCAGGAAAAAAAAAAAAACCTTGCTAAGGCTGTTCCCAGTATATTAGTGTTTCCCCCTTTCCGACGGTTTTCTGTCGGTGGGATTCCTTCCCCGACCTGGCGGCCGGTTTGGGGGCGAGCGGTGCCGTGAGCCGTGCTCAGGCCCCGGCTGTGGCTCTGCCGGGAACCTGCTCCGGTTTGCGTTGCCTCTGCAGTGCCTGCAGTCCTCTTAGATYGCTTCGTAAAAGCGTTCAGCACCCCGACCCGGAGCGATCTTGACGTGCCTCTTTGTGCGAACTTGCTAGTTCGTTTGAGCGTTGTGTTACAAGCCGTGCCTCGGAATAGTTTTTTGGTGGTTTATGGGGTTTTTCCTCATTTATATACTCGGGAGTGGCTGGAAAAATAAAATCTTCTGCCTAAATATGTGCAGTGTTTTTTACAGCCTCCTGGCYGGTGTTCAGGGTGGTACCCGAGGCCTGATGGTGCTGGTCCGTATCGCACCGCTGTAGCGCTTGTGTGGAGCGCGGGAGACGCGTTCGGAGCGTGCAGTGCAGYGCAGCGCAGTGCAATCAGCTCTGTTTCAAGGTCAGAGTTTCCTTTCGCTGTCATATTTTTGCTGAAAGGAGAATGGAGCTGAAGACTCAGCTGCCTCGGCTGCAGATGTGCCCCGGAGCACGTGTGCCGTGGCGGGAGCGGTGCCGGCCCTGGCAGCATCCTGGTGGCTTACTGTCCAACGGCAGCGGYGCCCCGCTCCGCTCCGGCCTCCGTCGGGGAGGCGAGTCGGTGCTGAACCAGCGGTCTGAATAAGAAATCATTTTCTCTAAACCTCTGCGGAGTGTTGGTAGGAGCAACGAGGCACGTGCCGGTGGTGGCAGTCCTTCCTTCAGGACCCTTCCTCCGCCTTGGGGCTCCGGCGGCCACCCCACGGGAGAGCGGGAGCTTCCCGGTCAGCCCTGCTCCTGCAGAGAGCAGGCAGCTCTGCAAAGCAGCAGAAAGGCTCTTCCCGAGGAATTCAGACRTTCCTAGAGCGCTGGCTGCCTCTCGACAAGACTGGAAATTAGGGGGGTTCGAAGGAGCGGAGAGAGCGTGTCGGCACCCTCGTTCTCCAGGCAGAAGCCGCCTGGTACCTCGGAGCAGCATCGCGGATCCTTCTAGCGTTATGGGAATGGCTTCTTGCTTTGATGTCCTGTGYGTCATTAGTTTGACACTAGCTGGAATTAACGACCATAAAAATATATTAYGAACGTGGCAGAGATTTCTCTTGACTGCTTCTGATTCCTCGTGTGAGCTCGCTGCTTTTGCCATGCGATTTTGGAAGCAGAAAGTAGGTCACAGCAATGCGTGTGAACATAGAAACAGGCTCTAATCGCAGCATTAAACAAACACGACTGTAATGCTGAAGGGAAATCTTCTATTTTAAGCACTTATTTCCATTATCATTATCTCGTTGTGCAGAGCAAGAGCATGGGGCCTCCAGTGTCCAGGCACCCGCCGCCGGGGTGCGGGAAGCAGATTTGGGAAAATGTTGTCGCTCCTGGATGAAAGCGGTCAAAAAGGACGGTTCTCTGCGTCTAGCGTGAAGCCGGCAGGGAAAGGGCGAGCGTGCCAGGATATGTAGGTCAGAAGAAATGAAGCATTTTGAATCGAAGTAGCAATCATGCAGTAATGGAGTTACTAATATCTTGTGGCTGAACATGAAGCAGGATTATATTAAAATTTTTGGAGTGGCTAGACGCTGTGCATATTTTATACTAGATTGCTAGTACTCTTAGTGGCTTCCTTATTAGCAGCTCTTGGCATCTGTCTGTTTGGGACAAGCGTTGGCTTACAGCCTAGAAATACCTGAAGCAAAGTGGTTGGATTTTTATTAGGAGAAGGGTTAATAAGTGAGTTGATGCCATCTCAATTGCATATTTGCACTTGTGAGAACTGAGTGAAGATAAAGAGAGAAGGTAAGTTTGAAAGCAAATGGATGATAGAATTGGCTATTTTTAGGCAAGCGAAGGTATGAGCAGTAGGGAGGAAAGGACGGTGAACTTATGGTTCCTTGACTCTAAAGACATTCAAGCTAAATCTGTTGGGAAGATGATCTGAGGGGTAAAGCACATGAACTAGTACTTACTGAAAAGCTAATGAAGGAAAATTATTTGTGTGTATAGGAAGACACTTAATAGTATTCTATAATATGGCTGTATCAGGAATCCTTTAAAAGCTCTGGAAAACAGAAGGAATCTAATAAAGAGGAAGCAGGGACTCATAGCTAAAAAGAAATATGAAAACCATTACAGACGAAGATACAAAGTGACTTACAACTGCTGAAGAACATAGAAGGCAAAAAGAAGAGGCTTTTTAAGCAACCTGTGTGTTGACCACATGATGAAGCGCAAGCAGGGTCAGCCTCCGAGCCGTGAGCGGGTGCCCGGGGGACGGGGATGGAGGGGTTGGGGTGAAGGTGGGCAGGCACAGCTCCTGCTCAGGACAGGGAAGGGAAGACGTGAAGGGCTACGAATTTGCATCCTCACTTCAATTCATGAAAAGATATTGAAACAAATGATGAAACAGCCAGTTTATGACCCTCTGGAGTATGGTAGGGTGATGAACAGGACATGTGCTCTGGAAATGGTCCTTCAAGCCACTTTTTTTTGACGAGGAAACAGAAGAAGTAGGTGAGGACAGATAGAGTTTACACCTGCCGCCTTCTACATGACCAGAGTTTCCCAAATTACTTATGAAAAATTTTTAGAGAAGACAGCCAGTTTTGTGTCCTTCTTAGTTGGAAAAATGGCTCCTCGAAAGTACTTGCTGGTGGATCACCTCCAGTAGTTGGCCAAACGCCTCGTGCATGGGGGGCAGAGAGCAGCCTTGCTCGCGGGGCTGCTCTGCTTTGTGACCGCTGCCTTTCAGAAGAGCGGACGTGCAGCGGATACCAAACCAGCGGGGGCTCGGAGTGCTTTTATTCCTTTTGTGGTTGTTCTCTTTTCCGGTCCTGATTACATCCAAAGGAAGGAGTCGGCAGAAGAGCACTGGGAAGCTGTCAGGAGAGCAGGCGGCGGCTGTAGCAGGTCACAACTGCAGCGCACCTCGGCACGGAAGAGCGAAGGCCGTGCCGTAGCGGGAGCGCTAGGTGTGAGGAGCTGGAGTTATTCTGCTCCAGTTGCTTTTGATGATAACTCAGCTGGATAGCTCTGTCCAGCTTTTGTCGGGCAGACGAACCGAAGAGAGTCTAGGGACACCGCAAATGCGATGTTCAGCAGACTCATGAAAAAAGTTGAAATCTGATTTTTGTTTAGTCTTGGAGGAGAAGTGTAAAATGCTGTTGGTGAAAAGGTTGGTAATTGGGTAGTCTTTGCCGTCTTGTATGGGAATAGGATAAGAAGAAACAGGAATGGCTGAAGTTAAAGATTAAGAAACACTTTGTGTCAAATGAGATATTTGGAGTCTTTTTTTTTTTTAGTGGTAGTTTGGGTGAATGTGATCTGGTCTCAGTGCGGAAGGGTAGGGTTGGAGTTGCTCAACGCAAATTACCAAGTCATCGCCTGATGTTATGTAAGCATTACTTGCTTTAAAATTTTATTGGCTTTTCCTACTTCAGCCATCTTTTAAACGCCTTCCGTAGATGGTGGATTTCCTTGGGGAGGTGCGGGGGGAGTACTGTGCTTTGAAAGCTCCAGCCCTGCTCGCTGAACGGCAAGAAACTCCTGGCCTAGCTGCTCTTCTGTGTCTGCTGTGCAAAGCCCTCTTAGCAGCGAGCCTCGGTCGAGGCTGCGGTAAGGTCACAGCCCTGAGATCTGTCACGTGTCCTTAGGGCCAGCCCATCACCTCGACTGGACTGGGCTGATGCCCCAGAGTGGTCCTCTGGTCCTGATCTCCACGTAGTCGGTGTCTACCTGCAAGGTGGCCCCACAAAAAACGTCTCTGGGTCAGGACTTGGCCTTTGTCCCTTCTGAGCCATGGACACGTTCCGTTAAACCTGCGGTAGCTTCCCAGTATGTGCCTAAATGAGAGGGGTGGCACCTTCCCAGCTCTAGGAGATGAGACCTTTTCCTTGAGCACCTAAGGCCATTTCTTTTATTCCATGGGCAATCCAGAAATAAACATCCTTCTGGACCCCGAGGAGTCTAGCGTCTCTCTTTGGTGCTGTTTCTAGTCCTTCCCCACCCACATCCCCAAAGGTCTCCTTCTGTTTAGGAGACTTGGGTTGCCCCAGAGGAGAAGGGCCCGACAACCAAAGCTCTGGCACCCCGGCAGAGCTGCAGTTCAGGCCTTTGTGTCCACGCTAGAAAGGCTCGAGCACTTCAGCTCGGCACCGACTGAGCTGAATGAATCTTCAGGCTGCTCCTTGCATCTTGTTCTGCCCTTCTGCTCTTCCTGCAGGCTTCTGCTCTAAGGTACCGTTCAGGTTTTTTGACCCTTGCTTCCCCCGGAGCAGGGGGCATCTTCTGCAAACGTGCAGCTGCTGTGCTCCGGAGACTGCTGTTGCAGCCTCTCCCCCTGCCCCACGGAGTGAAGCTGTGAGTGCACGTTTGAGCTGGAATATCGGGTGTTCCCCGAACCAGTATGAAGCTGTTCAAATTTGCCAGCAGTCCTTTTGGAGGAAGGAGCTTCCTCTTGATCAGAACGAGGAGTGACGGCGCTCTGGGTAGCGGCTCRCGGCTGCAGACTGCAGCGTCCCCGGCTCTGTGCTGATCCGTAGGGGACCCGCTCCCGTTCGGTGTAACACTGGCACAGCCGGCCGCGGTCTCCCGCAAAAGCCCTCGGAGGCGTCCTTACTGGAGCATCACCCCGCGCGCTCAGCTTCCACCCCTTGGGAAGGCAGAAGAATCTTGTGGGACAACAAAAAACATAGTGTGATATTTTATGGAAGGGGCAGGGGATATTTTTAAGCAAAACTTTTCCCTTTATGCCTTTTATGCCCGTCAGGAGCCAGCAAAATTTGCACATACTTTCGCAAGGGCTCTCCAGTTTTGAGGCTGGCTCCAAGGCCAGGGAATTGGGAATACTTTAACTGACTCAACCTTGGGATTATCTGGGGGGGGAGAGGTTCTCTAAGGGGAGATGTTCTGTTTTAAAATCTCTGCATCTTATGTCGCCTGTTAACCAGGTTGCTATTTTCTACATCAATTTGGTTTGAACTATTCACTGCCAAGGAGATGAAAAAAAAAACAACCCTCAGCTTTACGAAAGAATCTTGAGTGAAACAAAAAAGACTGTTTTAGTTGCATTACTTAGCCCTCCAAAATCTCATTAAAAACAAAAACCAAGAATAGCAAAAAGAAAAATATTCTATCGTGTTTCAAGCTTTAAAACGCCTGGTAACATGGGTGGTGGCCCTGTAATCCTCCTCCTCTTTCAAAAAACAAGGGTGTCGTTCTCTTAATTAGCTTAGCAGATACCTACTTGGAATAACACTTTATGGGGGAAAGAAATAGAGCTATTTTGTTTATCTGTGCCTATGACAACACCGTGGAAATAAACCTTTCTAAAGTGTCTTTTGTATAAAAATAGGTCTTCAAGTGCCTTCATTATTTAAAAAAAAATAAATAAAAATCTGCGTATGGGAAACCAGCTGGTTTCTCATGAGCCAGGTATCCTGCTCATACGCAAACCAGCCCAGAAACGGCTGTTTGGATGTTCAGCTCAGCGTTAACTGCTTGTTTTTTACCTTCCAGCATTAGAGATTGAGCTGGGTCTGTGCGATCCCTTTCCAATTTTCCAGGTGCCGCGTTTAGCAGCGCCTGCTTTCTCTCATCTTGAGGCTGACTGGGGGCAAAAAAAATAATGCTGCTCGGCTGCAGAGAGTGGAGGCTTTTGGTTTGGGTGGATTCTTTTCCCCCCTCCAGTTTTTAGGTTGGGCACGCAATAAAATGCGGTCGTTGCAGTGAATTGCGTGCACGTCTGCGGTCCGGAGGTGAGTGTCGGTTGTGTAGCTCATGGGCACGTCTGGATCTGCTGGACTGCGAGCCGAATGGGATTTTAGATGGAGCAAGCTAGAAGGAAATATCCGCTGTCCTATGCTGCAGTCCGGAGTGCTGTCAGTGAGCTGCAAGACTTCTCTCGCCCCATCCGAAATGCGGTAACAAGCCGCTCGCTGCGTGAGCACCCAGCGCTCCCAGCCGGAGAGGGGAGCAGGAGAAGAGGCGTTGCGGTGGGACAGCCCGGCTGGAGGGTGCGCTTTGCTTGGGGGCTCTCTGCTCCTTGCTCTCTATTTGCAGCAGTCACAGTTGAAGGAGCATCTCTTGTGGGGAGAACAGGGAAAGAAGAAAGGTGTGCAACAATCTTTAAGAATTACAGCAATTTTTTTCTTGTTCATTATTTAGGGAGGGAAAAAAAAGAACTAGAAACTTGTGTTGAACTTCAGTGACTGACTTTGCACCCGAAGTTCAGGAAATGCTGGTTCTGACAGTCACGTGTGCTGAGGGTTTTTAGCGTTCTAGATCATATAACAGCGCGGAACCTCAGGAGAAGAAGAGCAATCCAATGTTCCTTGAATTCCCAGCACCATCTGGAATTCCCTGCAGCTTCCTGCAGACCTTTAGTATGTTCCTGATCATCTTTTTCCTGTCCAGCTCAATGGCGGGTTTCAATTTGCTTTGCATGGCAAGAGAGTCGCTTTTACACTAATCCCGGGCAGATTTGATTTGAGCACTAGTCCTGGTAGTTTGGCCTTTGTCTTCTGCAAGGACAGAAATCTTTTCCTCCAGGAGCAGCAGCTGAATTCCCTGCCGGGCTTGGCCGGCCGGGAGGGACCCCGGGAGGGCTCTCGTCCCACCCCTCCTCTCAAAGCCGGGAAACTGGAGCCGTTGCTCAGCGCTGTGTCCGGCCGCCTCCAAGGATGGAGACTCCACAGCCTCTCTGGGCAACCTGTCTCTGCGGAAAAATCTTTAGAGCGTGCATGAATGCAACTGCTTTTAGGGTTTTTTTATGCTTTTTTGTTCTTGGTTTAAAGCTCTAAGACGGAGTTTAATGTGATTTATAAATACAGAGACTTGTCGCAAGCTTAACCTGTTTTATTACAACTTTAAACGTGAGCTTCCATCCGTGGTATCAAACTTCTTCCATACAATTTCACTATCTGATCTTAGTTTTAATTAAGGGAAGGCCACTGCCTTCATTGTTGTTGTTGTTGTTGTTGTTGTTGCTTTTTCGTGCTCATCAACTGAACGGTCCCTCTGAAACTCTTTTTTGTCCCGTAAATGCAATGTTTGAAAGCAATTGCCCGTTACCGTCGTACGCCGGTCGGTGTTATAGCGGGACCGCGACGCAGAGCCTGCCGGGGGTGCGAGACCGGACGGGTCTCCTGGTTTAGAGTCCGCTCTTCTGCTATTTTAGGCAATCGTTTCCTAAATCTCTGTAATGCTGTAATCGGCCTTCGTCCAGCCGTGATACCAGTGACCCCGATGGGCTTGTCGCCAGTTTGTGTTCGGGAGCCCGGCGGCGGTGTGCCGCGACGCAAGCGCGGGGTGCTGCGGCTTTTCCTTCCCCTCCCCTGTTCACGGGCTTTTCTTTTCTTCTTCACCAAAAGATAAAACCCTTCAGGGACAGGGGTAAGTAGACTTAAAACCGCTCCCTGTGCGACGGTACCCGTGTGCTCGCTGGCACTCTGGGAGGCCTCGGTGAATTTGGTCAAATATTCCTGCTTTCCCAAGCCGGGGCTCCGTTATGGTGTGATAGTTTTTCATTCCAGGCTGAGACCTGAGAAGAAGAAATCGTTCAGACTCGGTGTATAAATCGAGCAGTTCACAGCGTCCTCGCTCTTCCCTCGAATTGCCGCACCGTAGGTAAAGGGACCGAACCCCGAACGATGAACCCACCTTCGCGCCGTCTCCGCAGCGAGCACGAGCTGAGGAACGGGCTTCGCCGCCGGCTGCGGCCTCTGCAGCCCCTTCCCGCTAGTTTTCTTTTTCTTACCGCTGCATATTATAAAGGATCTTAATTCTGAGGGCAGAGATTGGTTTCCTTTTAAAAAAAAAAAAAGGACATCAGCTCAAGTTATAGCTCTTTCCTCGCTTTGCCCTGGTACTTCGGCGTCTCGCCATGGGTGGGAGACGGGCAGCGAGGCTGGAGCTCGTAACTGCAAATCACACAGCCACAGGGAGTTACTAGCTGCGATTTTAACCTTTTTAACCTTTTTTTTTGGACATAAAAATCTTGCATTTAAAAACGACAAGCCAGCTTTGTTCTCAAATTGCAATAACTTCTCAGTGGTAGTGTAGCAGCCTCCGACGTGTTTGAGGCTGGTGGCCCTGGTCAAAACCAGGTAATTTCCTATAGTGTCAAGCTAAGCATTTATCGCAGTCTGTCTGCTGCTGTAAAAACTTCCCGGTTGCCCTTCTGGAGCCCATGTTCTTTTCTGAGCAAAAGGATGCAATTCCCCCCGCCCCTCCATCTGGAATAAAAACTAACGCATTTGGCTGCTTTCCCCTGGATAAATTCTTTTCTTGCAAGACCGCCAGCTTGGTGCGGTTGTGCATGTGGGTGGGTGGGCTTGTGCATTTTATTTTATTTTTTAATTTAATTTAATTTTTTTTAAAGGAAAAACTTCTTTTAGTCTCAAGCTCTTATCCTCCCTGGGAATGCAAGAACTTCTTTAGATAGCTTTTTACATGCTCTTCCCCACAGTTGTCCCTCTACGTTTACCCCTTGGATCTGGGGTATTAGGAGCTGCTACGTGTCTGACTGCGGCGGGTCTGTACCGCTCGCTCACGGTGGCTCGGGGCCCCTCGTGCTGTTGTCTCGTGCGGTTCGGTTATTGCGTTTCGCTGCGGCTATTCCGTGCTGAGCGGCTCCGGTGCGGCGCCCCGGCACGTGAAACCGCAGCGCTGCCGTAGCAGCTGTGCGGCCGCGTAGGGCACGAGGGTACGTGCTCCCCAACCAACCTCCGCCTTCGCACGGCGCTTGCCGGAGATGCTCTCCAAAGCAGAAGCCCACCGTGCGCTGCGGAGGTGGCGTGGAGCTCCTTTCCTCGGAGGGCGCCGAGAGCTCCTTGCCGGGCATGGAGTGGTCTGCCAACGCCAGCCGGACTATCGGTCCTAAGTGATTTCGGCAGGGCAAACTTTGCACCCGTTTAAGATACTGAACCACCACAGTCGTCTTGGCCAAGTTAGCTTCAGGTTGCTCAGCTATAGGAGTGAAGCTCTTAAGCTCTTCTTTCTTCTGTTTGCTTGGCCTGCTGCTGGCATGGGCATCTCATGGCTATGGACTCACTAATTTGGAAGATCCTTAACCTCTAGCTGCAGATGTGGTCAGTAACCTATAAAGATCAGGCTCTCCTGCCGTGGAAAGGCTTTTTCGTGGTAATCCTCCGCTGAAAGAGCGCTCCTTGCCGCAAGTGCCCTGCCGGGAGCGTTGTTGCTGGAGGTGCCCTCCTGCCTGGACTAGCCTTTGACCTGGCGGAGGTGACCGTGGAGGATGAAGCCAGCAAGCCGGCGCTGCCGGCAGCCCTCCGCAACGCTCGCGCCCTTGCGTCGGCGCGTGGAAAGCGCCGCTTGCCTGCGATCCCTGTTGACCCCTTCAGGAGCAGGTTGGCTTTCTAAGTATGGTATTTATGGTGTTTTTTTCTTTAAACTAGACTTTGCGTTGGTTTATGTTATCAAGAGGCCCAACTGGATTTTCGGCTGTCCGCAAGGTTTAATGCTTAGAAGCGCTGCTTTACGGGTGTGTAGGATCCATCAGATTTATATTTGTGTTGGGTGTACGATCTGATTGTGACCCTGTTGTGACCCTCACTTGCTTTCATGCTCTTTCCTTGCAAGACATAATAGCGATGTGACCAACGTAGGTTTGGCTTGAACGCTCAAGAGTTCGGTGTGCTTGGAAGCCGGTGAGCCTGAACGTGGGTCTGATCCGAAACTTAAAGTCATCTTTGAGGGAGTTCACGCCAAACTTTCCTGACTTCTCCCAGGCCTCTTCCGCACCCGGATCCGAGCGCTTGCTCTCTCCTGCGTTTTGCCTTTTCAAGCGTTTTAGAGGCAATTGAACGACAGGTTTCTGCCCGGAGGAATTTACAGCAGAACTTACTCGAATCCCCCGCTGTTCTGCAACGCGAATAATTGTAAACAGTAACGGCTCTTGACGTATATAATGACGCTCCRTCTTCGAAGTGTTTTGCAAATCTGAACGATCGCTGTCTACCTGAATAAAACGGAGACGGTTAAGCTGTCAGCCTCGAAGCAGCCCGCAGGCTGGGGCTAAGCAGCGCTGCCTGCCCTCGTGTCGCTGCCGCGTGCGAGGGGGTTATTGCCTTCGGGTCCCCTTTCCCCGCTTTCTTCTGCGCGCGTGGGTGTTCCTGAATATCCGCATGCAGAACGCCCAGCGGCCTGAAAGCTCGGCCTGGGGAGCTTGTGTATCCCCCTTGCTGAAGTCGACCGTGTCAAACTTAGTCATTTAGCAGAATAATAGCTAAAAGCCGCTGGCAGGAAGTCGGCGTACCCTTGCCAAATCCGACGCGCTTTGGATGCTCGGAGCATCTGCGGGATGCTATGGCGGGAGCGGGGAATCGCCCCACTGATGGTCACAAATGGAGGTTGTTCAAAGCAGATCCTCACTGCTTTCTTTGGTATTTATGCAGAAATAAAGTAGTAAAGGATCTTGTATTTACTGGAATTATACTTCGAATTCCCATTCTCTGGTCATCCAAGCGCACATAAAAGTGAAAAATAAAATTAGATCAGTGCATTAATAGGAACTCTTCTGCAGTYGTGAACTGCTGGTAAAGCACAACGCTGTTTCCCGTAGTTATTGCCCCGTGGTGTTGGTGCGTCGATGCCCAGGCGGCGGCTGACGGGCAGCGTTGGTCATAGCTTGCTTTCCCGGGGGTTCCCGTCCCGCGGGAGCAGCCAGGCAGGTTTCCGCTGCCTCRCGCTCTCCTCTGGGATGCCTGGGTCCAAGGACCTCTGCCGGAGCGGTCGTGTGTGTCCTTTGCCTTGTTTCCGCTTTGAGATCCGGTTCTTTTCCACCCAGCTTATATACCAGCATTGTATTAATAATAATAATAATATTATTATTATTATTATTTTGTTCCTTCTGCGTGTTAACATTGTCTCTGCTTTCGGTAACCACAGTTTTGCGCTGAATTAAGGGTCTCTTCAGGGATATCTCTTGATACAGCTCAGGAAAGGAAATTGATACTGCGTAATCTTGCAAGTGGGGTTAGTAGCCTAAATAAAGGTTAAAAAAAAAAGTATTAAAGGTATAAAGAGACTGGTAAAAGAGTTGAATATTCTGTTGGGGGATAAGAGAAGGCGTTTGTATTTATTATTTCTCTCTGGAAGAAACTGGAAGCCAATTTGAAAGCCTGATGTTATTGATATAGGAGTTGGTGGGTTCAGACCCCCTTAAAACTGAAAACCCAGCTGCAAACCCCCGAGACGGGGGCTTGCGTTGAACCTTCTTGCTGCACTTGTCGCGCTTGGAAACCTCAGGGCTTGTATTTTTGTTTGTCCTACAACTACGGGACCTAGAAGTTTCTTTGCCCCAAAGCTGAAATCACGGTGCTTTTTACCCTTGCTGTTAAGGCTGCGGAAGAGCCGCTGCGGCGCAGCCAGCGCCGAGCGCTCGGGGCTCCTCGTCTCCGTGCGGTGGCTTCTGATGGGGGCCAGCAAAACACGAGGAACGTCTTCCTTGCTGGAATACGAACCGTCAGGCTTAGGTTTAGAGAAGTGGCTTTACTGTAAACTGGGGGAAGGTTAGGTTAAACGTGAAACAGAGATGCATAAAGAAAGGCCCTGGAGGTATTCGGTGAGCGGTCGTTCACTTAAAGGATTTGGAATTTATCTTCCCTGTAAAATAGAGGTAGAAAAAAACTTGTGGTGGGTGTTGCGTGCCTGTGACGGTAACAATCGTAAACACAGTCGGACCCAGGGCCCAGAAAGGGGGGGACGGGGCTCTGCCTCCCCGTCCCACCTCCGGGCCCGGCTGAGCAAGCTGTGGTTGGCATTTCCGTGCCGGAAGTCTTGGAAGCTGTGGTCGCCCCCAGCAGCTCCGGTTCCCAGCGTGCGAGCTGCCGGCATGAGCTGTCCAACCCTCGGAAACAGGGCAGCCCCGGCATGTGTGAATCCTCCRCTCTGGGTCCTACATGTGTATCAAGATGCTGGAATTCCAGTTACTGTTCCTTATATTTAAGGATTTGGATTAGAACAGGAGAAAATGAAATGTTCTTGATCTCTAGCGTGGCTAACGATTCCTGTGCTCTATTGCCTTTTGAATGACATACCATACGGTAATAAACTGTACATGTTTTAGCTTAATGCCTCACTTTTGACTGTGTCTTTTTTTCCCTTTAATTTCAGTATTCCCAGGAGAAATCATGGATCAAAGCCTATCTTATGAAGAATTTTTTGATCGCAGCGACACCTGTACATTGGATGACAGAGACCTGTGCTTTGCTTCGCAGCAGGTGTTCAAGCCCATGGAGATGGCTGGTATGACTCAATAAATCTTAACGTTGTCGCATCAGTTATTTTGACAGTTTTGTAGCATGGCAAAGTCCTGGCATCTGTCCCTAGGGGTGGCTTGGTTCTCGTGCCATGTACTCGTGCTGATGGTCTTTCAGCTGTGGTGCTCCACTTGCCTAAAAACACGTAACRCCTTGACACCAGAGGGTTAACGTCGCACCTCAAGCTCCTAACTCCTCCGGGAACGTAGTCTAGCTAGTTAAAATTGGAGTTGCTAGTCGAGGGTTTTACAGCATTTAGAGTGCGGGTGAACAGATTTCCCTTTGACTCCCTTTCCCTTCTCGCAGGGGTCGTTTTGGTTGTCTCCTGCAGTTTAACCGCTCCCAGGTGCTGCAGCTTTCCGTGCAGACCTAGCCCGAATTGTTTACAGCCGAAAACTAGTCTTCCCCAGGCTCTCAGAAATGCTAGTTCCAGCTGTCGCATTGCTGTGTCTGCAATGCAGCTCCGTCTGTTCCAGAAAGCAGTCCCGTATAGCTGCTGGCTCCCTTGAGAATTAGATGAACCTTGTGTAACCTGCATGTAGGTACCTGCAAAAAGATACCTTTTCACCCAACAAGAGTCTTCGGTATTGAGAAAACTGATAGGAAATATTTGCTAGCTCTTGAGAATGTGAGAAATATATGTGCTGCCCAGATTGTACCGGGAAAGAGGACTGGGAAAGATCTTAGCTGAAACAGGRTGAAACTTGGKTTTTATTTTATTTTTTTCCTTTTCCCTAGCATTGTAGACTTGCTTACTAAATTACTTTCTTGCTCTCTGAATCTCATTTACAAAGAGGTTCTGTGAAGAAACTGTATACTGTCACGACGGTAAGGAATGATTAATGGAACAAAAGAAACGCTGCTTCCAGAAATGCGGCTTTTTTCCCCCATTGTTCTGYTAGATGAAAGAATGGGGTGATGATGCAGTTGTGCTCAATAGCCAGATGACAAACTAGCCTATTAGGAGCAATTTATATACCTAAGGCTTTACCCAGTATTCTCTTGGCCTGAATGAAGTGAGTCTGGGGATTATCTATTGCATAAAAACACGTTTCTCGAGGTTTCGTGCCCTTAGAGTGCCTTGTGCGTGCGTACGCATATAAGATGCAGTGTCTGCTTCAGTCGGGAAGTGTCCCTTGATACCGCTCTTCCTGGCGCTGTGCAAACACGAGCTGCTCTTCAGAGATTAGYAGGTGCGTGTAGCTGAGCAGAGGGATCAGAGAGGCTAGACAAGCTTTAAGAACTTGTCAGCAGAAGCAGAAAAACGTGACCGGCAGGCTCGTATAGGGGTTTGTTACATTTATTYGCGCTCCTTGGAAAACAGTAGCATAATTTCCTTTTCCAGGAGCGATTCTCTGGTCAGCTCTGTTAGGAGTCTCCCAGCTGGCATTGCTGTAATTCCTCGTTCCTCGGGCAGGACCACAGTAAAGGCCAGCTCAGTTTAGTTTCCGAAATATTCTGCGATTGCTGTGAGCAGGTTAAAAAGAGCGCATGGGAGCCTGCTCTGCTGTGGACTTCGTTATATATTAAAAACGCTGAGTTAGGAGCTGGCAGTGGGATCCAACGCTGTAAAACTGACAGTTAGGACCTTAATCTTGTATATATTTTACATGCTACCTATGATTAAAAGACTTGTTTAAAAGATGTTACTGTAATATAGAGTGAATATAACTCAAACACTAGCTGATTGCTGCAAGCTTTAAAAGTGCCGTAAGGCKCTCAGCCAAAAGCGTGCCGTGATTCACTGCTGTAAGCGCAGGTAAGTCGCTGAGCAGGAGGAGGTGCTGCTCTAAGTGATCTAAAGTAACATGCTCTTAGTAGTCCACAATCGCCGGCAAACTCGAGCTATGTAYGAACAGCAGAGGATACGAGTGTCTGCGGAAGCAAGCTGAAGAGAAATTAATTTTCATAAACGTTTTGTCAGTCTTATCTCCGGCTTTCTGGAAACAATATTCTCCGATTCCTGACATTTGTCTGGCTTCATAATGTCCTTACCAAGCTGTAAGTTTTGACACGGAGGAGAATTGTCTCAGGGCTCGTTTAATGCAAGCGCTGATAACTTACTAAATTGGCAATAACTCCCTCTACCCCCCATTCCTCCCTCTGTCGCAGAGACAGAGTTTAGTCTGCGTCTCCCATTTCTGCCCAGTCATCTAACTGCTGGACGCAGAGGAAAGCCCGTCAGCATCTCTTTCGGGTTTTTTAACCTGTTCCAGTCATAACGCTATTGTTTTAGTTGAATCGAAGAAAAGTCAGTTATTTGGTCATGGTTATATTGTTTGAAGCAGCTTGGAATTAAAAATTTCTTAAGTTTACGCTGAAGCGGGACGTTGTCTTAGCGTTTCAGGCAGTCTGGTAGACTTGTAAAGGAATTCCTGGAGCTCCCCTGATCCCGACGTTCCGGAGCCCAGAGTGTGAGTAAACGCGGGAGGTTTTGCTGTCTTCCCCTCAAGTAGTATGCTTGATATAAATACGAGTAAAAGATTCGAACTGAATCCCTTTTAATTGTGCTTAACCCGAAGAAATCTATGCAATGCTTGGAAATCGGTGCGTGCCAGCCGTTTCAGGAATTYAGCGTTCCTCGACTCCTGGATAATATAACACGTGAGACACAACCGTGAGAAAGGTCCCTTGTCTGCAGGAGGTGGCTTGGGTCAAAGCCCCTCGCTGGCCGGTTGTCGCTGCCCAGAGAAGGGTGCCACGTGCCCCTGGCACCAGCGAGCAAGATACGGTGGCAATCGCCGATCCTCAGACCGAGGCAGGGTGTGTGAACCAGAGGAGCGTTCGTTCCGGAGGGGAATGTCGTGTGGCGTTCCCTTTGCGGTGTCCGTCCTTGAATGTTTTGAGGTAGAGTGAGCAACTCCTGGCTGGCTCTTCCTTTGCTCRGTTTGTGCCCTCAGCGAGCTCATCTGCTGGCTGCTCTGGCTCGCGGCGGTTTGGTTAAATAACCCAACTCGTGAAACACGGCGTGGTGCCTCCCTCCGCTTGGTCTGAATGACCGTGCCGATTACTGAGGGGCCAGGAGAGGTGGGCACACARAACGTCAAGTTTGCTGCAAAGGGCTTTGCTCTTGCTGAATTCTCCCTGCTGAAGCGTTGTCTTTTGGAGATGGCGTAGACATATCCGTTTAAAAACACAGACAAAAAGCCAAACAAAGCTAACAGAGRTTATACCAACCCAAGCTGACCCTGGACAACTTGCAAACGTGGCCCGAAGTCCTGACAGCCYAACCAGTATGTCTGGCCTGGAACTAAGGGCGAAGGCTGCTCATTTGCTGGAGACACTGAGAACCATGTCACTTCTCACTCTGGCTTATAAATCGGTTTTATGTAATATAATACTGTTATATGCTTATTTATTTATTTATATATATTTATTTATTTAGAGAGAGTATGTATGTGTACACATACACATATGTATATGCACATACATATACACATACACTATAAAATTTATCTATTCTCTATAATATATATTATATRTATAATAAAATAATATAAAATAAGGTACTAGATGTAATACTGGCCTAGCAGTCGGAGTATGCTGGTGTACTGCTCTCAGGGAAGGGCTCAGTTTGCCGTACGGGCTGTCGTGGTGTTGCYGAGTTAACTGAGTGCAGTTCAGCCGTTGTTCCAGACCCAGGTTGGCTGTACGTGTCCATCAGTTCAGAAATTGGTGCTCCTTCATGGAGGGAAGGAGACGGGGCATACAGCAGTCATAATCTAAATTTTAGTCAGTTTTGCCTGCTAAGCAGGTTGAGCAACCATGTTTCTGTTGGGCATAAAGTCTAAATTTGAAGGCATTTGCCCTTGACAAATAATCTTGAAAGCAGCCTTCCCTCCAGAGTCCCTCATTCTGCTGTTGCTGCTTCTGGAGCAGTGATGGTGTCAGGCGTATCTTCATCTCTGTTGTTTTTTAAATAATCTTGCTCTGCGCCACTCTTCCTCCCATGTTACTAAACACAGACCTTGTTCTTGTCGTCCCTCAGACCCCTTCAGCATGCACAGAGGAGAGAACCTGCCCGATCTGTCGTTTCCTACTGACATGCAGCATGTGCCGATGTTCGCGGACCACGTCGGAGTTTCCAGGGACATCCATGGTGAGTTCCTCCGCAGCATGTGTCCCTGGTGTTCAATCTTCAGTATTTTCTCTATTGACTTTCAGGTCACGTACTGAAAACTCTTAAGCTGATAAATGSACAGACTATAGATTCTCTTCACATGATACTTTTATGCCTAAAGACGTTGAATAGCTACTTCCAGGAAGGTTTTTTTTTAAAGTATACTTAAATAGAGGGAGATAGGACATCCAGAAAAGTTGAACCGAAGCTGGAGTTACAGGTGGCTCTTGTCTTTATGGCTAGAAACCAAATACACATGAACTTTTTCCACAAAGTGGTCTTCAGCATTTGGACTATTTCAGCTGATGAGGTTATCAAACAAGAATTCATGGGAGAAGACTGAGAAGCAGAAGGGAAATAWTTTGCCTGTGTTTACTCTCTTATACCTTGTTACTAATTACACTGTGCACTGTATGTAATTTTTGAAGGTAAACTAATTGAGAGATTTACTTGCAAACTTTATGTAGACTGTTTGTGAGCAGAACAGAATAGTTAATTTTCCAAGTCTTTAAATTTTGGAGAGGAGTCTTTAAGGCTAGCAAGGTGACTGACAAATGGCCTCTTATTTCATTAGCACCACATGCGTCTATGATGGTACCTGATCAACCTTTCCTGGGGTCCCCATATTCTCCTGCAGAAGTTCTAGATCCATCAGCCTTTATTGGCCTGGATTCAGCTGCAGCATATCTGCAAGACACAGCAGGTGAGAAACAGGTGTTTTGTTACTGCTCTCCTATTTACTAGTTGGGTTCAAAGGATATGCAGATGGAAAATCTTGATGTACTAGTCCTAAAGAACCGTTGCGGGGAGGGGTTATTACATAAAATGAGTCAAGATTAGAAAGTATCCCATTGGAAACAACAATTTTTAATCAGTGTGAATTTTCTGAAAGGAGAAAATGGAGATGAATAGGAGATGAATATGCTATTGAGCAAAGACCCTGCTCTGTTGGGTCCTGGGGTTAGTGCTGGTTACAGCTCTTCTCTGATGGAAGCTTTTACCAATAATAATCACATAAGAACGTGTTCTGGTGCCATTCTGACAGTGATAAGTTAGTTACTCAAGAATGAAGTCACAAAACAGCGGAGTCAATACCTTGAGCAAAGATGCGCTGGAAAAATGCAGCAGTCTTAGTCTGAGTGGCAGGACTAACTGTGTGCGTTTTCCATAGTGCCTGAAGAACACTGGATGGGAGCTCAGCATGCTGCAGAAGGACCAGATGCCGCTTTCTTTGTTGAGCCACCAGGTAAAAATAGTTCTGACTTGATCTGCAGGAGCTGTTTCTGGAGACCTTCTGAACACCAGAAGCAGATTCTGTCCTTGTCTCCCTTTTCAAGAAACAAAAGGCACTATCGGAGTGATCTGGAACCTGATCAAGAACAATCATTCTTTCTGGTTCTCAAATCAGTTTCCCATAGAAATGTGTGTTTTAGAGATATGTTACTTAGAGCATTAATTAAACATCAAGTGTGTGTTAAGAGGTGGGAGGAATATGTATCGRCTGTTTACTTCTAATTAAGGATAACAGGTTTAATGATGACTCTGTCAGTATTATCAGGATATCTCAAAATAGCAAATTTCTCCAAATAAAATAGCCATATATCCTAGTCATGACAGCTGTATGCAGTTCCAAGCCCAACCATCAGCAGATATTAGTGGCATGCTCTTTTGGGGACATATCTTGTAGCCTGGGCTTTAACCCGCTGAAAACCTGCCCTTTCATGGATTTGGGGGAGTGAAGTTTGCAGATGTAGAGGTGTGCAAAAAAGCTTTGTTCAGCAACAAGCTTTATGGATCCCAGATTGCATTTCCATTCTGTGTATTCTTTTGTACCAGTGAAGGTACTGTAAATTCCAGTTGGGATGTGTGCTCAGGCGTTCCTTGACACTAAAATAATAAATGACAGGAATGGATTTACTCTTGAAAAGGAGCTCTGTAAAACTAGAGCTTTCTTACGCTCAGAGCTTCCAGTCTTTGTACACATTGAGAGACAAATCTGCTGATTTCAGTGATAAGTCACATCACTCATGTTTACCCTTTTTTAGGGTCAGTGCTGCTGAGGGAACCAACAAACATAATTTTGGCTCATGCATAATCAACAGAATTTTAAATTAAATTCTAATTACAAAGCTGTGTACACTGTCCAATTATCTTTAAACGCTGGTAACAATTACATCTTTTGAAGCTTCACTAAGGTCATAATTATGTTGCAGTTGCATGTGTGTTATGATATTTGATTCACAATGGTATCGTTATTCCTGATCTTGATGAACAAGCCAGGAAGATATGAGTTTAACGCAGGTCTGAGGTAGGAACTGGTTCTGGAGCTGGTGCCTCTAACCAGAGCTCAGGGTGGAACTGTGATGCTTCGCAACTAAGTGTTCTTCAACTTTGTTACGGCAATTGCTTTGCTCGGAATACAAGTGTTGTCTTGGGTCTCGCACAAATTCATTTTCTGAAAATTGATAATATCAGCAGATTCTGGTTTTTGTCCTGCCTACCTGGGATGCGAATGTGGGGGAGCTTTCTCACCAGGGTTGCTGCTGTGGTCACCGTAGACAGCAGCACCTGGAGAGGGYGATTCGCATCTTGGCTACTCCGGAGGATAAAGCTATTTGCTAAAGGTCTTTCCATGTGCTTAATCAAACTTCTGTTTGTACGCCCAGCGCCCTCCACGGTGACTGAAGCAAAAAAGCCGTATTTGCCGGAAAGCCCTGCAGCGGTGGCTCCTGCTTTCGATCCTACTGCGCTAATAGCATCCCCAGGAGAGGCTGAAACTGCTGATGCACCGCAGGGTGCAGCATCAGGTAAAGTTGCCCTTGTCTACAGATCATTGCTGGTCTTAGCCCCTTCGTGAGCCAGTGGCAGTGGTGGAAGGACATGGGATTGTCTCCTCTGGGAAAGCACAGCAAGGTATTAACACGCTTCATCCTGAGGTTCGTCCTAGGTAGATGAATTGCGTGGGTGAGAAATAGCAGGTCTATTACACGTCTCAACTCCTGCGTCGGAGTCCAGAAACTGATTTAATGATTCTTTACTTTCTCAAAATTTCAGCTCTAGAAAATGTTAGGARGTGTCAAGAAACATGGTTATCCTTGTTAATAGATAGTACTCTCCGTTTTTAAAGGTATTTTTATATAGCATGAGACTCGGTACACTTTGCCACCAGTCTCAATCTGTGCAGTTTCTCGATCCTTTAGTCTGATATTTGCCATGATTCACTGTGGRTCAGCCATACTGTTTGTGTATTAATATTCTCTGTCTCTTTACTACCTTTATTCTTCTGTAAAAATCACAATCTTTAAATTTAATTTAGGGGAGGATCATGATACCACTTAAAAAAAAAAGTTAATGCATAATTGATTCTTGTTGTCTTGCAGTGGAATATTCATTTTATCTAAATGGATTCTGAAGTGCTATTTTAAAAGGGACTTTTTCTATTTTTTCCTTTCATTTTTTCAGTTTATTAGATATCTAATTTTGARTTCAGTGTTTTCCATTGTTTGAGATGGGGACACATTTTTAGATGTGACTCATAGTGAGTAGCAATTTTATTTTTTAATGTCTGTTCAATTTTATATTTGAGATGTTCAGGTCACCATGCTGCATTGCACAGAGTATRGATATAGTGCTTGGGGGTGTTGAAACTATAATAGCTGAAGAAGAGAGAAATGTAATGCTTCTGGTTTTTGATAACTCATAAAGATTTCCCTTTAGCTGAAATTTTGGACTAAAACTGACTGAAATGACTCCTTCAAGGGGTTCAGGTCTTACAAAAACATCCGTAACTGAAATGCATAGATATTTGTTTATACTGTGAGCTGACAAATGTAATTTTGAAGTTAACAGCTCAGCTTTTAGTAGATATTATGTACAAAAGTAATGAGGCCAATTTGAAAGAATAAAGGGTAGCTGGTGATTCACTGGGTGGCAATGTCTTTTGTGTTAAGAGTGCCTTTGCTTCTGCTCAAGTTAAAACAGCATCCTGCTCATGAACAGCACAAACGATGTTCATTRAAATAAAGTGCAGATGGCTGTGGGCAGTTTCAGGACCTTTTTCAGCTGTTGGAATATGCAGCTGTGTTCATAAAGGTGACACCCAACTTTTTGGTGTTCTGCTATATAGGGGGAAAAAGTCGTCGTCGTTCCTGCGTGTAACGTGTTGGAACGTGCTGCTCGCGATGGATGCGATAGTTGTGGTCTCTTGCCAGCTTTGTAGCATCAGGTGGTCTTTAAACAATAATAGTGCGTCTTCTGGCTGGTGTGTGTAAGGAGCAGGCGGAGGTCTAATGCTAGCCAAGGACAGAAAACGCGGCATACGAGGCCGCAATAGGAAATGCGCTTGGGTGCGTTGAGGCATGTGTGTCGTGACCACTGAGCACGCTGGCGTAAGAGGGGAAAAGTAAATGCCGCTAAAAGACAAGAGGGGGGGGAAGGCCCTGTCTTCTACATTTATAAGACCACACTGTCAAGTATTTATGTTCTTCTTTGTTGCTGGTGTTGTGCGTTGTGTGTTTCTGTAGCAGATGCTGAGTGTGTTCCTGCCTTGGATGTCATGTCCATGTCTGCAGAAAAAGCTGGGTCCATTCTTACAGGAGATACCGAGCCTCCTCAAGCGGTGGATGCTGGATTTGCCCCTGCAGCAGAAGCCATGCCTCTCCATGCCTTGGATAGCGGCTTTGCTCCTGCGGTGGAAGCAGTACCTCCTAATGCTATTGATGCTGCGTTTGCCCCAGTGGCAGATGCTGGGTTTGCCCCAGCGGCAGATACTAAGTCTCACCGTGGTATGGATTTGGAGTTTGCACCAGCAGCAGCAGATGCAGTGTTTGCCCCACCAGCAGATACTAAGTCTCATCACACTATGGATTTGGAGTTTTCCCCAGCAGCAGATGCAGGTTTTGCCCCAGCAGCAGGTGGTGTGTCTCATCATGCTATGGATTTGGCGTTTGCCCCAGCAGCAGATGCGAAGTTTGCCCCAGCAGCAGATGGTATGTCTCATCATGCTATGGATTTGGAGTTTGCCCCAGCAGCAGAAGCAGAGTTTGCCCCTGCAGCAGATGCTACATCTCACCATGCTATGGATTTGGAGTTTGCCCCAGAAGCAGAGTTTGCCCCTGCAGCAGAAGCCAACCATCTTCACGCTATGGACTCTGGGTTTGCCCCTGTAGCAGAAGGCAAGGCTCTTCCTGCCGTGGATGCTGGGTTTGCCTCTGTGCCAGAAGTGAAGTCTGTCCCTGCAGCTGACAGCCAGGTTGCTGCATTTGAAGAGCTGATGACATCCGAGTCTACTGTGGAGCGAGACAAGTCACCCTTCAACAAACCTCCAGCAGGTGATCAGATGTTTGCAAATCTGCCTGAAAGCTGTGTTCGGGCTTGGAGTACTGTAGTAAATGGTGTGCGAAGGCCGGTATAAGTTGGCACAGCACTAGCAGCAGCGCTCCCGGTAGCACGTAGCGACTGCTACAGAGATGCGCAATCCTAGTAAGGCTGTCAAAACAACTTTTTTTTAAAGAAGTTAAGATGATGATATGCCTTGCACTAAACTTCTTGAGTGGAGCTCGGCTCTGCTGTCAAGATACAGGCAAAGGAATTGCTTCACAAGGATTTTCACTTCTAAAATGTGGAACTAGAATAAGTTAGTGCTTGTTCTTAGGACTTGGCATTCTTTAGAGCTGTGTGTTTTGAGGACAGCCATAGGAGCACTTTAGTGCATCCCTGGTAGCGTTTCCTTTTGTATCGTTATTTTCCCCAATAGACTGAACAAAGCTGCTTATCTGAAAACGGTCTCCGAGTAGACTGATAGGCTTTGGTAATTTTGTGACATTTCCTTGGCATGACTATAACAGTCCATGGGGGAGGCAGGGCACTTGGTTTTTTCCCTTGTGGTGGACAAGGGATTTTCTGCCCTGCGTAGATGTCTCAGAAGAGACTGTCCTTTTTGAGAGGAATGGTCAAAATATAACAGATAGTACTGAGGAGACCCAGAATGTTGATAGATTGCAGAAAGATGTGTAGTAAGAATTTTTTTTCTTTGTTACCTTCTAATACTGTTTCATTTAATGATAGGAATAAACTTCAAAGGAGAGGAGTTTTAACCAAAAAAAAAAAAATCCCTACTAGAATGTAGTAGCTCAAAGACATAGGTGGGAGAAGGAGAAAGTAAATACCAGACACTGGGGGGGGGGATTTGCTTTAGCAAAACACTTAGGCTTTCAGGAGGGGAGGGTTGGCAGAAAGTGATCCTCAAAAGCAGGTTGTCACTGTTACGAAAGTGAGGAAGACCTTTAATTTGTTGTGGAAGAGATGGATTAGGTAAGGAAGTGGTTTTATCTTGCTTAATCTGATCTAAATTAAAAATTATGTGAACTCTTACTTTTGTTCTTTTCACTTTGTTTTCAGAAGCAACTGCAAACACAGAACAAGAGTTGAAGGTCCCAGAAGCTTGTGCTGAGCTTCCCTTAGAGAAAGCCAAAGACATTGACTCATCTCCCAGCCACCATGCAGAGCATCTTCCAGAAAAAGTAGACCATCTTCTAGAACCAGCAGGTGAGAAGTGAGAACTGCAGTAGAATACTGGAGCCAGCACTTCACCATCACCTAATTCCTCCCCACCACCCAAATCATCTTTCTTGCAAACAGTCTCCTCCTGTCCTCATCGAGGACAAAGCAGCCAAGATTTAATTTCAAGGAGGTTATGAGCATGTGCGAATGTCAAGGCTGTGTTTAAGATATGTGGTAGCCTTAACTTTTGAAGTTACCATCATATAAATTGTCTTTGTTTCTTCCTCATCCACAGTTGCATTAATTTATTATGATGTCTGTCACAGCCTTTGTTTATAATATAATTAATTTTATTTAAATTAAAAAAAAATCAAACTGATCTCCAACATAATTATATCTTATGAACTTGTTATATGTAGCTACGAATTTTGTAGTGTGCAAGTTCTTCTAGGAGACGTCTTCTAAGGTGTATTTGAATATTAGATAATAACTAATACGGGATGGCGATTCCAGACTGACAATGGAGTGTATTTTGGATTTGAATTCCAGTGGGAAGCTAGTATGGTCTGAATCCAGTTGACTATAAAGAAGAAAAAAATTCTCGCTCTGTACGTAAGCGCCAAGACAGTCTTGGTTTCGTGTTTTACCTCTACCTTGGCATGTCAGCCAAAATATAAATTGTGAGGAGATAATATTTATCATGGTAGACTACCAAATCTTGTAAACTTCATCCCTGTTTGAAACAAAAACAAAACAGAACAAAAAAGATGACTCTTTCCAAGGGCTTGCTCCTAAAGTACTGGTTACYTGTATTTGTAAGAACTGAAACATTCTTTTTATATTTTCCATATTTCTCTTCAGCTCCAGTAGAAGCAAAAGAAGCCCTGGCACTAGAAAATAAAGAACTCCTTCCAGAAAAAACTGTTACTGCTGCGGATCTTACTGTTACAGAGAAACCAAAGGAGGAGGCTGGACATAACCAYGTCCAACATGCAGAACCCCAGCAAGAAAAAGCCCTGCAAGAGACTACAGGTAGAATATAGATAATACTCGAGTTTTAGAATGGAAATAGCCCCTGGGAACTGTTCACYTTCTCCTCCTGACTGCATTGCCACCTGAGCAAGCAAAAATCTCTTTTGCGCCAAGCAGCTGTGCTGTTCTTTGCGTTCATCACAGTGATTCTGCTCGCACTTTGCCTCTGATTCCTGCCCTCTTAAACACGCTTCCCCCCCCCACCCTTGTTCACAGGACTAAAAGTCCGAATATGGGCGCTGCTATTATTTTATCACTGGGACTGGCTTATCTTTTCTGCTGTAGAATTTAAAACCTCAATATCTTTCTGCTGAAGAACTTAAAACCTCAACATCTTTTTTTTCCATTTACCGCATAGTTTTTTATTTTGGTATTAAAAAGGACCATTAATTCTGATTAAAATATTCTTAGTGAAGACCTCCTTCCAAATTGAGTTGTGTAATTACCAAAGGAAAATGTAATTTTCTTCCTGCTCCACTAACTCAGCCTCTCCAGTGAGCTATTATTGCTTACGTGTCTGACTGGAGGCTGATTTGTGGGCCAGGGCTAACTGACAAGTGACTGATGCTCTCTTTAAAATCAGTGGCCTGTAGCTAAGGCAACTAGTGCTGCATATAACTGAGTACAGCAGATGACTTCTGTTAGGGGGGTTCTGCCTTGCGCTGCTTTGTGGGTGCTGAGGGGAACTTCGCTGTCACACCCCCACCCCCCGTTACGTCCGTCCTCTCTTCCCTAGTCTCATCTTTCCCCTGAACTTCTATTTTCTCRTTTTGGAAAGCTGCCAAAGTAAAAGGATATAAAAAAAAAAGTGCATCTGTTATCTTGTCTTGCTAAGACAAAATGGATCCTTAATGCTTTATAAAAAAGGATAATGTGTCTTTGCAAGAACAATTGCTTTCTGGTGGGGTAAGAGCATGTATCAGAAATAATCTTTAATAACGTCGACTTATTTATTGGCAATACTTTAAATAGGTTCTAAGTGTAAATTTCTATCCCAGCACCACTGAGGTGGATTTAGAGTTAGTGTAGTAGCAGCGCTGAAAGTTCTGCATTTATGATTATTTGGACTGTTTTAGATAGCTAAAATCACTTTTTTTGTTTTGTTTTGTTTTTTTTGTAAGGCAAATAGTTGCTTTGATATTTGAGCAGGCTTCCTGTATTCCAGGTCTACCTACTGCACAAGTAAGGCAAGCTAACAAATCAAGTGAACGCAGGTTTGGCAGAGCAAAACCTGCAGCAGTGCCTATTGCAGATGTGCCAGAGGAACGTCTAATAGGCTTCCCACAACAGAAGAGTCCTCACCCAAAAGTAGACCCCTATTCTGTAGCAGAGCTTGGATGTGTTGCTGGAACATCCCCTCGCACTAGGGTTTCCCATAAAAAGGCAGCCGAGCGGCCATCCAGTGCGCTGTCAGAGTTTGCAGAGAGCTGCAGAGATGTGCCAAGGGAGAGCTGGGATTTGGAAGGTTCTTCAGGCATTGTGAAGAAGAAGAAAAAGAAACCAAAACAAAAGAGAAATCAGCAGCCAAGAACAATGGAGTTCTGGGATGAGGATACTGCAGTCTCCCAAGCTCCTAAAAGTTGTCCATTTGCTGTTGAACTGCAAAAACCAGATGTCCGTACCATCTTGCCTGCTGAAGCTCGCAAAGAGCAGTCAATTGCCTCAGGAAACGGAGCTTCAGCTATGCCAAAGGATGCTAAAATAACAACTGGAAGTCTGATCTTGGATGATCAAAATGCCTTCCCAGTGCCAGCACCCACACAGCAGGCCCAAAAAACTGACGCGCAGATTGAATCTGTGTTGGATGCAAAAAATGGAGGCTTCGTGAAAACAGAGGAAATGAGAGATGGCAGCTTGATGTTACAATCTAAAGGCAAAATAAAACAGGTTCCCTTGGAGCAGATGGACAAGGCAGACAAAACGAAGGTGGGGGAACCTGTTACAGCAAAGGTGCCGACCAAGCCTGTGGAAATAAGTCATCTTGATAAAAACGAAAAGAGGGAGCATAAGGAGTCAGACCGTTCAGACCTGAAGGCATCTCTTTCAGAAGAGATCAATCTAAGCAAAGTAGAAGCTTCTTTAAAGACCAAACCTTCAGAAGTTCCCCTCTCTGATAAAGGTAAGGAGGCCAAGTGTGCATCTCCCAAGCATGAAACATTCGCTGAGACTGTCCCCGCTGAGCTTCAGACTTCCAGTGGGTCATTGGAAGAAAAAGCAAAGAAAAGAGGTAGTGAAAAGAGCAAAGAGGCTGAAAATGAATCCTTGAAACAGCCTGATCTTCTAGAGACCAGGGCCCCAATAGACAAGCTTCCTCACGAGCYGAAAACAGCTGACAAAACTAAAACRGTATCTCCTGATAAGTGCCCAGAGGTCAACTTCAGCACTTCGGAGGGAGTACTGAAGACCACAGCAGATGCTGATAAAAGGTCTGTTACACCATTAGTTGTACCAAAACCCGAGGAAGTTATTCCGCTGAAAAACAGAAAGGCTGACAGTTTTTCAGAGCAGACRTTACTCCTGGCAGCTAAGTCTGATACAACTAAACATCCCCCCTCTGCTGAAGCAGTTGACAGAGTTGTAGTGGCAGATTCCCCTGACAAAAACAAGGAGCCTGGATTTATTGCATTAGAGCATCAGGCTGCAAAAGACCCCGATACTGTACAGGGGATGGACAAACCTAAAAAAAAGCGTGGTGAAGGGAARGTCAAAAAAATTAAGAGTTTCCCTGAGCAGCTACCTCTTTTGGAGGATGCGAGCAAACCTGCTGGTGGAGGGAAGACAGATGAGACAATAAAAGAAACGACTTTCCCTGATAAAGGCASGGAGGCTGCTTTTGCTCCAAGAGGATATCCGTCAGCAAACATTACACACAGTTATACTGCAAAAGCAGCGGACAAGGCGAAAAAAAGAGGTAGTGATGGAAAAAGTAAGAAAGGCGAAAGAAGTTTTTTCCAGCAGCCTTTTCTTTTGGAGGGTAAGAGGGACGTAAGTAGTTCTCCTGACACAATCGACAAACCCAAAGAAATAAGTGTTAGCGATACAGGCAGAGAGAGAGGCTGTCTTACTGCTGAGTGCTTGCAGGAAAACGTATCAGAGGTAGCTAAAACACAAAGTCCTGTTGAACCGGTGACTCAGGAGCCCAGACAAAATGTTGGAAAAAGGGAAGCGATGCCGTTGGGCGCTTTAGAGCAGCCGTTACCTCTGGAGAGCGGCACAGGTGAAGCAAAGGGTCTCGCTGTGGCTGACGCAGTCAGCAAAACAAAGGAGGCAAATGTGATGAGTAAAGGCAAAGAGCCTGGATTTACTTCCGCAGGTGAATCGGTTAGGACAGATTTTAATGCAACATTCGCAGACAAACCTAGGAAGAGGTGTAGTGATGGGAAAAGAAAAAATGAAAAAAATCCTTTTGGGCAGCCTGCCGTCCTGGAGAGCAGGGCGGAAGCAAGTCCTCTTCCAAGCAAAGAGGAGGTGGCTGGAAACACAAAAGAAGTGACCTTTGATAAAAATAAAATGTCTGATTTTGAAGGAGATCTCTCGCTGGAGGATCTGACGGGTATAACCAAAGAGRTGGTGGAAAAGCCTGAAATACGGGGGGGTGATAGAAAAAGCTTCTCTAATCAGCTAGTTCTTTCAGGCCATAAAATAGAGACAGCAAAGCCAGAAATGGTCAAAACTAAAGAAACTTGGCCCACTAGTAAAGGTAAGGAAACCGTCGTTAATACATCAGAGCCTGTCCCAGAGAACAGGACAGACAGAGCCAAGGCGCRCAGCCCCAGCAGCGAACCGGTGACAGACAAGCCGAAGAGAAAGGGTAGAGATGTGAAAGGCAAAAAGCCTGAAAACGTTCATGAGCGCTCTGTCGCGCTGGGTCTAGATAAAATCCCTGCAGTAGCTGAAGAGGTGGGAAGCATTACAGAAACTCGCTCTCCTGATAAAGGCAAAGAGAATAATTTCCCTCCTGCAGCGAGCCTGCTAGGCGGCCTAGCTGATCCAGCCAAGGTGCAAGCTTCTGCTAAGCCTCAGGAGCCAGAGAAGTCAAACACAAGTAATAAGGAGAAATGCAGGAAGAYGGAGGCTAGTTTGGAGCAGACGTTTCTCTTGGAACCTGACGCAGCTGGAGTGATGTTTGCTACTGGCGACGCGGGGAGAGCTGCCGGATCCAAGGCAGGAAGCTCCGCTCGCTGTAGCGGCGTGGCTGGACTCCCTGTTTTAGGGCAGCCTGCTCTAAACTCCAGCTCCCCAGTGGTGGATCGCAGCTTGGCCCCAGAACCTGATAGGTCTAAAAAGAGGGGCAGTGATGGAAGAAGTAAAAAAGCTAA
Source organism: Apteryx rowi (assembly GCF_003343035.1). Taxonomy (NCBI): domain Eukaryota; kingdom Metazoa; phylum Chordata; class Aves; order Apterygiformes; family Apterygidae; genus Apteryx; species Apteryx rowi. Next base: position 385,019 of record NW_020451127.1, read on the forward strand.
AAATGCCTTTGAGCAGCCTGTTTTTCTAGAGACAAAAAYGAGCAGGACTGAAGTGCAGCCTCCCATGGCATCGGAGATGCACTATGGCGTGGAAGAAATGGGTTTTGTAGATGAAAACAGAAATATTAAAAATTTCCCCCTTGGCCTGCAAATGCCCTGGAATACTAAGGGGAGCTTCTTTGAGTCCTTTGCTCAGGCAGCAGTAGTTAGCCCTGAAGGACCTGCCAGTGTTTCTTCTGGCTTCCCAAAGCAAACGGAAAAGGATGCAGGAGGTAAGGTGCTCCCTTCTTCTGGAGTGGTATTGGAGAACAGCAGCAGGGGGCCTGGATCTAGTGATAAAAAGGAGATGCCTGAACAGAGATYTTACGAGCACCYGATCAATCTGGGCCATGAAGAGCCKGGARAAGAYGTTTCAATGAAAGAGGAGGATAAAACCAGAGAGACTGGTTCCTGGGAAGAGGGGAAGATGGGTAACCAACTTTCTTTGRATCAGTCAGTTAAACAGGACATTAAATCAAAAAAGGATAAAGTTCCCCTTTCTACTGAAGCAAAGGTGGGTGATAAAGAAATAAGAATCACGGATAAAAGGCAAGACCCTGACTGCACCTCCTCAGACCTTCTGCGGAAGGTGGCAGACACGAAAAGCAGAACAGCTCCTGTAGGTGCCAACGTGAYGGTGAAAACGGAAGAAACTGTCTCTTTTGGTGAGGAGGACACCGGGTGCGGTTCCTCTGGCTTCCCGGTGACAGCGGAGAGCAGAGCAGATGTGGCCGTGCCGCCGGCTGCAGCGCGGGCATCCGCGGAGAGCAGCGCTGAAGAGACTGAGCTGCCTGGAGGCAGGAAGGGCGAGCAAAGCTTGCTGAAGGACCCCGTCAGGTTGGACAGCAAAGCAGATGAAGCAGAGGCTGCTGGTTTAAATCTGAGAGCTGCCCAAACGTCCAAAGTAAGTCCTAAAGATAACAGTAATTCTCAACTTGCAGAAGAGGCGGCTGCTCATGATGGGGAAGCTCACCTGGGGGATGTCCCAGCTTTGAAGTCCGAAGCAGAGAAACGCGAAGACGCGATGAAAGAAAAAGAGGAGGAATTTGACGAAAAAACTGCGAAGGAGTCAAAGAAAGAAGAAAGAGTTAAAGCAAAAGAACAGCTCAAAGGCTACATGAGACCCACAAAGTCGCGAGGTGGTCCAGCTGTGCCAGCCAGGTCCGCCGCTCAGGAGCGAGAGAAACCAAAGCAGCCGAAACCCGCTGGTATGAGCCGGCAGAGGCAAGAGAAAGGTGTGTGCTTGCGATTCGAGCTAGCGGCAGTAACGCAGACAGCTTGTGTGCAAGACCTCGCTATTTGTCAGTGCGTTAGCATGAATACGTAATTGTTAATCCTACGTGGCACAAACGAGTGTGGCATGACTGGTTTTTTGGCTGATCTTAAAAGGCTGTTAGTTCTGCTTGCCTGTCTCACAGTGCTAATTCCCAAACTTGGAAGAACTGACAGCTTGGTCTAAGTTCCAGAACTGACTTTTTGTTTTTTTGGTTTTGTTCATTCGGAGTTAATTTGACGTACGTATTGTACCACCTAATTCTTAAGTAAACTTGCACTTTTGGGGTTCAGTTGCATTAGCTTCTTGTCATCAGAGACTGAAAACGAAACCYGTTGGAGATGCAACGGTAGGTCATCTCGATCACCAGATAGCCCTGTACGCCCCCGGAGGGCAGCACAGGGAGCCGAACGTTTCTGTAGCAGGACATGTGCTTTCTCTGGCACGTGGGGTTTGGTTTTAATACTACATCAGGCTATTTGCAACCAGCCACTTTTCCTCCTGCAATTGGTTTGTGACTCCATCTTAAGCTACGTTGAGCTGCTCTATCTATAAAACACGTTTCCTCTCTTGTACTTGTAGAGAAATAGTCTTTACTAAAGCAGAGTTGTAACGACAGGGTAATTGGAGCGATAAGACTTCCTCTCTCTGCCGAGACCTTGGGTGGACTGGTCACCTTTTGGGCTGTTTCCTCTGCCTCTGTCCATGGAATAAGACCCCTTTCCCGTAGGAAATGAAATGGAGGTTCATAGGGACTTTGAAATGGAGAATATAGCATGGGCGCAGATGAACTAAAATGAAAAATATCCGTGGGCTTCTGGTCATTCTAAATCTTCCTCAGAAATAATTGGTCTCTTCTCTGTGCAATTCAGCCTGCTGAAATGGGCTGGCGAAGTCCATCCCCGCTTAGGTGCTCTCGTTTTTGCCTTGTCATGAGGCCTGGAAGTTCGTTCCTGTTCCTTTTTCCGCGGAGGTCCACGCTGCCAGTTTGCATGACGCAGCCGCTAACTTAACAAGCGTAGAGCTCAGCGCGCCTTAGCATGCTGGGCAGGTTTCTGAGAGGTTTTGTGATTTTAATGAGTGTTGCATAACCTGAAGTGGTTCTATTTTGGTGGAAGTGGTGTACTCTGCATGAACTTGTGCCTGCAGAAGCAACGTTCTTTAGTGCATGATGCTACAAAATAAAGCTAAAGGCCGTCCTTTTTTTTTTTTTAATTTCCTTTTAAAGCTTTTCCGCTTTCTGCTAGAAGTCTTTATTTTCCCTTGCTAACTGCTGTATTTAAGGGGCAATACTTCAGCAGGAGATTCACGCGGAAAGGAAAAGCCCTTCCCGCATGCTTTGCGCAGGTCCGCGGCATGCCGAGCCGAGAGGCGCCTAGCTGGGAGCAGCGTGCGAGTACGTGGGTATACGCTTGGCGTTTATAAGTCCGCCTGACCCGAGCTCGCGCAGGACTCGGATCGTATCCCTTGGCTTTTACCCTTTCAGCACGTCGTAGGCTYGCGGTGGCTTTCCCAGAGCTCTGGGGGCCGGGTTTGCCAGGGAGCTGCAGCCCGCCGGCGGCTCCGGCACGGAGCGGCGGCTCCGCGGTCGCTAACCGCTCCCGAATCGAGGAGTTGAGGGATCTGGGAGACCGTTACCTCCGTCCAAACGCTCGCCGGCCCGCAGAGCCGGGGACCGCGCTCGCCCCTGCCGGCGGTGCAGCCCTCCGTCAGGGTGACGGCGGGTCGGGGGGCTCCGAGACCCTCGGGTCGAAGGGGCTCTAACAACCCCCAGTTGCTACTGCGGTAACTAGAGCGCATAGGAGCTGTATTATTTTATTCTCGTAAAAAAACGTATTTTACCTATCACCAGAACACTTCATCCGTATGCGTCAGGCAGGACTGTGAAGTTTCTCCTTTTCAACATCTAATATCCACATTTTATATATATATATATATATATATAAACATATAAATATATATATAAATAAAATGTGGATATTTTATATATATATATTTTATATATATATAAAACCCTTATTTCTCTGTCCCGGCGGGCAGTCAGCGATCCTTTATCGGAGCAAGGCGCGTGGATGCTCCGGCGGCTCTTTGGCCGCAGCTAGTAAGCGCCTTCCCGATGCTGCGGGCTGCTCCGGCTGGCGGGAGCTGTGAGCATCTTTTATAGGCTGCGCCCGAAAACGGCTCCTGTGATTCTTTTTTATTTTAAATTTTAATTTCAGTTTTGGCTTTGAATTCAATCCCCTCCTGCTCCTTCCGTTGCAGCGCTGCGGAGCCGTTGCGCCGCTTCTTGCCTGGCGCCGAAGCTAAAACCGGGYGCGAGGTGACCCCGGGGGGCTGCGTGGGGGGGCAGGTGCCCCGGCGGCCGCGGTGCTGGGCCGGCACCGCTTAATCGCGATATTTGCTCTTCTTTTACCGCCGGGAGCAAGCCCTTCTCCGACTGCTTCCGTTCCCTGATGGCTGTGCGTTATCCTGCTGGCGTTTCCGCGGGGCCCCCCCTCGTTCGCATAATTCCTGTAATTCTGCGCTTTGTCCGGTAACAGCTCCCCTGACCCGTGGGCACGACGGGACACGTAAATYGCTGCAGCCCTCTCACCCGAAATCGTAATCGCGAGTGCGGCTGCGGACAAATGCTTCCTAATGACAGACCGAGTGGCTGTTTTAATAGYGCTTTTCTGTTCTATTGCAGCCCGTTCGTTAATTAAGGCTTGCTGACTGTCCCRGGTAGCTGTAGGAGAGATGAAAGCCTAACGACGGCAGCTGCCCCTTCTCGTGTCCGTACACGCTTATGAAGCACACGCTTATATATAATTCACGCACGTGAAATACGTATCTATGAAGTCGCAGGAGAACTGCGCCGTTGTCTGCTCATCCCCTCAATTTTTGCGCTTGCGCATGTTTTTTCGATTCTGTTTTAACAGAAAGTTTTGTTAAAGAACCGGTTCTGTTTGCAATTAAAAGATGAGCGTAGAGCGCATTTCTGCCAAGCTGTGCTTCCCAGGTGCCGGATATTTATAGCCTTCCACTTGTTTCAGGGAGGCAGGATCAGTGCCTGGCTCTATATATGTTCTTTGAAGGAATGCTCAAAGCAGCTATAATTGGCTGCGTATGGCGAGCTCTTTCCCGTTGGCTTTGTACCGCAYGTTATATCGATACCGGCTTTTCCTCCGGCCGGACGGTCCCGTTCAGAGACTYGCACTTGAACCCGGCATCCCCTCGGTTAGCCCAGCACTTCCCAGGTTTGCTCGTCTTCCTGCTCGTCTTTGAAGCTCTACTTTTCAGGAAAAGCTGGGAACGAAACAAATATGCTGCCGTTCTTGCGTTCTGCCGTATTAAAAAAGTTAAACGCATTTCCTTAGTAACGCTGTTCACCTTTCGGAGGACRCCTGAATTTTAAATCTCGGCTCTTTCTCTGCTTATCTTGCCYGCTTACTGCTCACGCGCCACGCGGTCGCCTTGGCTTTGCCTCTTTGCAGCTCCCACCGTCGAATGCTGATGCTATAAASCAGCGCTGGTAACGTTTTGAGTTGGGAGCTCTCCTGAGTGCTTTTAATTCCGTTTTTTGGCTGGTTGTTAGGATTTTAATGTATTGTGTGTACGTTCTAAAGTCAATGAGTTTTGGGGTGTAACTGTGCTGTCCCGTAGAGCGCGAGACAGTGGTCAACGGCCTCGTGGGGCCCCGTGCGCCTTGGCGGGTGGCAGCCCGCGGGCAGCGGACGGGAGTGCTGCTGTCCGGCGGTCCCGGCTCTTACGGACACGCCACCCTCGGCAGTTCTGATCCGTTCGATCGCTGCCTGCTATGGGTAGCAATGCTTAACTGGAGATCGTGCCGGCTGGAGACGTTGGCAAGGAGTCGCTCAGCATCTCCTGGAAAGCGATGTTGCCTTAGAAACCGGTGCAAAGGACTGCACAGAAACAATGGTGTTAGATTTAAAAAAAAGAAAAAAGGAAAGAAAGGRAAAAAAGCAAAGGCATTAGAAAGAAGTAATAGCTTCAGGAGCAAAGCAAAAATAGAAACGCTAGGCTGATTCATCTGCTGAGGCTGGAAGCTTGCAGATTGGGTGCGAAGGCATGACGTGCTGATGTAGTGATCCTGGGCTGCTCCAGTTACCGGCACTGTGTCGGCCCTGGAGATCATGTGTTTTACCTGGAGCGCTCAGACCTGGTGAAGGGGGTGCGATGCTTCGCAGCTCCTTCAGCGCTTAGGTGCCTCTTCCCTTGGAAAAGGCTCGCTTTCAGAGATGCGGCGTAAGCATCGAAATATGTCTAAGCAGCTGGGGTAAATGACTACAGGTGTGTTTAATGTTTGTACCGAAACACGTGCTGCATGCTCGGCTTCCTTGGCAGGCTTATTTGTCTTTACTATACCTTTAAGAAAAGGCAGCATTTAATAATGGCAAGAGGATGTGAATAGACGAAATACAGGTCTAACCAAACCTTCCTCCTTGCGAAATATGCTGCTGTCTTGGCCCTGAAAGGTTGCAAGGAGCTTCAGGCAATGGGCAAATCTCTGCGTCCAGAAGGTGCACCGGCGTCTGACCGGCAGCAGCTTATAACCCTTGCACTGCTGTCCTCCGACACYGTCTCAGAAAGACAGACGGCAGAGAGCCAGAAGGACTGTGAAACCCCAAGTTTGATCTTTGAAGAGTATTACATCTTCCTCAAAGTCAAACTAGGGGTAAAAACAGGGGATGGGCTTCCTTTCAGGAAGCCTAGTAATCCAACCACTCTTTAGTGTGGGCCCTTCCTCGCTTGCACTCCTCCTCATCATCTATCCCAGTCCTCCTGTTTTCTGAACATCCTCCCATTCTTTCCTGCTTATCTTTCGTTGACAAATACTACTTTTCTTAAAAGGACTTAGAAAATTAAAGCACGCTAAGAGTCTAGAGGAATAAGGGGGAGCAGAGCTCTGATATCAGGGCTGCCGGTCGTGTGCGCCGTGCCTTGGCGACCTCTGGTCTCACCGAAAGCTTAGCAGGACGGCAGCGGCGTGACGTCGGAGGCAAAGCGTTAAGGAATTTCAGGGACAAAACTTGGAAGGGGAGGGGAGGCCAGGGCGCGGGAACTGGGAAGGCGTATCGGGAAATGACGTCCCGTGCGTAGGATGGCGTTGTCGAAAGGCTCTCGGTACACGCGCTGCGAACCACCTCTGCTGACGTCCGGAGATGTTCGGTGTTGGATGACTGCAGAGGTGTTCGCAGCTAAGCAAGCTCCTGCTCCTGAGCAACCCAGGATTGAACGTGGTTCAGTACATGCATCAAAAAAACAGCCATTAGATAAAGTAGATAAAGTAGCTGTGGCTGTTGTTAGCGGTTGTATGTTGATATTATGAGGCTGGCTTTGCTTTCCAGTGACACCAACCTCCTCTGTGGTGCCGGGCTGCGAAGCATCGGTCCCTAAATCCGTGTGGTCACCTTGCTCTGGCTTCTATAACCGCAGCCATTTGCCTAAAAGAAAAACAGCATTTGAAACCGTGGCTCGAGCGTTGCAGGCGGCTCTACAGCTTGCCCCAGCCGGGGCAGGGCAGTGAGTTCCCTCTTGTGGACTGAGCCTTGCTCCTTAAGTCTCCTTTGGGAATTGCCTGAGCAATAGAGGGATAACAGCACTCGCATGGGATCAGGTGACTTTGAGGTCTGCCATTTTTGCGACCAAACTAAATACTTTTGGAGTGAGCAAACACTTGCAAACATCAGTTCCCCCGTCAGTTATGGGAGAAAAGGTAAGTGTTGAGCTGAGCTCCCGTTTTTGCACTAGCAAGGCACCTATGAATATTTAAAGTGCAAAAAATTGTTGAGGCCTTTGGAGAAATGAGGCTTGTGGGTGGAAATGTTCTGGTTAATTAGAGGGTGCCATGAAAGATTCACATAATTTACAGTTCCTTAGTCATTGTTTTTAAATATAGCAACTTCTTAAATCCAGAACTTAAATACAAGCAGATAAATGTGTGGATTGTAGCGTTTCTCGGCAGCAGGTTAAATTCAGGGGGCGTACTGTAGCTTGTGTGTCTCTGGGTATAAAAATACATTTATGCTCAGTTAAACTACAATAGGAAGTTGTTTTACTGCTTTCTAGCTATGAGGGCAACATTTTCTCCCGGACTGGAATATGATGTCTGTAAGGTGTTGTAACCCTGGCTCCAAGAGGAGAGTTTGCCTTAGTCGGGAATAATCTGCACCGGGCATTTCAGATAAAAACCACTCTACGGTTTGCTGCTAATGCAATAGTATCAGTCCGGATGCCAGCGACTGAGTAGATGGAAACGGTCTTCCGGGCTTTAACCAGGGAGACAACATCCAAATTACGGATCGCAGGTGGAGAGGTGTTGCCATGGATGCTGGAGGCAGAGGCTTTGCGGGGTGGCCGCAGTGCACTTAGCGCGCGGTGAGACCGCTCTCGAGCAGATCGACCCGAAAAGTGAAATGCTAGTTGTGAAATCTGTGCAATAGGAAAAAAAAAAGCGGTTCAAAAATACTGTTCGTGCTTTAAAAAACAAAACAAAAAAAGCGCCAAAGATAAAGGTGACGGTACTGAAAACTCCAAACCACCCCAGACCTCCCTCCCCCCCCGCGTTTTCAGCTTTGCCCACTGGCTCACGGGGTTGAGAGCTTCTAGCTTGTGAGTACTGAAATCCTCGTTGCAGCAGTATTTATGGTGGCTGCTGACTCCAAAAGAGCCCGTTAAAGCTCACGGCGCTGCGAGCAAAGCCCTTCCCGCAGGGAGACCCCGTTCTGCGCCAGCGCCTCCGGGGCGGGCTGGCTTTTAGTTCGGCATTGTTCTCGTTTTCGAGGCGGAAAAGGCTCAGCTCGCTTCCTAAGTTCGTCGGCAGGAGTTAATACTTACAAACGAGCTGGTCGTTAATACGGTCAGAGGAAAAGGAGGCTGCAAGATTTCCAGAAACGTGCAGTCACCTAAG